>NC_135823.1:69033285-69356621 GCF_964213995.1 Mustelus asterias
CCCTAGTGTCATGGGGATTAGCAGGGCAAATGCATGGGGTTACGGGAATAGGCTTGGGTGGGATTGTGGTCATACAGATTTGATGGGCCAAATGGCCTCCTACTGTACTGTTGGGATTCTACGATTCTATTCCAAAGGGGAAAGCTGAGCAAAGGGGGGTGGATGCAGATTCGATGGGCTGAATTGCCTCCTTCTGCCTTGAGGGGACTCTACGGGCATAGGGAACTTTACTTTTATAACCCCAGAATTCACATCCGTAATATTTCGTTCTAACATTGTCTTCTGTAATCTTTATCAGTAGACTTCAGAAAAGACTTTAGAAGACCTTATCAGTCTTCTGTAATCTTTATCAGTTTATTTTCAATCTGTGCTACTTGTTTGAACACTGCCTCCTGGTTCCAGCTGTTAAACTTCCTCCTGCAGTGTTACTAAAGTCCAGTGAGTGAAGGCAGGTGTCCGGGGCCAGGGGAGGTTTTGTCAAGTTTGCGATGGGAACAAGGCGCGGAGTGGAGAACTGGAACCCAGGAGTGATCATGGGCATTGCTCAGTAACTCGGGGAGGGGGGTTAGGGCGGTACACGGATCGGCAGGAGAAGGGGTAGGAATTACAGACAGGAGACTGTGCAATGTAAACCTAGAGACAGCTCTGGGATGTGGAATTTGGGAACAGAGCCAGGGAGGGAATGTGGAGGAGAGGGGGAGAGGGGAGGGGGGCAGGGGGAGGAGGCTGGGAGTGTGGGGATAGATTCAGTAAGCAGTCTCAATTGTGAGACTTCTCACTGTGCCAGCCCCAGTCCAACGCCGGTATCTCCACATCATGAGAATAGGTTGTAAGCAGCAGATATTTCTGTAGAATGTGATTATTGGATTTTTCACTGAACCAGTTATGGTGACAGTAAAGAATCTTGCTGCTAATGAGAAGGATACAATTCCCCGGTTTCTGCAATCTGATTGGTTGAGGTCAAACTCTGGTGTTAGTTTCAGGGATCTTATTGGTCAATGTACATTTCCGCAGCTCCACATTCCTGAGTGATTGCAGCCACTGAGTGGATGATGCAGTTTCTCACATAACCAACATTTACCCGTTCCCATGTCCAAGGGTTTCTGGCAGCGACACGGAAACTGTTAGAACCAAAAACTTTTCCTGACGGTGAATCTTGTTCGAAAGCGAACGTGAAATTTCTGCAAAAGCGGTGAAGGGAGAGAGTTGTGTTTGTGAAGCGTAACAACATTGTGGGTGGATTTGGGGTTTAACAGTGCCGAGTTCACAGATAAACTCTGGTTCTATTGCCATTGCCACATCACAACTTTACATTTTGAATATTGCTAAAAAGCGACACCTTATGGAAGCTTGTTTAAAAAAATACCCAGGAACTTACAATTCCCCGTTACTTTCTTCATGACATTTGATTTTTGATGTGATTTATTAAGACCATAAGACATAGGAACAGAATTAGGCCACTCGGCCCATCGAGTCTGCTCCTCCATTCAATCATGGCTGATATTTTTCTCATCCCCATTCTCCTGACTTTTCCCCATAATCCCTGATCCTCTTATTAATCAAGAACCTATCTATCTCTGTCTTAAAGACACTCAATGACCTGGCCTCCACAGCCTTCTGCGGCAAAGAGTTCCACAGATTCACCACTCTCTGGCTGAAGAAATTCCTCCTCATCTCTGTTTTAAAGGATCGTCCCTTTAGCCTGAGGTTGTGCCCTCTGGTTCTAGTTTTATTATTGTCACATGTATTAATATACAGTATAAAGTCTTGTTTCTTGCGCACTACACAGACAAAGTATACCGTTCATAGAGAAGGAAAGGAGAGGGTGCAGAATGTAGTATCACAGTCATAGCTAGGGTGTAGAGAAAGATCAACTTAATGCGAGGTAGATCCATTCAAAAGTCTGATGATGTGGAGATGCCAGCGTTGGACTGGGGTGGGCACAGTAAGAAGTCTCACAACACCAGGTTAAAATCCAGCAGGTTTATTTGGAATCATGAGCTTTCGGAGCACTGCTCCTCCATCAGGTAAGTGATGAAGGAGCAGCGGTCCAAAAGCTCGTGATTCCAAATAAACCTGTTGGACTTTAACCCGGTGTTGTGAGACTTCTTACAAAAGTCTGATGGCAGCAGGGAAGAAGCTGTTCTTGAGTCGGTTGGTATGTGTCCTCAGACTTTTGATACCTTACCAATCGGAATCGAGTTGCTAATCAATCAGCACCCTTTTCTCCTGTAGTATAAATTGTCATGATCCTTTGAAATTTGGTATTCTTGTGTTTGTCCTAATGAGTACAAAATGAAAAGCTTCAACAACGTGCCTTTCTGTCCAGCAATATACAAGGTCATTTTCAGCAAGTTCTGTACGTTAAGGGACTTCACATTTTATTAAGGCAATCTCAGTAAAATGCTGGAGCAGGCTCCCATAAAATCGATTTCGCTTTGTCAAAAAAAGGTATGTCTGAACATGGAAAATAATAATTGTTCTGAGAATGAAATGTATTTTACAATGTTCATAACTTTGCTTTTTTGTGAGCAACTATTTTAAAAAGAGCCTCAGTGTGGTTGGACTAATAGAGCTCATGTTTTGAGTCTGGATGGCCTTTCCCTCAATCTGCTCAACCTCCTTCATAAAATAATCTCTTGATCACAGGAATGATTCAAATGAACATTCTCCAAACTACTTTTAATGCAATTACATCCTTTCTTAAGTAAAGAGACAAAACTGTACACAGTCCTCGAGATGTGGTCTCACCAATGCTTTGTACGACTGCAGCGTAATCTCCCTACTTCCATACCTGATTCCCTTAGCAATAAAAGCCAACATTCCATTTGCCTTCCTAATCGCTTGATGTGACTGCGCACCAACTTATTGTAATTCATGTAGACTGACTTCTGGCCAATTGTCCTTTTTCATAGAATCATAGAAGAATCATAGAAACCCTACAATGCAGAAGGAGGCCATTTGGCCCATCGAGTCTGCACCGACAACAATCCCACCCTATCCCCGCTTAGTTACCCTGCTAATCGCTCTAACCTATCACATCCCTGGACACTAAGGGTTAATTTAGCATGGCTAATCAACCTAACCCGCACATCTTTGGAATGTGAGAGGAAACCGGAGCACCCGGAGGAAACCCACACAGACACGAGGAGAATGTGCAAACTCCACACAGTGATCCAAGTCGTGAATCAAACCCAGGTCCCTGGCACTGTGAGGCAGCAGTGCTAAACACTGTGCCACCGTGCCACCCACTGTGCCACCATGCCACCCACACTGCCACCGTGCTGCCCACTGTGCCACCATGCTGCCCACTGTGCCACCGTGCTGCCCACTGTGCCACCGTGCCACCCACTGTGCCACCATGCCACCCACTGTGCCACCGTGCTGCCCACTGTGCCACAGTGCCACCTACCTTTCATCTGACTGATTTGCAATTTCCATTTTTATTACTCCAATTTAGTTTTGTTTCAGATTCAGATAAACATACACATTAGAGTAGGAGCCATTTGGTCCTTCAAGCCTGCTCCGCCATTCAATAAGATCATGATTGATCCGATTGTAACCTCAATCCCACATTCCTGCCTACTCCCGATAACCTTTCACCCCTATGCTAATGAGGAATCTATCTAGCTCAGTCTTAAAAATATTCAAAGGCTCTGCTTCCACTGCCTTTTGAGGACAAAGACTCACAACCCTCTAGAGTCATAGAGTTTTACAGCATGGAAATAGGCCCTTCGGCCCAACTAGTCTGTGCCACCCAGGACTTGGCACCATTGAGAAAGAGGGATTCGAACAAATGCAACTGACACACAAAAGTACATCTCAGCAGAGTCATGGCAGATAGTTATGTGTGCATCACAAATGGATTGGGCTATTCTGAAATGACACAAAAGAACAGAGACGAAAACATACCAGCAATTAATTTAAAAAATCCTGATCTGGTGTGGTTGTTTGTGGCAGGTCTGTGTGGTTTGATATCAATGGTTTGATAATAGACAATAGGAATCATAGAATCCCTACAGTGCAGAAGGAGGCCATTCGGCCCATCAGATCTCTCCGAAAGAGCATCTCACCTAGGCCCTCCCCTCTGCCCTATCCCCGTAACCCTGCCTATTTACCATGGCAAATCCACCTAACCTATTTATCCTAATGGAATAACTTTAGGATAAGATTGACACGCCTTGTGGATTCACTGTACGGACAATAAAACCGTGACCATCATTAAACATTAACCAATCACGTTTTGCCTCTTTTCTTAATATTTTCAAATAATATTTTCACAGTCACTTCATTGCAGTGTTAATGTTACCCTACTTGTGAAACTGATAAATAAACTTTAACATTTAACTTTAAGCTTTTACTTTATTTTTGTTACAAACGGATAATGTCAGATCTTTTTAGGTATGCAGTATTCTAACATGTTGGATTCTTGAAATTCTCACAAGATTTACTATCCACTAATCGTTACCACCATTGGTAGTAATGAGGTAATGGCCTGGGCTCTGTTTTGGTGATGTTGGTCAGGGTGTTGTCCAGGGCGCCGTGGAGAATTTCATGGAATAGTGGCACTGAATCTTTCACCTTTACCTGCGAGGGAGGTGGGGCTCCGGTTTACTTTCTCCTCTTGCTGCTAAAGGCAGCATCTATGGCAGTGCAGCACCCCCTCAGCGCTGCACTGAAGTATCAGCCGAAATGTTGCCTCAGGTTTCTGGGCTAGGGTTCGAATCCACAGCCTTCTGACTCCGAGCTTGTATAATGTAATAAAAACAGAAAATGCCGGATAAACTCAGCAGATCTGGCAGCATCTGTGGAGAGAGAAAACAGAGTTAACATTTTGAGTTTAAAGGATCTTTCCTGCAACAGTACCCAAAACATTGGCTCTATTCTCTCTCCATAGATGCTGCCAGACCTGCTGAGTTTATCTAACATTTTCTAGTATTTTGCTTTTATTTGCTTGTATAATGTGAATTACTTTAAAAAGTAGATCCTCAAATGTCATATTTTAAGCGAAAATTACACCATTGAAACGAGATAATGCATTTATGTAACTTTATTAACAATTCTTGTGTCCTCATGCACAGCTGTTTGAGGGATGGATGCTGGTGGATATTTACAGGATTCAGTTCCAGTGCATCACATCCATTCCTGCTTTTTTGCAGGTTCCCGCTGAGATGCAACTTGTCGCTCTGAGCTCTTCGGAGCAGTTTGGCTCAGACCCGATTTCCTTCCGTGCAAATCCGAGAAGCTGCTCTTTCGGGAGCAGCTCAGCCTTTGGAGAGGAGACAGGCTCCATCCCGGAACACGGCGAGTGCAGCAACTGGGCTTCTTATCACAAACCCGCAACCACCGCCCTGGTCGGAGTTCTCGGCTTGCTGGCCGGCATCGCCCTCACGGCCCTTTACTTCACTCGAGCGGTCGAGGTCCCTTATGTCCTGGGGCCGATTTGTCTCTCCATTGGTCTAATGTTCATGGTCATTGGACTGGTGTGGCTTCAGATTGTGAAGGAGAAGACCAGACATAAAAAATTAATCAGGACACTGCACCCCAGACAGTGATGATGCCCAATGATACGTCCAACTTCTCAGTTACAATGCATGGAAACAGCATCAATCTACAGCCTTCAATTGTGCTTTTCAAACCTCACTTTAACAAAAAAAAATCACCCTCATCCTGCCCAATGTTAGTTCCTGGCAATTAACTGTGTGGACTGTCACTTCATAAATCCGCAGGGTTTATTACACAACTATTAATCCATCATTTTCGGTGTAATTAAATATTAACTCCAGGAAGTGTTGCCATCTTTTAACAATGGCACCTAGTTCACTAATGTCCCTTTAGGGAAGGAAATCTGCTGCCCTTACCTGGTCTGGCCTACATGTAACTCCAGAGCCACAGCAATGTGGTTGACTCTCAACTGCCCTCGGCAACTAGGGATGGGCAATAAATGCCAGCGACACCCCTGTCCCACAAATGAATAAAGAAAAGGCCCAAAAATCCAAGCTATTTCTGATAGAAACGTAGAAACTAGAAGCAGGAGGAGGCCATTCGGCCCTTTGAGCCTGCTCCACCATTCATTTTGATCATGGCTCATCATCTAATTCAATATTCTGATCCCCCACCCGCCTCCCTCCATATTCCTTGATCACTTTAGCCCCAAGAGCTATATCTACTTTCTTCTATAAAAGATTCAAATGAGATTTTGCCCCTTGGCAAACTCAGTGGGTCTGACAGCATCTGTGGAGAGAGAGAACAGAGTTAACGTTTTGAGTTTAAAAAATCATAGAAACCCTACAGTACAGAAAGAGGCCATTCGGCCCATCGAGTCTGCACCAACCACAATCCCACCCAGGCCCTACCCCCATATCCCTACATATTTTACCCGCTAATCCACACATCCCAGGACACGAAGGGGCAATTTTAGCACGGCCAATCAACCTAACCCGCACATCTTTGGACTGTGGGAGGAAACTGGAGCACCCGGAGGAAACCCACGCAGACACAAGGAGAATATGCAAACTCCACACAGACAGTGACCCAAGCCGGGAATCGAACCCAGGTCCCTGGAGCTGTGAAGCAGCAGTGCTAACCACTGTGCTACCGTGCCGCCCTAAATGACCTTTCCTGCAACAGTACCCAAAACATTGGCTCTATTCTCTCTCCATAGATGCTGCCAGACCTGCTGAGTTTATCTAACATTTTCTAGTATTTTGCTTTTATTTTCTTGTATAATGTGAATTACTTTAAAAAGTAGATCCTCAAATGTCATATTTTAATCGAAAGTTACACCACTGAACCCAACTCGGATTTCTATCAATATACAGACTTCAAATAACAGGTCAGAGCGATTTCAAAGTTGTGATACTGTTTTTTTATTTCGGGGTTTAGAAGCCATGCGTACATTTCCAGGTCACCGAATGTCCTGTCCCCGATATTCAGGGAGCTGTGTTGACAGTTGCCTTAATCCCCCTTCCGCCCTGTGCATTATGGTCTGGGTGTGCAGTTAATGAGCCTGACTGAGGCATTTAATTAACTTCATTCCATCAGCAGCAAGGCAACAAGTTGCCAGAGGTAGTAGTAGAGGCGGGTACAATATTGTCCTTTAAAAACTATTTAGACAATTACATGGGTAAGATGGGTATAGAGGGATATGGGCCAAATGTGGGCAATTGGGACTTGCTTAGGGATTTTTAAAAAAAGGGCGGCATGGACAAGTTGGGCCGAAGGGCCTGTATCCATGCTGTAAACCTCTATGACTCTAAATGTCACCACTCAACCCATCATCCCATCCTGCCATGTCCTCTCTGTCTTCCATTGCGGGACAGAGGCAGCTGCTAACAACATGTTCTATCAATGAGTCTGTATTTTGCCTCTATGTCAAGGCAAGATCTACAGCACCTAATGTTCCTGTATTCCATTCCTAATTTCCTCATCCAAGTCTCCAATTCTTTCTGTTTTGATCTCTAAAGCGAGGGAATGAAGAGTTAGGATCTTGGGGAATTAAAGACTGGGTTAGGAAGAAGATTAAGATTTGTTTTATCACATTGTCTCACTCTCTTCATGTGATCATTAATTTGTAATCACTCTGGTACTCATTCTCACTCAAAGAAGAAAGAATAAAGAAAAGTATGTGTCGATCATGGTGCCCTAACGAAACTAAAAAAGTCTTCTGCCCTTACTACAGAGAAGATTCACCAGGTTGATACCAGAGATGAGAGGTGTTGATTATGAGGAGAGACTGAGCAGATTGGGTTTGTACTCATTGGAATTTAGAAGGCTGAGGGGGATCTTATAGAGACCTATAAGATAATGAAGGGGCTGGATAGGGTAGAGGTGGAGAGATTCTTTCCACTTAGAAAGGAAACTAGAACTAGAGGGCATAGCCTCAAAATAAAGGGGGGTCAGTTTAGGACAGAGTTGAGGAGGAACTTCTTCTCTCAGAGGGTGGTGAATCTCTGGAATTCTCTGCCCCCTGAAGTGGTGGAGGCTACCTCGTTGAATATGTTTAAATCACGGATAGGTGGATTCCTGATTGGTAAGGGAATTAGGGGTTATAGGGATCAGGTGGGTAAGTGGAACTGATCCACTTCAGATCAGCCATGATCTTATTGAATGGTGGGGCAGGCTCAAGGGGCTAGATGGCCTACTCCTGCTCCTATTTCTTATGTTCTTATGTTCTTACTCAGACCTTATCTCCCTATTCCCTCCCTATTCATGTACCCATCCAGATGCCTCTTAAATGTTGCTAATGTTCCTGCTTCCACCACCTCCTCTGGCAGCGCGTTCCAGGCACCCACCACTCTCTGCGTGAAAAACTTCCCCCGCACATCTCCCTCTCGCCTTCAACCTGTGTCCCCTTGTAATTGACACTTCCACCCTGAGAAAAGGTCTCTGACTATCCACCCTGTCTGTGCCTCTCATAGTTTTGTAGACCTCTTTCAGGTCTCCCCTCATTCTCCGTCTTTCCAGTGAAAACAACCCTAGTTTATTCAACCTCTCCTCATAGCCAACACCCTCGAGACCAGGCAACATCCTGGTGAACCTTCTTTGCACTCACTCCAAAGCTTCCACATCCTTCTGGTAATGTGATGACCAGAACAGCACACAATACTCGAAATGCAGCCTAACCAAGGTTTTATACAGTGCAAAATAATTTCCCAACACTTGTACTCAATGCCCCAGCTGATGAAGGCAAGCATGCCATATGTCTTCTTAATCACCTTGGCCACCTGTGTTGCCACTTTTAGGGAACTGTGGACCTGCACGCCCAGATCCCTTTGTACGTTCACTCTCTATCTCTTTCTCACACACCTTGCAATACCACTTCATTTAGAATGTTTGGTTCCTGTAATATAATGTTTTGATTTTTGACTTTGTTTCTATTGTTTTATGGGTTGTGGGCATCACTGGCTGGGCCAGCATTTGTTGCCCATCCCTAACTGCCCTTGAACTGAGTGGCTTGCACAGCTATTTCATAGAATCATTGAATCCCTACAGTGCAGAAGGAGGCCATTTGATCTATTGTGTCTGCACAGATACTTGACAGATCATCCCACTTAGGCCCTATTCCCTGACTTATCCCTGTAACCCCACGTATTTTAAAGTTTAAAAGCTTATTTATCAGTCACAAGTAAGGTTTACATTAACACTGCAATGAAGTGACTGTGAAATTCCCCTCGTCGCTACATTCTGGCACCTGTTCGGGTCAATGCACCTAACCAGCACGTCTTTCAGACCATGGGAGGAACCCGGAGCACCCGGAGGAAACTCACGCAGACACGGGGAGAAGGTGCAGACTCCACACAGACAGTGACCCGAGCTGGGAATCGAACCCGGGTCCCTGGCGCTGTGAGGCAGCAGTGCTAACCACTGTGCCACTGTTAGTAGTCGACCATATTACTGTGGGTTTGGTGAGAATTTCCTTGAAAGGCATTAGTGAACCAGATGGGTTTTTATGGCAATCGATGATAGTTCCATGGTCACCATTACTGAGGGTAGCTTTTTATTCCAGATTTTATTAGTTGAATTTAAATTCCAGCAAATGTCACAGTGGGATTTGTACTTATGTCCCCGGGCATTAGTCTGGGCTTCTGGATTACAAGTCCAGTGACACCTGCCACTGAAAAGTATCAACTTTACATTTTAATGTAACATTACACATTATCCAATGTAGATATTAAACAGGTTAATCATTTTGTTACAATTAGAACGTATCGTAAAGCAAGACATTTACAGCAGAATAATCAACACTTGAAAGTGGTAACAACATTTTGGTGAATCATTATCTTTATATTTCAGAATAATTACTTTATAAAATGACAATACAAAATGTTACTTCAATGTACAAACACAATATTTACTGAACACTGATGACATGTTATTGTGTTTAAATATATTAAACATTAATCTTTTGATATATTGTATTTGTAATCCTTCAAAGAGGAATCCACGTTTAATTTAATAAAAGATCTGCTTGCAAAAGTATTACACAATATAATGAAAAATAAAAAAATGTATAAAACTTGGTGAACACATTGATGGGTAAGTATGGATGGATGAGGGTAATGATACCTTCATAAGTGGACTGGGTAATGGACTTTCACTTTTGGGATATAAAGTTAAAAGTTTATTTATTGATGTCCCAAGTAGGCTTACATTAACACTGCAATGAAGTTACTGTGAAAATCCCCCAGTTGTCTCACTCCGGCACCTGTTCGGGTACACTGAGGGAGAATTTAGCATGGCCAATGCACCTAACCAGCACATCTTTCGGACTGTAGGAGGAAACCGGAGCACCTGGAGGAACAAAGAGAACAAAGAACAAAGAACAGTACAGCACAGGAAACAGGCCCTTCGGCCCTCCAAGCCTGTGCCGCTCCTTGGTCCAACTAGACCAATCGTTTGTATCCCTCCATTCCCAGGCTGCTCATGTGACTATCCAGGTAAGTCTTAAACGATGTCAGCGTGTCTGCCTCCACCACCCTACTTGGCAGCGCATTCCAGGCCCCCACCACCCTCTGTGTAAAAAACATCCCTCTAATATCTGAGTTATACTTCGCCCCTCTCACCTTGAGCCCATGACCCCTCGTGATCGTCACTTCTGATCTGGGAAAAAGCTTCCCACCGTTCACCCTATCTATCCCCTTCATACTCTTGTACACCTCTATTAGATCTCCCCTCATTCTCCGTCTTTCCAGGGAGAACAACCCCAGTTTACCCAATCTCCCCTCATTGCCAAGACCCTCCATCCCAGGCAACATCCTGGTATACCTTCTCTGCACTCTCTCTAACGCCTCCACGTCCTTCTGATAGTGCGGTGACCAAAACTGGACACAGTACTCCAAATGTGGCCTAACCAGCGTTCTATACAGCTACATCATAAGACTCCAGCTTTTATGCTCTATACCCCGTCCTATAAAGGCAAGCATACCATATGCCTTCTTCACCACCTTCTCCACCTGTGTTGCCACCTTCAAGGATTTGTGGACTTGCACACCTAGGTCCCTCTGTGTTTCTATACTCTTGATGGCTCTGCCATTTATTGTATAATTCCTCCCGACATTATTTCTTCCAAAATGCATCACTTCGCATTTAACTGGATTAAATTCCATCTGCCACCTCTCCGCCCAATTTTCCAGCCTATCGATATCTTGCTGTATTGCCCGACAATGCTCATCGCTATCCGCAAGTCCAGCCATCTTCGTGTCATCCGCAAACTTGCTGATAACACCAGTTACACCTTCTTCCAAATCATTTATATATATCACAAATAGCAGAGGTCCCAGTACAGAGCTCAGGAAACCCACGCAGACACGGGGAGAACGTGCAGACTCCACACAGATAGTGACTGACACTGTGAGGCAGCAGCGCTAACCACTGTGCCACCCTGCCGGGGTACATGTGGGTAAGAACCCAACCCATTCAGTAGAATGAAAATCGCTGGCTACAAGGTGGGAAATTCGTATGAGATTCCAGAGACAGCAAATTGGGGAACATTAGACTATGTCTTGTAGACAAGCAGACAGAATTCCCATTGTTTGACAACACATTGGCAATAAATTCCCACCAGGAACATCACGAGAAAGTCTCACATGGGAAACAGTGAGGTGCACAGCTACAGTATGGGAGCTTTTCGGAACGGGAATCAATTATTGATCAACTCAATTATTCCAGCGGTATCCCTTGGTGGTGGCGGTTGGATTAATTGATATCAGGATTGGGAAAATGTCGAAAACTTGCTTCTTTTTGGGACTAACATTGATAAAACAACGAACAAGTGAATAAATACTGCCACAAAATGTTTCCTTTATGGGAGGAAATTATCTTTGATGTTTCAGCATTAGCTATTTCAGATCTGCAGTATGTGTGCATAAAATTCAGTTATTTCCAAATTATATATTTGAAAAAATAATTCAACGTGTGGTTTCATATTTTAACCTTGTCTTTGCGGACACAGCCTGGAACCACCTAATTGGAATTTTTGGAACTTTTCCCTGGGGACTGGAGACCACGTGCCCTGTTTTTTTGTCCAAGATAGAATGTAACTCTTAACTGCTTTTCAAAAATGAATGTGAGGAATTGACTCTGTCTACACTTCCCGCTGCCTTGGCAAAGCAGCCAGCATAATCAAAGACCCCACCCACCCCGGACATTCTCTCTTCCACCTTCTTCCGTCGGGAAAAAGATACAAAAGTCTGGGGTCACGTACCAACCGACTCAAGAACAGCTTCTTCCCTGCTGCTGTCAGACTTTTGAATGGACCTACCTTGCATTAAGTTGATCTTTCTCTACACCCTAGCTATGACTGTAACACTACACTCTGCACTCACTCGTTTCCTTCTCTATGAACGGTATGCTTTGTCTGTACAGCGCGCAAGAAACAATACTTTTTACTGTATGTTAATACATGTGACAATAATAAATCAAATCAAAAATTCCCTCCTCGTTATCTTCTCATTAAAACTAATTTAGTCAGGGAATCCCTCACTTTCTAATAAATGTAACTTAATTTTAGTCGATTCACAACTTAAAACACTGGAACATGGGATACATTGCCTAATAGAGTGGTGAAAACTGGTTCAGTAAGTGCCTTTCAAAAGAGACTTGGATAACTGATGGAAGGCAGTGAAAACTGTAGGGGAAGAGTTGGAGACTGGGATTAATTGGTAGCCATGTCAAAGTGCTGGCACTGGTAAAGGGGACCTAATGGTCTCATTCTCTGCTGTACCCACTCTTGTTGGGATACTTGATGAGTTCAGCACCCTACCCCCACCAAGGGCAATGTTCAGTTCAATGTTGGAAGATTTTTACCAATCATAAATTCAGGTGCATTTAGTCAAAGTGAGAATATTACCAACAATGTGAAGTCTGTACACTATTTAAATTCAGTAAGAAGTCTCACAACACCAGGTTAAAGTCCAACAGGTTTATTTGGTAGCAAATACCATAAGCTTTCGGAGCAATGCTACTTCGTCAGATGGAGTGGTCTCTGTTCTCAAACAGGGCACAGACACAGAAATCAAATTACAGAATACTGATTAGAATGCAAATCTCTACAGCCAGCCAGGTCTTAAATGTACAGACAATGTGGGTGGAGGGAGCATTCAACACAGGTTAAAGAGATGTGTATTGTCTCCAGACAGTACAGCTTGTGAAATTCTGCACGTCCAGGAGGCAAGCTGTGGGGGTTACTGATAATGTGACATAAATCCAACATCCCGGTTTAGACCGTCCTCATGTGTGCGGAACTTGGCTATCAGTTTCTGCTCAGTGACTCTGCGCTGTCGTGTGTCGTGAAGGCTGCCTTGGAGAACGCTTACCTGAAGATCCACGGCTGAATGCCCGTGACTGCTGAAGTGCTCCCCCACAGGAAGAGAACAGTCTTGCCTGGTGATTGTCGAGCGGTGTTCATTCATCCGTTGTCATAGCGTCTGCATGGTTTCCCCAATGTACCATGCCTCGGGACATCCTTTCTTGCAGCGTATCAGGTAGACCACGTTGGCCGAGTTGCAAGAGTAGGTACCGTGTACCTGGTAGATGGTGTTGTCACGTGAGATGATGGCATCCGTGTCGATGATCCGGCACGTCTTGCAGAGGTTGCTGTGGCAGGGTTGTGTGGTGTCGTGGTCACTGTTCTCCTGAAGGCTGGGTAGTTACCACGACACCACACAACCCTGCCACAGCAACCTCTGCAAGACGTGCCGGATCATCGACACGGATGCCATCATCTCACGTGACAACACCATCTACCAGGTACACGGTACCTACTCTTGCAACTCGGCCAACGTTGTCTACCTGATACGCTGCAAGAAAGGATGTCCCGAGGCATGGTACATTGGGGAAACCATGCAGACGCTACGACAACGGATGAATGAACACCGCTCGACAATCACCAGGCAAGACTGTTCTCTTCCTGTGGGGGAGCACTTCAGCAGTCACGGGCATTCAGCCGTGGATCTTCAGGTAAGCGTTCTCCAAGACAGCCTTCACGACACACGACAGCGCAGAGTCACTGAGCAGAAACTGATAGCCAAGTTCCGCACACATGAGGACGGTCTAAACCGGGATGTTGGATTTATGTCACATTATCAGTAACCCCCACAGCTTGCCTCCTGGACGTGCAGAATTTCACAAGCTGTACTGTCTGGAGACAATACACATCTCTTTAACCTGTGTTGAATGCTCCCTCCACCCACATTGTCTGTGCATTTAAGACCTGGCTGGCTGTAGAGATTTGCATTCTAATCAGTATTCTGTAATTTGATTTCTGTGTCTGTGCCCTGTTTGAGAACAGAGACCACTCCATCTGACGAAGGAGCATTGCTCCGAAAGCTTATGGTATTTGCTACCAAATAAACCTGTTGGACTTTAACCTGGTGTTGTGAGACTTCTTACTGTGCTTACCCCAGTCCAACGCCGGCATCTCCACATCATCACTATTTAAATTGCCCCAGATCTCACGTTACTGGGATTTGAATGCTGAAACCAAATATGTAGACTCACCTGAGGCCTTGCTCCCTCTCCCTGAGACTTGCAGAAGGAGGAAAACAGAAGAATAACAAGAGAAATGAACCTCCTTACTCGCCCCAGGACAAATGAGATCAAGAGGTTTTCTGGCTGAGGGTTGGGGTAGCCTATGATTCCCTGCCCTATACCCGTAACCTCATGCATTCACCCTGCTAATCTGTTGGTGAAGAAATGTAGCTCCCCTACAGATAGAAACGGGGGAATGCATAATAGCGGACAAAGAAATGGCCAAGCAACTGAATACACACTTTGGTTCTGTCTTCACAAAAGAGGACACAAATCAGATGCCAGAAATGTTAGAGAATGCAAGATTTAGTGAGAGGGAAGAACTGAGGGAGATTAATATTAATGGAGAAATGGTGCTGGGAAAATTGATGGGATTGAAGGTGGATAAATCCCCAGGACCTGATAATCTACATCCCAAAGTACTTAAGGAAGTGGCTCCAGAAATAGTGGATGCATTGGTGGTCATCTTCCAGGATTCTATAGACTCTGGAATAGTCCCTGCAGATTGGACGGTAGCAAATGTCACTCCAATATTCAAAAAGGGAGGTAGAGAGAAAACAGGGAATTATAGACCAGCAGTCAGCTTGACATCAGTAGTGGGGAAAATTCTCGAACCCATTATAAAGGACTTTATAGCAGAGCATTTAGAAAGCAGTGGCAGGATCAGACAGAGTCGGCATGGATTTATGAAGGGGAAATCATGCTTGACAAATCTGTTGGAATTCTTTGAAGATGTAACTAGTAGAGATGACAAGGGGGAACCAGTCAATGTGGTATATTTGGACTTTCAGAAAGCATTTGACAAAGTCCTGCACAAGAGATTATCGTGCAAGATTAAAGCGCATGGGATTGGGGGAAGTGTATTGAGATGGATAGGAAACAAAGAGTAGGAATTAATGGGTGCTTTTCAAATTGGCAGGCAGTAACTAGTGGGGTGGCACAGGGATCGGTGCTGGGACCCCAGCTATTCACAATATATATTAATGATTTGGATGAGGGAACAAAATGTAACATCTCAAAGTTTGTAGATGATAACAAGTTGGGTGGGAGGGTGAACTGTGACGTGGATGCAGAGATCCTTTAGAATGATCTGGACAGGTTGGGTGAGTGGGCAAATCAATGGCAGATGCAGTATAATTTGAATAAGTGTGAGGCTATTCACTTTGGAAGCAAAAACAAGGCGGCAGATTACTACCTGAATGGCTGTAAATTGGGAGAGGGGAGTGTGCAGCGAGATCTGGGTGTCCTTGTGCCCCAGTCACTGAAGGTAAGCATGCAGGTGCAGCAGGCAGTAAAGAAGGCAAATGGTATGTTCATTGCGAGAGGTTTCGAGTACAGGAGCAGGGATGTGTTGTTGCAATTATACAGGGCCTTGGTGAGGCCACACCTAGAGTATTGTGTGCAGTTTTTGTCTCCTTCTCTGAGAAAGGATGTTCTTGCTCTCGAGGGAGTGCAGCAAAGGTTTACCAGGCTGATTCCGGGGATGGTGGGACTGATGTGTGAGGAGAGATTGACTAGGTTAGGATTGTTTTTGCTGGAGTTCAGATGAATGAGGGGGGATCTCATAGAGACTTATAAAATTCTAACAGGACTAGACAGGGTAGATGCAGGGAGGATATTCCCAGTGGTGGGGGAGACCAGAATCAGGGGTCACAGTCTGAGGATTCAGGGTAGACCATTTAGGAGGTAGGTGAGGAGACATTTCTTCACCCAAAGAGTGGTGAGCCTGAGGAATTCATTACCACAGGAAGTAGTTGAGGCCAAAACATTGAATGTATTCAAGAGGCAGCTGGATATAGCACTTCGGGTGAATGGGATCAAAGGTTATGGGGAAAAAGCAGGATTAGGCTATTGAGTTGGATGATCAGCCATGATCGTAATGAATGCGGAGCAGGCTCAAAGGGCCAAATGGCCTCCTCCTGCTCCTATCTTCTATGTTTCTATCTCCCTGACACTAAGGGGCAATTGAACTTGGCCAATCAACCTAACCCGCACATCTTTGGGCTGTGGGAGGAAATCGGAGCACCCGGAGGAAACCCATGCAGACATGGGGAGAATGTGCAAACTCCACACAGACAGTGACCTGAGGCCGGAATTGAACGGAGGTCCCTGGCGCTGTGAGGCAGCAGTGCCACCATGATCTCTTGTTTTCCCCGTCCGATAAATTTCATAACCACTTAATGACCAGTTGAGATGGGTTGTAATGATATAATTCAAGACTCCATTTCTTAAGAACTGACCATCTCACTTTTCCTGGGTAATTTTTTCCGAGATCAAATATGACCCAAATTAATTGTCTTTTCCATTGATTCAACGACGATTAGCAGTGAGTCGCTGGGCCACATGGAGAGGAAGGTTGGAGATTGCTGCTCTCTGCTGGGTTAGCCCTAGTAACTGAGCACAAAATCACCTGAATGGCAGAGTGATATTGCCTGGGGTCTCTGTCTGCTCCTGGTTGCTATACAGCAACCCCTGTTGGACACACAGCTGTATGGACATTAGGAACCTGCTTGTTTCTGCAGACATTGGCAATCCAGGTGTGCACATGTAGATCTACCACAGGAACAAAATATTGGAAGACTGGAAACGTTGGCTCTATTCTCTTTTCCCACGATCGAGATGCTGTCAGGCCTGCTGAGATATTCCAGCATTTTCTGTTTTTGTTTCAGGGACTGTTGAAAATGGAATTAAAAATTAATCGTCATTTTCCACCTTGCTTTAGTTGCGTTGCTGTGAACTAAATTAAACAGGGCTCCTAATGCAGAAAGCTGGGGCGGTAATATTTCCGTTTGTATGTTGCTTTCATCTCACTTCTGGATTTAATTGCATCTATCACTTGGAAGCTGCAGGCATCCGCTATTGGTCAGAAACATCAAATATGTTCAAGAGCAGAGTTTCCATACTGAATCAAGCTTTGATTTCATGAAGTGCAGTGAATTTGTTTTGTTTTATTTGTTGTTAGAACAAATTAAATTATCTCACTATGATTGATGTGTTTAAAATTATGAAAGGAAAGGACAGGATAAATAGAATTATGATGTGGAGATGCCGGCATTGGACTGGAATGGGCACAGTAAGAAGTCTCACAACACCATCTTAAAGTCCAATAGGTTTATTTGATATCACGAGCTTTTGGAGCACTGCCCCTTCATCGGGTGAGTGAGTTTTTAAAGTTAAAGTTTTAAAGTTAAACTTTTTATTTATTAGTCACAAGTAGGCTTACATTAACACCGCAATTAAGTTACTGTGAATTTTCCCTAGAAGCTTCTTAAATAGAATGAAACTGTTCCCAGTAGCTGAGGAATCTAGAACAATGTCACACAGATACCAGTTTGAACATAAGAGATTGAGAACAGAGGAGGCACGGTGGCACAGTGGTTAGCACTGCTGCTTCACAGCGCCAGGCACCCGGGCTCAATTCTGGCCTTGGGTCACTGTCTGTGTGGAGTTTGCACATTCTCCCTGTGTCTGCGTGGTTTCCTCCGGGTGCTCCGGTTTCCTTCCACACTCCAAAGATGTGCGGGTTAGGTTGATTAGCCATGATAAATTGCCCCTTAGTGTCAGGGGGATTAGGAGGGTAAATACGTGGGGTTAAGGGGATGGGACCTCGGTGCAGACTCGATGTCCAAATAGCCTCCTTCTGCACTGTAGGGATTCCATGAGCAAGAAAATCATCTTTGCAAAGAGACTTATGAAAGTGTGGAATTCAATACCAGGGCTAGTATTTGAGAGAGAAGCTATGCCAATATTTGCAAGCAACATTCACAGCACAAATGTGTCAGGCAATGACGATTTCCAACAAGAGAGAGTCAACCCATCTCCCCATGACATCCAATGGCATGGCTATCGCTGAATTTCCCCACTATCGACATCCTGCCGGTGACCATTGACCAGAAACTGAACAGGACTAGCCATATGAATATTGTGGTTACAAGAGCAGGTCAGAGATTGGGTATTCAGCATAGAGTAAGTCACCTCCTGTTTCCCCAAAGTCTGTCCACTCTCTACAAGGCACAAGACAGGAGTGCGATGGGATACTTTCCATTTACCCGGATGAGTGCAGCTCCAACAATGCCATCCAGGACAAAGCAGCCCGCTTGATTTGGCACCCCATCCACTACCTCCACTGCCAACACACAGTGGCAGTAGTACGTACCATGACTGCAGAATCTCACCATGGCTTCTTCAATAGCAGCTTCCAAACCGATGACCTCTACCACCTAGAAGGACAAGCAGATGTTTGGGAACACCACTACTTTCTAGTTTTCTTCCAAGTCACACACCATCGTAACTTGGAAATATATCACTGTCCCTCCACTGTCACAGGGTCAAAATTGTGGAACTCCCTTCCTAACAACAACACATAGACTGGAGTGGTTCAAGAAGGTTCAAGAAGGTCGTTCACTTAGCGCAATTAAGGATGGGCAATACGTGTTGGCATGGCCAACCATGTGACAACCACATCCTGCAAATGAATACTTTTTTGGTGGTACAGCAGCATAGTGGTTAGCACAGCTGCCTCAGAGCGCCAAGGACCTGGGTTTGAATCCTGGCTTGGGTGACTGTGTGGTATCTGCACATTCTCCCTATGTTTGCGTGGGTTTCCTCCGGGTGCTCCGGTTTCCTCCCACTGTCCAAAACACATGCTGGTTAGGAGCATTGGCTATGCTAAATTCTCTCTCAGTGTACCCAAACAGGTGCCGGAGTGTGGCAACTAGGGGATTTTCACAGTAACTTAATTGCAGTGTCAATGTAAGCCTACTTCTCATACTAATAAATAACCTTTTAAAAAAAATAGTCGTTTGGTCATTCAGTACATGAGTATTGCTGAAAAGAGAGATATTTCTGTCAAAGTTTTCATCTTACACTCATCAGGACAATTTGCAGAAATACCAAATGTAAAAGGAAGAACAATTTTTACAGTATGAGAAGAGAGCTGATTGATTGGCAAGTGGACTATGATTTGTAGAGGCATTGTCATGAAGAATGCACCAGTTGATTATGAGTGACAGTTAACTGCCAAGCATTGTTTGAAATTTAAACCAGGCAGCTTGACTCTGTTTGCTTAAGGCATTTCCCTGAGGAATGAACCTGTGAATGGCTGCCACTTATTTTGTTTATCTGAAACAGGTGCAATGTGTGTACATGTTCAGAGTTGCTGTCTTTCAGATAAGCTCATGTACTGTCTTAGGTGGATGCAAATGATCCCATGGCCATATTTTGAAGATGAACCAGGAACTTATCTCCAACTTCCAGGCCAGTAATTATCCCTCAATTGACGTCATAAAAACAGGTGATCTAGTCATTATCACATTACTGCTTGTGGGAGCTTGCTGTGCACAAATTGGCTACCATGTTTATGCATTACAACAGTGATTACATTTCAATTGTACTTCATTGGCTCTAAGTTTGAGACTCTGTCCCCTTGGTCTAAACCCTAGGAAATACAATCCCACTTTGTGCAATCTCTTCTTGTGATTTAATTCTTTGGAGCCCAGATATCATTCTGGTAAATCTACACTGCACTCCGTCCAACGTCAATATATCCTTCCTAAAGTGTGGTGAACACAGCAGTGAAGGTGAGGGTCTAATCAGGGCTTTGTATAACTGAAGTATGACTTCTCCTGTCTTGTATTCCAATCCTCTCTATATACAAGGCAGCATTCCATTAGGGCTTTTGATTATTTTCTGTACCTCTTCATAACATTTTATTTATCCAAGTGCCTGGACCCTTAACTCTCTTTGGACCTCCACTTTTCACCATTTAGAAAGTATCCTGTTCTATCCTTTTTAGGACAAAAGTAAATGTTCCCACATTTGCCTACACTGAAATTCATTTATCATAGTTTTGTGCATTCACTTAATCTACAATACAAAAAGTTTTATGCGTTCCTCTATCCTGCTTACAATCCTGCCTGTCTTTGCATTATTAGTAGGTGTGTATATGTGGCTTTTCATCTCATCAGCTAAGTTGCCAATAAATACAGTGAATCGTTGAGGCACCAATGCAGATCCTTGCAGGGTCCCAATTGTTACACATTGCCAATTTGAGTGGCTGTCTATTATCGCTACTCTGTTTCCTATCACCCTGACATTTTTCTAACTAGGTCAATAATTTGCCTTCAATTCCATAAAATTCAACTTCAGCTAAAAGTATCTTATGAGGGACTTTATCAAATGCTTTCTGGAAGTTTATATAAATAATATCCTAATAAATATTATTATATATTATATAAATAAAACTCACTATTTTAGTTACCTCTTCCAACATTCCACAAGGCTTACCAGACATGACCTATCCTTTATCCATGTTGGATCTCTCTGTTCAGCTGATTTTCAATGCGTTTGGTTACTTTATTCTTATTTTTAGAGTCTAGTAAATGTCTGACAACAGGTGTTAGCTAACTCGTCTATAAACCCCTGGCTTTCCTCTCTCATCTTTCTTAAGTTATGGGCGGCACGGTGGTGCAGTGGTTAGCACTGCTGCCTCACAGCGCCAGGGACCTGGGTCCAATTCCAGCCTCGGGTCACTGTCTGTGTGGAGTTTGCACTTTCTCCCTGTGTCTGCGTGGGTTTCCTCCGGGTGCTCCGGTTTCCTCCCACAGTCCAAAGATGTGTAGGTTAGGTTGATTGGCCTTGCTAAATTGACCCTAGAGTCAGGGGGATTAGCAGGGTAAATGAGGGTTGCAGGAGTAGGGCCTGGGTGGGATTGTGTTCACTATAGACTCAATGGGCTGAATGGCCTCATTCTGTACTGTAGGGATTCTATGATTCTATTCTATGATTACAGAATAACGTGTGCAATTCTCCAATCTAAAGAGACAGTTCCAGAATTGAGAGAACTTTGGAAGATTGCAGTTGGGGTTTTGATGATGTCCTCACCTTCTTCCTGAAACCCTGGAATGGGAAGCCACTTGGTACAGGGGGTTGTCACTCCTTAGTGCCCTTACTTCTTTCTTTATTCTCACTTTGCTTTGTCAATGTTGGTAAATTACAGTCAGAGCAGACATGATTTTATTGGATGGTGGGCGGGTCAGATTCAAATTCATATTTTCCTGTCCCTGGTTCAATATTAGTTTGCTTGGGGAGTCCAGAATGCTGACCTCTTCCTGCACTATAAATATGAATTGATTAATTATTCAATATGTCCAACATTTCCTTCTTTACAATGCCAATATCACCATTATCAATTTTCAAGCAACCCACACATTGGCATCTCTCCTAACCCTCTTTCTAATGAGTGTAAGGATTCTCTGTGTTGAGTTTCATATCCCTTGCAAGCTATCTTTTCATATTCATTTCTGTTGCTCCTGTTACCTTTGCTGTTCTCTCCCATTCACCGGGGTCTGTGCTGGTTTTGAATTTTGCATGTTCTTCCTCTTAGTTTTATGTAGAAACATAGAAACATAGAAGTTAGGAGCAGGAGGAGGCCATTCGGCCCTTCGAGCCTGCTCCACCATTCATCATGATCATGGCTGATCGTCCAACTCAATAGCCTAATCCTGCTTTCTCCCCAAAAACTTTGGCCCCATTCGCCCCAAGTGCTATATCCAGCTGCCTCTTGAATACATACAGTTTTGACATCAACTACTTTCTGTGGTAATGAATTCCACAGGCTCACCACTCTTTGGGTGAAGAAATGTCTCCTCATCTCCGTCCTAAACGGTCTACCCCAAATCCTCAGACTGTGATTCCTGGTTCTGGACTCCCCCACCATCGGGAACATCCTCCCTGCATCTACCCTGTCTAGTCCTGTTAGAATTGTATGTCTCTATGAGATCCCCCTTCATTCGTCTGAACTCCAGCGAAAACAATCCTAACCTCGTCAATCTCTCCTCATACATCAGTCCCGCCATCCTTTGTTATCTCTTAACTCTTCAGTTGTCCCTGTCTGCCTTTTTTTTGCCAAGTAAAACTTCTGACCCTTGAGGCATAAACTTAGAAAGGACGTGAATGACAAACTGGACATTGGAGGTCCAAATCAAACCCTCCGCAGTGAGTTCTCCTCCCTCACCCACCCGCCTTTTTTTAAGGGAAGTAAATATATTAAAGCATTCACCAGCAAAAAAATCTCACAGACACCATTCAAATTGTTCTTTAAAACTCACATAAATGTGGAATAAGGCACAGTATCTTGGAAATCTGAAAGGAACAACTCGCTGTTAGCACTGCTGTCTCACAGCGCCAGGGACCCAGGTTCAATTCCCGGCTTGGGTCACGGTCTGTGTGCAGTTTGCACTTTCTCCCCGTATCTGTGTGGGTTTCCTCCGGGTGCTCCGGTTTGTTTCCTCCCACACTCGAAAGGTGTGCAGGTTAGGTGGATTGGCCATGCTAAATTGCCCCTTAGTATCCAAAGATGTGTAAGTAAGATGGGTTCGCCATGGGAATTGCGTGGGGTTACAGGGATAGACATAGTAAGAAGTTTAACAACACCAGGTTAAAGTCCAACAGGTTTATTTGGTAGCAAATGCCACTAGCTTTCGGAGCGCTGCCCCTTCATCAGGTGGAGTGGAGAAATGCTCACAAACAGGGCATAGAGAGACACAAACTCAATTTACAGAATAATGATTGGAATATCACAAACAATGTGAGTGGAGAGAGCATTAAGCACAGGTTAAAGAGATGTGTTTGTACCTTTAAGACTTGATTATCTGTAAAGACTGCATTCCAATCATTATTCTGTAAATTGAGTTTGTGTCTCTGTATGCCCTGTTTGTGAGCATTTCCCCACTCCACCTGACGAAGGGGCAGCGCTCAGAAAGCTAGTGGAATTTGCTACCAAATAAACCTGTTGGACTTTAACCTGGTGTTGTTAAACTTCTTACTGTGTTTACCCCAGTCCAACGCCGGCATCTCCACATCGTTACAGGGATAGGGCAGGGGAGTGGGAGAGTGCCTGGGTAAAATACTCAGTCAGAGAGTCGGTGCAGACTCGATGGGCCGAATGGCCTCTTCTGCACCGCAGGGATTCGATGAATCCAGCAGCACACATCCAGGACACGGTGAAAGTATTTCAGGGATGGAATCTTTATTCAGAACACTTGCGTCAAACCTAAAACTTCAAGTGCCAGCTCCGTGCGGGTTATAAACATTCTGCGTCGCGGTGTCTGGTGAAGTAGGAAAAGCCGAGTGGAAATCTTACATCAATCCTCAAACCCCTCCCCTCCCACCCCCAGC
The DNA here is from genome assembly GCF_964213995.1 of Mustelus asterias. NCBI lineage: Eukaryota > Metazoa > Chordata > Chondrichthyes > Carcharhiniformes > Triakidae > Mustelus > Mustelus asterias. Next base: position 69,056,992 of record NC_135823.1, read on the forward strand.
CACCATCACTCCTAAACTATTGCAACCAGAAGACCATATTGAGCAAGTTGAGAGTAGATCAAAGGACCGCCGAAAGTGAATTTAAATTACAAGATGCCGCCCTTTAATTCGAGCCAAAAGATTAACCAGTTGGAGAAAGAATCCATCTCAATCAAATTGTAATAGTCTGTGAGAGGGGAGTAATTTATCACGAATAATCTGTGTTAGGCGATTGCTGAATTTGTGGAGTAGCAGGATTCGAAAACATTGACAAGAACGAATATGGCACAACGAATTGAATATTTATTTAATGTAATTCCTCGAAGAATTAGCAGCCTCGAAGGGCCAAATGGCCCCCTCCAGCTTCTATATTTCTATACTGTGTAATTCCTGTAATAAAGTGTAAAGGGGGCTGTGAAAGTCAAAATTAGACCGTTCTAAGTGGACGATAAATATATATATATATTTATTCACATATATATATATATATTATATATATATATATTTATTCAGTAAATTGTGAGATTTCCCTCACCCTTTCTATTTCTGGTTGGCAATATGTACAAACCTGTGGGACTCTGGCTATCAGAATCTTACTCTAACACTCGAATTTACAGTCCCCTGTATTCAGACCCGGTCAAAGGATTCACATTTCAGTCACAGCTCCCTGTGTGAAGAACGCTGTCAAAACCAACTCTTCATTTCAAAAGGGCAAAGTTAGGAATAAAAGCGTTGACTGGATCCTGTGTCAGACTGTATCCTGATTCACCCATTCCGACTCGGACAGTGAGATTCGCTTCTTAACATTGATTGAAAACCAGAGAATCGTGTGTAACCCTAGCCAGCGGGAAGAGAAGGTCAGGTAGGAATAGTTTGCACAATTCATAGCTTCCAGCAAATTAAACACATACATTTCGATGTTAGTTGCAGTAAACCGAGTGAGAATGGTGAGATGTGTGTGTAAGGTAAAGCTAGAAATGTTCATTGAGGGGAATAGTTGGAAATAAACCGGGGATCGACAGGCGATGGAAAATAACTGGAGTTCAGAGCTGAGCAAAAAGCTTCACATTTGGACCGCATTCTGACAAACTCCTTGTTTGGATCAGGAGAGGATGTGAAAAAGCGTCAGGGGAAAGTATAGAATATCTGGATGTAATTCCCCCAGGAGACTGTGTGTGTAACTCCCGTAATAAAGTGTAAATGGGGAGTGGGAAATGTCAATATTAGACAAGATGTGGAGATGCCTGTGTTGTGAGACTTCTTACTGTGCCCACCCCAATATTAGGCAAAGCATGATTGTGCCAGTTCTGAGTGGGCGAGGGGGAATATAATTCCCCAGGATAGTGTGTAATTCCTGGAATGACTTCACTACGACTCTCACCAACTTTTACAGATGCACCATAGAAAGGATTCTTTCTGAACAAAGAACAAAGAACAATACAGCACAGGAACAGGCCCTTCGGCCCTCCAAGCCCACGCCGCTCCCTGGTCCAAACTAGACCATTCTTTTGTATCCCTCCATTCCCACTCTGGTTGTATCACAGCTTGGTATGGCTCCTGCTCTGCCCAATTCCGCAAGAAACTACAAAAGGTCGTGAATGTAGCCCAATCCATCACGCAAACCAGCCTCCCATCCATTGACTCTGTCTACACTTCCCGCTGCCTCGGGAAAGCAGCCAGCATAATTAAGGACCCCACGCACCCCAGACATACTCTCTTCCACCTTCTCCGGTTGGGTAAAAGATATAAAAGTTTGAGGTCATGTATAAAACCGACCCAAAAGAACAGCTTCTTCCCTGTTGCCATCAGACTTTTGAATGGACCTACCTCACACTAAGTTGATCTTTCTCTACACCCTAGCTATGACTGTACCACTACATTCTGCACTCTCTCCTTTCTTTTTCGATGAACAGTAAGAAGTCTCATAACACCAGGTTAAAGTCCAACAGGTTTATTTGGAATCACGAGCTTTCGAAGCGCTGCTCCTTCATCAGGTGACTATTAACGGTATGCTTTGTCTGTATAGCACGCAAGAAACAATACTTTTCGCTGTATACTAATACATGACAATAATAAATCAAATCAAATAATGAAGTGTAAATGGGGTTGTGAAAAGTCAAATTTAGACAAAACATGAGTTTGCACACTTATGCCAGTTCGAAGTGGCCAAGGGGGAATGTAATTCCCCGAGAATAATATGTAACTCCTGTGTTAAAGTGTAAATGGGAGTGTGAAATTCACAATTAGACAAAGCATGGGTTGTGCCAGTTCTAAATGAGCTAGGAAAGTGTAATTCCCCGAGAGTAGAGTGTACGCCTGTAATGAAGTGTAAATTGGGTGTGAGTCAAAATCAGATGGTGCTAGTTCTAAGTGGGCACATGATGTGGAGATGCCAGCATTAGATTGGGGTAAACACAGTAAGAAGTCTCACAACACCAGGTTGAAGTCCAACAAGTTTATTTGGAATCACGAGCTTTCGGAGCACTGTTCCTTCATCAGGTGAGTGGAGAGGTAGGTTACACAAACATGGCATATATAGACAAAGACACAATTGCAAGATAATGGTTGGAATGCGAGTCTTCTCAGGTACCTGAAAAAGGCTATATAAAAGACAATAGATGAATGCTTTCAAGAGGTGGCTGGATATAGCACTTGGGGTGAATGGGATCAAAGGTTATGGGGAGAAAGCAGGATTAGGCTATTGAGTTGGATGATCAGCTATGATCGTAATGAATAGCGGAGCAGGCGCGAAGGGCCGAATGGCCTCCGCCTGCTTCTATCTTCTATGTTTCTATATGTTCCAGCCAATAGACAAATATCCCATCTGCCTTCTTAACTACCTTATCTACTTTATGTGAGACTTCTTACTGTGCCCACCCCAGTCCAACGCTGGCATCTCCACCTCAAGTTGTCAGTGGGTAAGGGGGGATATATATTTTTATTCAGTAAATTGTGAGATTTCTTTCCCCTTTGTATTTCCGGATGACAATGTCCAAATCCGGCTATCAGAGGAGCTGCAATAAGTTGAACAGGTTGCATTGGGTACAAGTCAGGATTGGCTGTTGTTTTATTGGTGAAAGAGGTCCCAACCCCGCCCACAGGTGACGTGCCAGGTATTGGCCAGGTGAGTGTGGGCTAGGTGTGTAGCAGCATTACCTGGAGAGAGAGAGAGGGAGGGAGAGGCCATGGCGTTGCTGCAGGCGGCCCTGGGGCGGTGTGCCTGTGCTTTCTGGCTGGCGGTGGCCTTTGATGCGGTGGGACTCACCGTGCTGATGCTGGGGGTATTTGTCAATGTCTTCTTCTACGACTTCCTCATCTACGCCGGTTCCATCGTCATCTTCATGAGCCTGGTGTGGTGGATCTTCTGGTACACGGGCAACATCGAGGTGCCCCAAGAGCAGCTGGAGGACGACGTGGGTCTCAAGAAGCTCTCCAAGAAAGGGGGCTTGCTGAGGAGGTGGTCCAGCAGAATATCGCAAACTTTCCGGATCAGGTCCTGGAGGTCGGGGACCAACCTGCAGAGCGGTGCCAAGCACACAGACAGCAACAAGATCAGGGAAAGCTCATTCAGCTTCCCCATACCCAGTGATGGACATCTGCAAACACTCTCTCAGTCTGTCACCGCCCAGGTCCACTCCGGACAGCCGCAGGACAGGGAAAATCCGCCGATTTAGCCGGGTAACCACAGTCTATCTAACCCCTCCCTGAACTAAACTTGGGTGGCTTTTCACTATGGCGCACAGTGTTTATTTAGCAAGGAGTGTTTACCTAGAAGCTAATTATTAACCATTTCTGCCGCTGGGAAATCGCATTGAGAGCTGTTTACTGCGTTATACAACTGGGTGGAGACTTTCACAGAGACTGGGATCCGCAATTCCAAATGTAATTGATAAAATCAGGCAAAGGTTACCCTTTAAAAGTGTAAAGATCAGAATGAGTTGCTATGTTGTGGAAGTTTCACTTTATTTAGGGTCCAGATACAGATCAGGACCATCCTAACCTCACCCCTGCCTTGTACATGTCACAGTAAGAAGTCTCACAACACCAGGTACATTGTACATGTCACTACAGTTTGTCCATGACCTCATAAAGGACCAGTCAGTGTTTCATTAACTTTCTACTCTTGTCCCTACATCCTTGTACAATAACAGCTGCTGGCCAGCCACATACAGTGTTTTAGCCACATTAGTAGAAAATATCCAACATTTTGATTTGATTTATTATTGTCACATGTATTGGGATACAGCAAAAAGTATTGTTTCTTGCGCGCTATACAGACAAAGCATACCATTCATGGAGAGGGTGCAGTATGTAGTGTTACAGTCATAGTTAGGGTGTAGAGAAAGATCAACTTAATATACGGTAGGTCCATTCAAAAGTCTGATGGCAGCAGGGAAGAAGCTGTCCTTGAGTCGGTTGGTACATAACCTCAGACTTTTTCCCAATGGAAGAAGGTGGAAGAGAGAATGTCCGGGGTGCACGGGGTCCTTGATTATGCTGGCTGCTTTGCCGAGGCAGTGGGAAGTGTAGACAGAGTCAATGGATAGGAGCAAAAACAAAAATGCTGGAAAATGTCAGCAGGTCTGACAGCATCTGTGAAGAGAGAATAGAGTAAGAAGTTTAACAACACCAGGTTAAAGTCCAACAGGTTTATTTGGTAGCAAAAGCCACACAAGCTTTCGGAGCCCCAAGCCCCTTCTTCAGGTGAGTGGGAATTCTGTTCACAAACAGGGCATATAAAGACACAAACTTTGGACATAAAATTCACAAACCCTGTTTGCGAACAGAATTCCCACTCACCTGAAGAAGGGGCTTGGGGCTCCGAAAGCTTGTGTGGCTTTTGCTACCAAATAAACCTGTTGGACTTTAACCTGGTGTTGTTAAACTTCTTACTGTGTTTACCCCAGTCCAACGCCGGGATCTCCACATCAAGAGAGAATAGAGCCAAAGTTTCGATTCTAGATGACCCTTTGTCAGAGTCTGGCTCTACTCCCCACAGTTGCTGTCAGACCTGCTGAGATTTTTCAGCATTTTTCAGTTTCTGTTTCAGATTCCAGCATCTGCAGCATTTTGCGTTTATCAATGGATGGGAGGCTGGTTTGAGTGGTGGACTGGGCTTCATTCACAACCCTTCGTAGCTTCTTGTGGTCTTGGTCAGACCAGGAGCCAAATCAAGCTCTGATACACCCAGAAAGAATGCTTTCCTTACATGTGTTCAAACTACAAATAAAGGCCCTTCACAAGTGCACAGTTACTCAGCTAATATCTACTACTATTCAATAACCAAGTAAAGAACTTGCAGCGATCAAAGATATTTGCACCCTCTTACATTTCACTAATACATAACAAGGTTAAAAAAGTGCATGTACAAGTGCCATGTGCCTCCGAGATCACATGTCCAGGGTCACCAATTCTCCTGGATTTCCTGGGAATTGCTGCGCACTGTCTCCAGGCGATCTTCACACTTTAGTGGCAGAATCTTTGGACATAAAATTCTTGGTCCTCAGGACCATTTCTGGGCCTCAACCACATTGGTGACATGGATGGACTCTAAAAGGAAGTGGCCAAATAGCTAGTCACCTCTGCATTCACCATCCAGTTTAGGATGGTGGGCAGGAAACTGGGTTGGGGACATCAGCAGCTTGGATAGTGTACCCCCCCCCCAAACCCATTAATGGTGGAGTCCCTCAAAACTGACCATTAATACTTCACACATCAGTTCCCTTGGCTCTCTCACTCTTCTTGGAGAAGTAACCTATTCATATGTTTTGAGCCTTTTCAGTCTGCCTGGGATTTCCAGCTGATTTATGCTGAAGTTAGTTCTACTTGGAGTATTCCACTGAGGAAGAACTATTTTCTCCTGGTATTCATGAGGAATGGAGTCATTTATTGTAACAACTATCTCAGGCTCATTCCCCGATTCTATTTTGTTTCATCCCTTCACTTAGCTTCTTGCTGTTGTACTGGTGAAAAGCTAATGACTGCAATATTTCACATCTCCAGTCACAACTTTCCAGGCTCTTTGTTGATCCTCTGTTCACCATATTTTTGTATGTTCCATATTTACCCCAGTGAACTCCTTCACCTCTCTTCCTACAGGATTTATTTATGTTATCCTTGCTTCTTATTTCACAGAATCCCTACAGTGAAGAAGGAGGCCATTTGGCCCATTGAGTCTGTACCGACCACAATCCCACCCAGGCCCTATTCCCGTAACCCCACAGGTTTACCCTGCCAATCCTCCTGACACTAAGGGGCAATTTAGCATAGCCAATCAACCTAACCTGCACATCTTTGGACTGTGGGAGAAAACCAGAGCACCCGGAGGAAACCCACACAGACAGTGACCCAAGCAAGGAATCGAACCTGGGTCCCTGGTGCTGTGAGACAGCAGTGCTAACCATTGTGCCACTGTGCTGTCCTTGTGTGAAGCTTCTGATTTGCATATTTATTTAGCCCTGTCCTTAGCCTTGTGCTTTGCTGTTTTGTTTTGTTTTCAAATCTCCCCATGGTCTTGCCTTTCTCCATCTCTGTATCTCCTCCAAGTGCACAACACCCGAGGTATCTGTGCTCTTCTAATTCCGGCCTCTTGTGCAATTCCCAATTATAATACCGTTAGCTGTCTAGGCCCCAAGCTCTGGAATACCCTCCACACATATCTCCGTCTCTCCACCTCTCTATGTTTCAATCTCTCTTCCCTCCATTAAGACACTTCTTATCTGACTAAGTGTCTCATATTGTGGCTCAATTTCATACTTAGTTTTCTAATACTCCATGAGGTGCCTTGGGATGTTCATTACATTAAAGGTGCTATCTAAATATGCATTGTTGTTGAACTAAGTTCCTGTTAGTTTTGGCAATGATGACCCCCCCCCCGCCCCCCGCAACTGATTTTGCTTCCTTTGAGTTAATGAGCTCCTGGCATTGTGTGGGACCTTTGTGATGCCTGGGAAATTTAATTTTGCACTGCTGCAATAAGGTCTAATTGTACATTTGATCATTTGAGTTGGCTTCCTGCTGCTGTCAGGTTTTACCAGTGGGAGCCCACCTTCAGTAAAAGTGCACGGAGGGGGAACAAGTTGGGGAGCTGGCCGACAATTGTCTTTCTGAATTTCTGCAGCCCCCACCTCCGAAGCTGCTTCCTCACTTGGAGAAGTCCTGCCTGGGTTTCCTCCTACCGCACGTCCCCCCCCATCCCTCCACAATCGCTGCTACCTCTCAGGGAAGCCTCTGGTTTGATGGCATCACCCCCAAGTTCTGCAGAGCCACAATCAGTTTCAGGGTGATTATGAATAGGAGTAGCTGGTGGGGGAAAGGGAGTTGAAGTGAGATAGGGGAAGTGAGATGGAGCAGAGGGGGAGGTACGTGTCTCAGATAAACAGAGCCTTGAGGGTCGGGGAAATTGGGGATTGGGGCCGGGATTCGAAAGTGATAGCAGACAGGAGAGATAAAAACAGAGGGTAGCAAATCAGGGACTGGGTTTTGGGGAATGAGAGAGGGGGGTGGGTATCGGGGAGAGGGAAATGTGAACTGAGGGATTTGGGCTTCGGTTGGGAGGAGGGGAAGAAGGAAAATGGGGCTTTGGGAGTGGGGGGATATGAATGAGGGTGAGACTGGATAGGTGCAGGTTCTAGCACACTCTGCAAAGCTGACAGCGATGGAAATAACTGGGTGAATGTCAGTGACATTGAGAAATGAGCAACCATCAAAGAGCTGAGTGAAAGAGTTTACTGCAAACAAAAAGTTTTAAAGTTTATTTATTGTCACAAGTATTAACACTGCAATGAAGTTACTGTGAAAATCCCCTAGTCGCCACACTCTGGTGCCTGTTTGGGTACACTGGGGGAGAATTTAGCGTGGCCAATGCACCCTAACCAGCACGTCTTTCAGACTGTGGGAGGAAACTGGAGCACCCGGAGGAAACCCACGCAGACACGGGGAGAACATGCAAACTCTACACACACAGTGACTCAAGCCGGGAATCGAACCCGTGTCCCTGGCGCTGTGAGGCAGCAGTGCTAACCACTGTGCCACCGTGTCGCCCAAATAGTAAAAGATCATCTCCAGTGGGGAACAAAAGCGAGCAAGGGGGCAGAGTCTGAGGACTCTTACCAGGCAAATCAAAGGGGGTCGGGAGATGGAACTTTCAGCCTCGACCTATGCTGCATCTTCCATTGTTTTCTGAAATCTCTGCTTTATTAAAGCCAGGTCTGGGCAGTGCTGTCTGGCTGCATTCAGGATGTCATGACCTGTGAGAAGGGCCCTAAACAATAAGCCCACTGACTGCCCCATATGCGATTGGTCAGTACGGATCAGGTTGGCCTGTGCCAGCCAGTTTCAATATGTGAAATCCAAGTACAGATTGGATCTCATGGTGGCTCCGGGTCAAGGATAAGTGAGAGAGATGAGTCCAGTGAGAAGTAGTCTTGTCAGGGGATCCTGACTGCACTTGGTGCAGTCGAGGGGATTCTGGTGGTAGTTACTGAGTGAATATCAGCAGGTTATAGGATTACTATCAGTTACTGTAGGAAATGATGGTCCACACCTATCATCATCCCTTCCATATAAACTATGAGTGAGTTATTGTATTATTGATGGTTATAAGGGGAATCTCAGTGTTACCAATATTAACATTAATCATCAATGAAATAAAGTGAGCCACTATTAAGTCATTGGTAGAGTCAATGTACCTCCTACCTCTGATTTCCCTTTCATGAATGTCTCCCCATTTCTTCCCCACTCTCACTATCCCTCCTTCGCCTGCTTGTAGGTCATAGAGTCATAGAGGTTTACAGCATGGAAACAGGCCCTTCGGCCCAACTTGTCCATGCCCCTAAAAAACCCCTAAGCGAATCCCAATATCCCTCTGTACCCATCGTACCCATGTAACTATCGAAATGCTTTTTAAAAGACAAAATTGTACCCGCCTCTACTACTACCTCTGGCAGCTTGTTCCAGACACTCACCACCCTCTGCGTGAAACAAATTGCCCCTCTGGATACTTTTGTATCTCTCCCCTCTCATCTTAAACCTATGCCCTCTAGTTTTAGACTCCCCTACCTTTGGGAAAAGATATTGACTATCTAGCTGATCTGTGCCCCTCATTATTTTATAGACCTCTATAAGATCACCCCTCAGCTTCCTACGCTCCAGAGAAAAAAGTCCCCGTCTATCCAGCCTCTCCTTATAACTCAATCCATCAAGTCCCGGAAGCATCCTAGTAAATCTTTTCTGCACTCTTTCTAGTTTAATAATATCCTTTCTATAATAGGGTGACCAGAATTGCACACAATATTCCAAGTGTGGCCCTACCAATGTCTTGTACAACTTCAACAAGACATTCCAACTCCTGTATTCAATGTTCTGACCGGTGAAACCAAGCATGCTGAATGCCTTCTTCACCACTCTGTCCACCTGTGACTCTACTTTCAAGGAGCTATGAACATGTACCCCTAGATCTCTTTGTTCTGTAACTCTCCCCAACGCCCTACCATTAACTGAGTAAGTCCTGCCCTGGTTCAATCTACCAAATGCATCACCTTGCATTTGTCTAAATTCAACTCCCATCTGCCATTCGTCAGCCCACTGGCCCAATTGATCAAGATCTCTTTGCAATTGGAGATAACTTTCTTCACTGTCCACCATGCCACCAATCTTAGTGTCATCTGCAAACTTACTAACCATGCCTCCTTCTGATTCTTGCAATCTTTTGCACATCAGTTGTTGGCACAAAACCATGGCACAGTAGTTAGCACTGCTGCCTCACAGCACCAGGGATCTGGGTTCAATTCTGGCCTTGGGTGATTGTGTGGAGTTTGCATGTTCTCCTCATATCTACATGGATTTCCTCTGGGTGCTCCAGTTGTCTCCTACGATCCAAAAGTGTATGGGTTAGGTGGATTGGCCATGCTAAATTGACCTTTAGTGTCCCAGGATGTGTAGATTAGGGGGATTTGTGGACTAAATGCATGGGATTACAGGGATAGGGGTAAGAAATTCTGTTGCAGAGTTGGTGCAGACTCAATGGGCTGAATGGCCTCCTTCTGCACAGTAGGGATTCTATGATTCTAAAGATATTCAACTGCAAGGGATCCAGCTTTTCCTAGGTAGAAGCGCCTGGGGATGTTTCATTACACCAAAGGCATTGTATTGTTGTAAATTAAAGTAACTGCAATGCAGATGTCATGTGATCATGTGTCACATGGCAAGAATGTCACATGATCAACCCTTCAGGAATGCTCTCAGCCATAGACAATAACACAACTGCCCAAGGATGCTTCCTATTACTCATTTTCATCTTTCATAAACCATAAATCTAGTTAGCCACATAATGGATTTCTAATTAGATGTGGAAAGTGGATACCGGACAATGCTGGTCCAGACTTTTACCTGTGGAATACTGTGTGCACAGTTAGCAATCATTTATACTATTTTAACAGACTTATTTTACTCTTAAGGAGCATGTTTACATTTTACATGTCCTCATCCACGCTGACCTTTGACTTTTATGAAATTCAAATTCTTGCTTTGTATTCCCTTAACAAGATATAGAATATGCAGTGTATCTGAACATAACATATACATTTTATCCCCGTTGATAGAATACTGCAATAAAGTCAATCTGGAAATATATGGCATTTTAACTGAAAGAGAAGGAATTTTTAATGCAATGATGTTATTGTGGGTGGCATGGTGGCACAGTGATAGGGACCCGGGTTCAATTCTGGCCTCGGGTCACTGTCTGTGTGGAGTTTGCATGTTCTCCCCATGTCTGCATGGGTTTCCTGCAGGTGCTCGGGTTTCCTCCCACAGTCCAAAGATGTGCGGGTTAGGATGATTGGCCGTGCTAAATTGATCCTGGTGTCAGGGGATTAACAGGGGAGTAGGGTTGGGTGGCATTGTGATCGGTGCAGACTCAATGGGCCGAATGGCTTCTTTCTACACTGTAGGGATTCTATGATTGGTGTTAACGTGGATGATCACAGAGGTGTTGATAACATATCTGTTGTGTTCCTTTTTCTTGAACACAAACAGAATTCTCACACTAACATTGCAAGTGGAATCATAGAAGTTCCACAATGAAAATTGTGTGATACAACTAACATCTCCTAAACAGACTGACCTTCACTGAGTAACTCACCTGATGAAGGAGCAGCACTCCGAAAGCTCGTGATTCCAAATAAACCTGTTGGATTTTAACTTGGTGTTGTGAGACTTCTTACTGTGCCCACCCCAGCCCAACGCCGGCATCTCCACAACATGTTAACTCAGTAAGCAAAGGTAATGGCAATGAAAGCGTGGATTGGACGGAGGGAGAATGAGTGAGTCAAGGTGAAGGCCCATCACCACCATCTTCTCATGGCAACTGTAGAGGGACGGTAAATGCAATCTTCCCAGTGTTTTCCGCATCCAGATAATGAAGCATATCAAAAGAATGGCACTCCATTCACTGCCAGAACTCATTTCCAAAGTTGTCTGAAACTCCATGTGCAAATTCACATCACTCGAGGGATAATTACATCAGCAGAAAGGAAATCTTTGTGTGAATCAAAATGTAATAGGATGGGGAAAGGTTAAAAGAGAATGTCACAATGGGGTGGACACTGTGGTATAAGGGTATCTGGCATTGCAATGGTTAATGTGGGACTGGGTACAGTACTGCCCACAGGGTGATGTAAAGAGACAAGAGAGAGTTGTGGACAGAATAGAGACCTACGTAGATGCAAGCGTGGAATTAGCTCCTAGCTTGGACTATACCTGCATGTATATACAAGGCTGTGTGTTATTAATGAGCAATGTTTAACAACACAAGTCCCAGAAACTCTTCATCACAGGCACAAATTTAGAAAGTTCCTGTTGAACCTTGAAAAACATGGCAGGTCATCAACAGCATTTTCCAAGACTGAAGGGCAGAAGATTAAGAAATAACAAACCAAGATGAAAGAAAGTGAAGCTCTAGGTGTAAACATAAATGTGTAAGTGAGTCATGGTACAGCCCGACCTGTGAGTCTTACTTGAAGACAAAGGAGTGCTATATGAGCAACTTGCTGTCTGTGCTACCCGCCAGCACGAACCTATAGACTAACGCTGTAAAATGCAGGGGGTGCATCAAAGATTCAGGCCAGAGCTAACTGTTAGGATCCGTGTGTATGTGGAAGCTCTGTGCTGCATGATAGTGATAGCATGTTTTTGAACTTGTCTACAATAGGCCGGCTCAGTCAGCATCTGTTCTTCTGCTAACCCTGTGGAAATTGTTCTCACCAGCATCCTGCTTGGTGATTAACCCCAAAACACTCCTTCTATTCTGCTTGGCGGAAATCAGCGCAGAACTGATTACCATATGGAAATGTCATGGAAATTGACATTTCCATATGATTAGCCCGGGACAGTATTTCCTGGGCCTGCGAACATTCCCCCTCCCACCCACCCCGCCGGGAGTGGTTCCCACCAGCAGGGTTTACAACTGCTCCCCACTAATGGAGAGCAGGTGTCCTCACCCCCTGGTGGGGACAGAGGCCATTGAGGCCCCCCCAGGGGTTCGGGGGCAGAGGGGGGGTGCCCCTTGGGTAGTGCCAGCCTGGCACTGCCCACTGGGCACTGGGCAGTGCCAAGGAGGCAGGGCCAGAGGGGATACTGGGGGGGGCCCATTGGGGGGGCGATTGTTGGGGGGGACCTGCTGCCACTCTGCAAGTGGGATTGGTGGAAAAGGCAGGGAGGAAGGCGATTGGGTTGGGGCTGGCCAGGGATGGGATCAGGGCTGGCCGAGGGGTGAGGGATGGAATTGGGGCTGGCCCACTGGGGGTCTGGTAGGCCAGCGATCGGGAGGCTGGCAATTGGGGTGAGGCGGGGGGGGGGGGGGGGTAGTGGAGTCCACACCGACAGATTGGCGCGTGCGCAGTGGCCCATTCAGCACATTGCTGCCGGCCTCTCGAGTGGGAGGCTTTTCAAAGTGAGTCACGCTTTGGCACTCTGTATTGCTCAGTGTCGGAGATTCGTTCAGGTAAGCACACCCAAAAAAAGGTGGGAAATACTCCCATTTTCCCGTCAGTTGGGCACTTAGTTCTGTTTCGGGAGAATCCCGGCTGTAGTCTCCTGTATAAAGTGCCAAGTTCCTCCTTGCTTTAACAGGATCTCTTCCTCCTGCCTCACCAGGGTTAACCTTCCAGTGTCTTCTTAAACAAAGTTCCCTCACTCAATCTTCTGAGCATAATCAAATGGACTGCGAGTAGCAAGGCACCCTCCAGTGACTCCTTGGTCTTTAACTCTCCACCAGCCTAATTCATTTGAACTAGAGTTCCTTTCTTAACCCCTTATCTTCTGCTTAGCATAGCAGCATGTATTGTGGGTCTTCCCAAATCTCTCTGTCTGACTCACTGTGAGAGTGCAGGCACAAAAACCAGCTGATTCCTCCTTTGTCTGTGGGTTTTAAAACATGCACCTTACCTTCAATAGGTTTTAACTTGGGGCCCCTGTCCCCATTGCAACCAGGTCACATGGGCATATCTTTGGAGATCTCTCCATTTTACATTGAATTAAAGAAGACAGTTTAAAACATAATTGTCTTATAAAATCCAGCGTTGGTAACACTGTAAGAATAGTGGACATCTGGAATTCTTTCCTTAAAAATTGGTTTGGACGTGGGACCAGTTGAAATTTGCAAGATAGAGAACAATAGATTTTTGTTAGGTATGAATGTCAAGAGATCAATCAATAATGGGTAAATGTGGTTGTTTGTGGTACTGAACTGCATGATCTAATTCAATTGTGGAACACTCTTGAGGGACTGAATGAGTTACTCCTGTACTTCCTTGTATTTGCTGTGTTTGAGCAATGGAGTACCCACAATGACACAACACTGAACTCTTCTTATCCATACAAACATCCACACATGCACACCTTAGCAGTGGCCACTGAACTGCGGCCAGGAGTGAGCATACCATTTGGTTTCTCAAACGTTTAGTCGAGGGGTGACAAATTGCAGTTGACAATTCACTGAGATCAGCGCAGGTCAAACATGGAATGGCCATGTCTGTTCAAACATTCTGCTGCAGCTAGCAAAATCATCACCAGAGCTCCAGATTTAATCCTAAATGAGCACTAGATCAATTTGTGGATTGGGATGTGATTCTGTTGACTATATTCTGATTCTTTTTCACAATGGCGTGTATGATGGCATATTAGTCACTGGCAAGTTAGATTCTATACTAATACAGTTAAGAGATTTATGTTTCTTTGATATAAGAATCTGTAAATATACCATAGAATCAAGAGTTTACAGCACAGAAATAGGCTGTTCAGCCCATCATGTCTGTGTCGGCCTTCAAGCACCTATCTATTCTACATTGGACAATACAATATAGTAACTGATCCCAATTTATATTTTTACAGAATCCGTTGTGAACCTCAAAAGGACCACTACCAAGTCTGAATGTTGATTACCAGGAATCCTTTTATTTAATATTACCTTAACATTTTAACAAGAAGGAATTAACATCTTTGACAATTGTCAGAGCGTTATCTGCTATGTTTCTTCTCTGAAGAATTTGGCCTGCTGATGAATGAATGTGTACATGTTCTTAGTCGTGAATTATTCCATCGGAATTTAAATTGCTTTTTTCACAATTATATTGCACTTAATTATATTTATTGGTTCGCTCTGGCGAATTAGATAAAATGTATTTTGCACAGGAACATGTAATAAAACATTTTTGTAATTATGGTCTTGCAATTCATCACAATTTCTGCTATGTTATCTAATGGCGGCACGGTGGTTAGCACTGCTGCCTCAGAGCGTTAGGGACCTGGGTTCGATTCCCAGCTTGGGTCACTGTCTGTTTGGAGTTTGCACATTCTCCTTGTGTCTGCGTGGGTTTCCTCTGGGTTCTCTGGTTTCCTCCCACAGTCTGAAAGATGTGCTGGTTAGGTACATTGGCCATGCTAAATTCTCCCTCAGTTTACCCGAACAGGCGCCAGAGTGTGGCGACTAGGGGCTTTTCACAGTAACTTCATTGCAGTGTTAATGTAAGCTTACTTGTGACACTAATAAATAAATTTAATATGTTTTGGGACATACAGAAATATTACAGTTTAAACTCATCAGTTTTTCAGGAACAGAGAGTGAGTTTAGTACACCATTAAAAACCCAGTTATACCTCATGTGTAACATTTTCAAGAGTTTTTAGATTGAGATTAATAGCATCAAAGGGCAAGTTTTCATTAGTTCAATGATTTCTATTTGATTGCCATCTCGAGAAACTCCAACACTGCATCCTAAGGGGAAGTGTAGAATCTCTGACGGCACCTTCTGGATTTTCTCACTATACTGCACATGGGTGGACTCCAGATGTTGCTGCCAGTTTCAGAGGAGCAGTGACAGTGAACGCTAGCAGTTTCACTGCCATTACTACTGCAAACATTAAGCTGATAATTAGTAAGTGTTAAACAGTTACCATCATTTTTGCTTCTATTTGATTGGCTTTACAGTGAAAGATGTTTTCCCATATGTAATCAAAGTCTTTTTGTTTCTGTTGACTAAACTGTTGTCCTCCCTTTGAGAATTATTTTATACACTACTGTTAACTATTTTTGCTTTGTGCTCTACATTTTAAAAATACAAGTTAAATATTAATATGAATGCTGGAATGGATCCTTCATATAAAACAAATGATGCAACTGAGATTGTCTATGTTAACTTTGCAATAGCTGACAGAAGCTTTACAAATGGATGGTTTGGCATTCAGTTTTTATCCAAGCTATTAACCATGTAAATCAGTCTTACAACAGCAAAATACTGCAGATGCTGGAAATCTGAAATAAAAACAGAAAATGTTGGATAAACCTCAGCAGGTCCGGCAGCATCTGTGGAGAAAGAAACAGAGTTAATGTTTCAAGTCCATATGACCCTTCTACAGAACTGAGGAGAGGTAGAAATGTGATTATTGTACAGTTGGAGAAGTGCGGCAGGGATAGGTCAGAGCAAAGGGGAGGTTTACAAAGGTGTCATAGACATACGACAAAGGAAGGAATGTTAATGGTTCCATTAAGGACTGAACAGTAAGAAGTCTCACAACACCTGGTTAAAGTCCAATAGGTTTATTTGGAATCACAAGCTTTCGATGCGCTGCTCCTTCATCAGGTGAGTGAGACTCATCCCAGTCCAAGGCCAGCATCTCCACATCATGATTAAGGACTGAAGGATGCTAATTGTGGAAAAAGGTAAGATAGCAGACTGTGTTAATAGGCGAACAAAGGTCATTGCTCAGTGGGACAAGGGACCGATGGCCCTGTGAGGGAGGGATAGGGTTGCAACGGGGTCTTGACTCCCAAGACCACATTACCAGCTTCAGTTTAAGATGTGATTCTTTCGACCAAAAACTAAAGTGAGGCTGTTCTCTTGTCCTGATGCACATTAAAGATCCTGACGTGAAGAGGAGGAGGAGATTTTGTGTTCTGATTGGCATTGCTCCGTCAACAAACACCGCCAGAAAACAGGTGAATAGCTTGTTCGTCTCATTGATGTGGGTGCGATTTGCAAAACAGCTGCTATACTTGCCTACAAATCAACAGTTGCTGCACTTCATCTTTTGTGAAGAGCTTTGGTATATTCCTGGGAATATGGTCAGGTGTTACATCATTAAAAGCCTTTCAGTTTTGTGTCACACAGTCTTGAAACAGTATAGTGGCCATTACAGAATGAAGAGCTTGCAGGATATAATGTGGCTGAGTACAATCTGTAATGTTTACTGGATAGGAATATCAACGGAGGTGAATGCAGTAAGTGTGAATTACACTACCAGCGTTGCTAAGGTTTATCTCCAGCACCTTGTAATTAAACTGCTCAGATTACACTTTGTCAGGTGTTTAAAACCATTTACTTTATTCCTATCTCCTGCCTGACTTCATCCATAGGGGCAATTAAGAGTCTCAGAGCAATTTCCCAGTGGCCAAAGTGCACACCCTTTCAGCATCTTGTATCGTACAAAATTCTCTGTGATATTCCTTCCTGCTTTTTACCTAATAGACACATTGTATTGCTTGCCTCAAGTTATTCATGATTACCCGGAAACTACAATGCAGACAATTCGAGCAATGTTTTGCTGCTTCTTGCAGACAAGTTGGGTTATTCATTAGTTTTAAGTATATCACTGCATCAAAAAGCCTCTGGCATAGATTCCCTACACAGCTCAGTGAGTTCACACAAGGATATACTTCCTGCGCCGAATTTGCAGGCAGGGAAGTTTGGCAAGAAATGCTTTCACCAAGTTCCCATCCAATTAGCAAAGTATACAGTTTTCCAGCAGTTTATTAGGCTGTCTAGAAGTGGTCAGTCACTGTTCCAAAGCAAAGTAAAAGTAATTATACTGAACAACTCATGGGCCACAACAGAAATGCAGCACAAATGTAGACCTTGAGGTGAAGACTACCTACTGTAAGCTGCGGGTTTTTACTTTGGTGCATAACAAAAGGCATTGGTGATGGGAAACTGGAATGAATTACTACGTTGGCGACAAGGAGAAATTTATTTCCTTCATCTCTCCCTCCGGACAACCTCCATAAGCCAAGAATCTTCTCTGCTAAGGACAAGCTCTCTCTCACCAACTTTTACAGATGAAGCATAGAAAGCATTATTTCTGGTTGTATCACAGCTTGGTATGGCTCCTGCTCTGCTCAAGACCGCAAGGAACTACAAAAGGTCGTGAATGTAGCCCAATCCATCACGCAAACCAGCCTCCCATCCATTGATTCTGTCTACACTTCCCGCTGCCTCGGCAAAGCAGCCAGCGTAATTAAGGACCCCACGCACCCCGGACATTCTCTCTTCCACCTTCTTTCGTAGGGAAAAAGATACGAAAGTCTGAGGTCACGTACCAACCGACTCAAGAACAGCTTCTTCCGTGCTGTTGTCAGACTTTTGAATGGACCTACCTTGCATTAAGTTGATCTTTCTCTACACCCTAGCTATGACTGTAACACTACATTCTGCACTCTCTCATTTCCTTCTCTATGAATGATATGCTTTGTATAGCACACAAGAAACAATACTTTTCACTGTATGTTAATACATGTGACAATAATAAATCAAATCAAATCAAATCAAAAGCCAATATGCTGCCTTCTGGGAAACACGAGCCCTGTGACACCAGTGGGGAAGACTGAACCCAATGCATTGAGCGCATGCGTTACTTCTTCCATGCTGACAACATTGAAGCTAACGAAAAGCAAAAAGTGATATTTCTAACTGCATGCAGGGCCCTGACTTTGACTCAAAGACCTTTAATAAGCTAGTAGACCTGGTGAAAAACCACTATGACCTGAAGCCCCCTGTAATTCTCCAGAGACATTGCTTCAACTTGGCTGGGAGAACTCCTTGGGAACCTGTCACTGAATCTTTGGCTAGGTTGCGAAAATCAGCTGAATACTGTGAATTTGGAACACCTCTTAATGAAATGTTGCGGGACAGATTGGTATGTGGCACAAATGACTTAACCATCCAAAAGAACCTGTTAGCAGAACCCAATTTGGACTTTAAAAAAGCCATTGACACAGCCTTGTCACTTAAGAACACAGAAAATGAGGCTCAGGAACTACAAGGGGCCTCAGGCAGCAATGTCTTCCAATTAGGGGGAGAGACCTCGGGAAATCAGTCTTCAATGGAGAGTGCTTGTGTCAATCAGGTATTAAAGGGCTCCTTTCAATATAGGAACCTGAATGTAACCACCAGACAGTCAAGAAATGGCAGTGACGACCCCAAGAGTGTTAGAGGGCATATTCCAGAAAGGTGTAGTTGCCAATGGACGGATTACTGCAAGCACTGTCAAAGGACACAGCCGAGGTGAAGTTTCAGGAACAGGAAAAAACCTGTGCTCCCTCGGAAGAAAGCCGAGTTTAGTAGCTCAGCGTATTAAATATGTATCCCCTCTTCCAGAGACAGGAACACTACAACTGAATCGTATTGTAACAACGAAAGTTGCCTTGATAATGGTAGAATTATTAGTGAATGTCCATCCCTTGAAAATGAAGGTGGACACGGGAGCCATAGTCTCTGTTATCGGAGAACAAGCCTATAAGCATCTCCAATTGGATATCCACAGTAAGTAGTCTCACAACACCAGGTTAAAGTGCAACAGGTTTATTTGGTAGCATGAGCTTTTGGAGCATTGCCCCTTCATCAGGTGAGTGAAGAGTTCGGTTCACAAACAATGCATATATAGACACAAACTCAATTACAAGATAATGGTTGGAATGCGAGTCTTAACAGGTAATCAAGTCTTTACAGGTACAGACAATGTGATTGGAGAGAGGGTTAAGTACAGGTTAAAGAGATGTGAATTGTCTCCAGCCAGGACAGTTAGTGAGATTTTGCAAGCCCAGGCAAGTCGTGGGGGTTACAGATAGTGTGACATGAACCCAAGATCCCAGTTGAGGCCATCCTCATTTGTGCGGAACTTGGCTGTCAACCATTATCTTGTAATTGAGTTTGTGTTTATATATGCCCTGTTTGTGAACCAAACACTTCATTCACCTGACGAAGGGGCAATGCTCCAAAAGCTCGTGCTACCAAATAAACCTGTTGGACTTTAACCTGGTTTATGAGACTTCTTACTGTGCCTACCCCAGTCCAACGCCAACAACTCCACATCAATTGGATATCCAACTCCTGAGGTTGGAAGTTACAAAGGCCAGACTAGCCACCTACACAGGGGAACCTTTACAAATAAAAGGCACCACAATGGCCCCAGTAACTTGCTCATTATTGTATGGGGGCACGGACAAAGCCTTATGGGGAGAGATTGCCTCCAGCAGATTCGACTGAACTGGTTGGAGATCTTCAGTCGCGGCGTGGGGAGACTGTGCAAATTTATCAGTAGATACCCTGAAATTTTTCAGGAGGGCCTGGGGAAAATTAAAGGAGCCAAGGCCAAGATCCACATTGACCCTGACACTACACCTAGGCACTTCAGAGCCAGTCCCTTACTCCATGCTGGAGAAGATGAAAACTGAACTGGGGCACCTTGAAAGCTTGGGTATAATAAGGCCTGTCCAATTTTCAGAATGGGCTGTGCCTGTCGTTCCTGGTCTTAAGCTCAACAAATCAGTTCGCCTTTGTGGGCTCTATAAACTAACAGTCAATCAGGTTTCCAAACTCGATAGATATCCCATTCCCTGAATCGAAAACTTGTATGCTGTTAACAGGTGGCAAGATGTACTCCAGGTTGAGCATGAGCCACAGCTTTGAATTGGACAGGTCCTTCCAGAAATATGTGACAATCAACACACATAAGGGACTCTACGAGTATACCCGTTTGCCCTTTGGAGTCTCATCAGCTTGTGCCATCTTCAAATGAGTTATGGAGAACATCCTTCAAGAGCTACCCAAGGTAGCAGTATTCTTAAATGACATCTTGGTCACGAGGGCTTCAGAACAGGAACACCTGGCTAACCTAAAATAAGTCCTGCAGAGATTTTCCAGAGCGGGAGTTTGTTAGAAGAGGGAGAAATATGTTTTCCAAGCGACCAAAGTAACCTATTTAGGTCACCAAGTAGATGGCAAGGGTTTACACCAGTCGAGGATAAGGTAAAGGTTATCAAGGAAGCACCAACCCCAAGGAACACCACAGAGTTAAAAT
Organism: Mustelus asterias; assembly: GCF_964213995.1. NCBI lineage: Eukaryota > Metazoa > Chordata > Chondrichthyes > Carcharhiniformes > Triakidae > Mustelus > Mustelus asterias. The sequence goes on from NC_135823.1 coordinate 69,077,598, forward strand.
CCTTTCTGAGATTAGTCAATTATTATTAGGTAATTGAGTGTCTTTAAGACAGAGATAGGTAGGTTATTGATTAATAAGGGGATCAGAGGTTATGGGGAAAAGGCAGGAGAATGGAGATGAGAAAAGTATCAGCCATGATTGAATGGCAGAGCAGACTCGATGGGCTGAGTGGCCTAATTCTGCTCCTATGTCTTATAGTCTTATTATGAAAGATTTTTCCTGAATTAGGTTTTCATGCTGGCCCACCCCATTACGAAAATACCAGAGATGGTTCTAGGAAGCTCCATAGGCAGGGGCCTGTTCTAGAGTTATACGTCAGTTACTGTCTCTAACCTACTGGCCCATTTCGACCCTAAGTAAGAACTTGCATTAACTTGCGACGTTGTTGGTGCTGGCACATTGCTGGAAAGACTGGATGGAAAAGCCTATCGTGTATTCCTCCAGGACCCTTTCAGATGCAAAGCGAAGGTCTTCTCAAATTGAGAACAAAGGGTTGGTGAAGAAGTTCCATCGCTACATCTAAGGTCGACGGTTCTTTATAGTTACCGTCCAGCAACCCTAAAGAGGACAAAGTCACTCCCTCTATCACCTCCGCTCCGATACAATGCTGGGTCTTGTTATTAGCGGCCTGTTAATATCTTCTGGAACACTATCCTGGAACCAGGATAGCTGATGCTGATGCACTGAGTCGCGTCCCAAAGAACAATACAGCACAGGAACAGGCCCTTCGGCCCTCCAAGCCTGTGCCGCTCCCTGGTCCAAACTAGACCATTCTTTTGTATCCCTCCATTCCCACTCTGTTCATATGGCTGTCTAGATAAGTCTTAAACGTTCCCAGTGTGTCCGCCTCCACCATCTTGCCTGGCAGCGCATTCCAGGCCCCCACCACCCTCTGTGTAAAATATGTCCGTCTGATATCTGTGTTAAACCTCCCCCCCTTCACCTTGAACCTATGACCCCTCGTGAACGTCACCACCGACCTGGGGAAACGCTTCCCACCGTTCACCCTATCTATGCCATTCATAATTTTATACACCTCTATTAAGTCTCCCCTCATCCTCAGTCTTTCCAGGGAGAACAACCCCAGTTTACCCAATCTCTCCTCATAACTAAGCCCCTCCATACCAGGTAACATCCTGGTAAACCTCCTCTGTACTCTCTCCAAACCCTCCACGTCCTTCTGGTAGTGTGGCGACCAGAACTGGACGCAGTATTCCAGATGCGGCCGAACCAATGTTCTATACATCTGCAACATCAGACCCCAACTTTTATACTCTATGCCCCGTCCTATAAAGGCAAGCATGCCAAATGCCTTCTTCACCACCTTCTCCACCTGTCCCGTTGTCCCCAAGCTTGCTCCTTTACCATCATTGGAAGAAGTTGTGATGACTTTGAACTTTATGAAGACCTTTCCAGTGTCAGCGAGGCAGATTAAAGCCTGGACCCCAAATGACCCAACCTTATCCAAAATCAGGCACATGATCCTATGTAGTGGATTTAAAGGATGACCCTTCCAAAGAAATGAAACCCCACATCATTAAGAAAGCTGAACTTATTGTTGAGGACGGGATCATTCTTTGGGAGTCTCAAGTAATTTTTCTGACCCCAGGACGACATTTCAATATTAATGGAATTACATAATGGCCACACAGGAGTATCAAAAATGAATGGGGCTTGAGTTAAAACATGGGCAGCAGAGTTTTAGTGGCTTCAAGTTTAAAGAGGGTAGGGTGTAGGAGGCCAGCCAGGAGTGCATCAGAATAGCTAAGTCTTGAGGTAACTAAAGTTTATTTATTAGTCACAAGTAAGGCTTACATTAACACTGCAATGAATTTACTGTGAAATTCCCCTTGTCGCCACAGTCCAGCGCCTGTTCAGGTCAATGTACCTAACCAGAACGTCTTTCAGAATGTGGGAGGAAACCGGAGCACCAAGAAGAAACCCATGCAGACATAGGGAGAACGTGCAAACTCCACACAGACAGTGACCCAAGCTGGGAATCGAACCCAGGTCCCTGGTGCTGTGAAGCAGTAGTGCTAACCACTGTGCCACCCAATACTAACATTAATAATACTAATACTAAGGTATTAATGAGGGTTTCAGCAGCAGATAAGTTGAGTCAGGCGAAGTTGGGCAATGTTATGGAGGTGGAAATAGGCAGTGATGGCGTGAGCATGAGATCAGAAGCTCATCTCACAGTCAAAAATGGCCCCAAGGTTGTGAACAGACTGGTTTAGTCTCAGACCGTTGTTGCTAGGCGGAGGGATGGAGTCCATAGTTAGGGAAAGGATTTTGGAGCGGGAAAACAATAGCTTCAGTTTTTCTCGTTGGAGGCTATTTCTGCTCATCCAGTACTGGATGTCGGTCGGATAAGCAGTTGGATATCATTTAATTTAGCAACGGGGGAGCCGAGTGAGGTGGGAGTGAGTGGAGCTGGGTGTTGTCAGCTTACATATAAAACCTAACTCTCTACTTTAAGACAAAATTGTTGAGGGGCAGCAGATCAATAAAAAATAGGAGGGTCCAAGGTCAGACCCTTGGTAAATTGGTAACAGTGGAGTTTATGGAGGCAACATGGGTCTCAGCCGCCAACTCTCCAGCCAGCAAGTGATCCATGTTGCCCCCTTTGGGGAAGGACCTCTAAATTATGAGCCAATCAATTAACAGACCACAGGCAGGTCTTTGATGTGATTAGGACACCATAGGTGGTTTGCCCCACCCAATGAAATGCCAAACAGTGCGCTTTTGCTCAGTAGCGCCACTGGGGTGATGGTGGCTGATGTTAGAAGGACACCCAACACAGGCCCTGGATCATGACCCAGGTCAGAGTTAAGATAACGGGAAGGTTTTTGTGGGGGAGGGGAAGGGTATTGTGAAGCTTCAGTCTTTCTGTGTCGCTATCAGTAGCCAGTATTGTTTTGGAATGCAATTTCCATTCGCTAGCTGCCAGCGAAGTCTGTCTTTATTTTCACAACAGTAACTCTGTAGGGTTTATGGAATTGTAATTTAATACAGCTGGTAACTTACTTTGCTGATTACTTTCATTCTTGCATTTGATGTGTGTAATTTTATCTTTTTCATGTGTGAACATTTCATGTGCGAACAAATGTTTATAACGGCTGTTACAGGAAAGGCCGTGCTTTAACAATTACAGTAAGGAAAAATCTGCAGTCATTTGGAGGATGGGGACGCTCAGTAAATTGGCTATTCAGATCCTCATGGGAATCATAACTGTATCGTAATCTTAAACATCAAACATAAATACAAAAATAAATAATCAAAGTAATAAATTATTTTTAAAATATAAAATCAATTAAATGGAAGACACCAAAATTAAGAGAATGGAATAAATATCTAGTGTACATGAATAGTAAATACAATGAAATAATACGAGGAACTCCATACAAATGTGATAACATGATAAGTACAAATATGTTCGACATTTTTTTCTTTTGATGCTCTATATTGAAAGATTGGGAGCAATTTGACTTTTTCCATTTGCCTAAAATGAGTGATTTTGGATTTGCTGCTCATTTTCCATCCCTCTCAGAACGTCAGGAGGTGTAACTGACGGTGAACTGTGATCCCCATTTTACACTATCGCCATAAACTAATTTCATTGAATCTTGCGATTTATTCGGGTACTTGCCACAGTCTTGTTGCTGTTGAAATTATAGATAGTGTCAAATTGTGTCACTTAGCAAGTAGATTGAGTTATATCTATTAAGTGTTAAAATAAGCTACTGCAATTAGTATATTAAGGGTTAACCAAATAGACAACCTCCTTGAGATCATCCAGGATCCACAACAGGAACTGTATGGTGTTAATTGGAACTAACTTCAGTTGCCATAACGGTTATTAGTTTGTGTCAGAAGTTCAGAGTGCTCCTGTTGCAAAGATTCTATCAAATACAGATATAGGTGTATGCATGGATTCCCAACTGTGCTGAAATCAGCCATCCCCTCCAGGACCTCGCCCTCCCCTCAGCCCCTGACAATGTCCTCTGGGACTCTTTTTTTCCCCAGCGAAATGGGGATTACTTCAGAGAGAGAGAGAGACAGAGAGAGAGACAGAGGAGAGAGGGAGAGAGAGCAGCCAAAGGCTGGCACTGGATTGAACAACTCAAAACATAGTCTGGATCGAACTAACGAAACATCGATCTGTGTCTACAATAACTGAATACTTATATTGTTGAAAGTTGCGCATAGGCACAACTTGCTTCGGTGGCCATGAGCAAGCTTGTTTATCTTACATTGTACTTCCAAAGAATGCAACTAAATTCCTAGGCTGGACCCAGAATTCCAAGCTGATGTGGCCAAATTAGCTTAAGTTAGCTTAAAGCATAGCACAATTAGCTACATTAGGCAGAAATGCCTTGAAATGAAACCTTTTAACTGGGCAAATCATACAGACGATCCCACAATCCCTCCTTGATTCAGAGGTCACTGTCGCCTCTGCACCTGTATTAGTGCTACTAAGCAATGATAAGCCCTTTAACCTTTTATGTCCACGAGTATGTCCACCAGGCCATACCCACCCAATCTCACAGGGTGGGATCCTACTATAGCACTCCTGCCCTGGCTTGCCCGCATGTTACATGAATTAACCCATGCGGGAAAAGGGGGGATGATCAGGAGTTGAGGTTCGCACCAGGATTTTCCACCTTGGCAGGAAAAGTTGCTGCTCGATGCCTACTCTGCCATAGCAATAACCCTGGAAAGATGCCACCAGTGGCTGCAGCAGCAGGCCCACAACCATGGGGCCCTTTTGTGCAGCTACAAATGGACTTCATACAAATGCCCAAATGTATGTACTTGTTATTGTATGTTTATTTTCTCGATGGGTACAAGCATACCCAACTAGAAAGAATGACGCTGTTACTGTAGCTAAGTTGCTGTTACGTGAATATGTTCCTCGATTCGGGATTCCTGAGACACTATCTAGTGACAATGTCCTGAATTCCTACCCCTGGCCCTCATGGTCATGTGCTCTCATCCCAATTGTAGCGCCTCTTTGACACCTTATGAGATTGTAATGGGACGTCCCATGCGCTTACCCATCTCCCCACCCCTCACTATTAAACAGATGAATATCCACTCCATGGACAAAGGAATGATGGACTATTGCATAGCTCTAACCAACTCTCTTAAAGGTTTGCATTCCCAGGTCGTCGAAGCTCAGAAGCAAGTCACCACAGAGGCTGCCATACCTACCAAGCAAGAGACTTGTCTTCGTTAAGACCTTCCGAAGAAAGCATTGCCTGGAATCTTGGTGGGAGGGACCTTACCATGTCCTGCTGACAACTCACACAGCCATGGAGATGGAAGGGGAACCTTTGTGGATACACGCGACCCACATCAAGCGGGCACCCTCAGAAGAAGAAACTTAAACAAGGACTTGATACTGTTTGAAATGTGAATTTTTTATTCTCATTGGTTGTACTACCCTTTGCAGAGGCATGGATTAGCAATTCCGCGATTCGAAGGATTCAGGTTGTCGCTTCACAGGGCAACCAGACTCAATGTTGGATCTGTACGCACCTCCCTGCCGCCTCAGCCTCATCAAAAATGCATTCTTGTGCTCCCCCTTCAAACCTTGAGTAGTCTGCAGAAGCCATGGTGATCCTCATCCAACGGGTGCCTACCTGGAGGCAACAGCCTACCCTTGTGGCCGTTAAGACACCAGCATGGCTGTGTGTTAAGAGGAATTATACCCGTGGGAACAGTTGAGTGGGTGATCTTCCATTGAGCTCCTGTACTTACCTTGCTGATTATGACTACTGGGAAGCCCAGTATACCAAGGGTCAGTGTGATTGCCAGCGGTCATACAACCTCACCCTCAATGGTCTCGTTATCGCCTGGCCTTCTGACGGTATCTATCCCAAGGGATCAGGGCTTTGTAAGCATGGGGATTGGTCCAGCTGTGCAGACCGAGTAGCCCGAAGGGCTGTATGGCTCAGTCAGACTTGTCATATCCATTAGTATGCCCAGGAGGAATCTCCCCATACCCAGTATTGGCTCACCTTTTGCCAAAACTTCACATTCTGGTATCCGACCCTTGTTCGCAGTGGCTTGTTCTGGCTTTGTGGGGACGGAACCTACAAGATACACCTGTCGATTGGGCTGGCACCTGCACCATAGGTCACATGATCCCCGAGGCCTTTGGGTCAAGTACCTATTCATCCACTTCCTTCACAACCATCTAAGCGTTGTGAAGCGGTCAGTTCCAAACCTGCTAGTCACCCGTAACACCGGCTTCCACCAGTTTGTCCGAGCCCTCCTCCCAGGTTTTGGGGTTTCAGAATTAGAAAAGGCCATTATTAATATTTCCGCTATTATGGAAATAATTGAAAACAGCACTGTGGACGCCATTCAGGGTCTGCAGTTGGGGATTCAGTCCCTTTCTAAAATAGTGCTACAGAACCGCATGGCCCTTGATCTGCTAGCAGCGCAACGTGGGAGGGTATGCGCGGCAGTCAATGAGACGTGCTGTTTTTTCGTTAATGAGGATCGTAGGGTCGAGACAGATGTACATACCATTCAGGAGTAGGTGTGTCTTTTGCGCTCAGTTGCTCAGGACAAACCCTTTGACTGGTGGCTCCCTAACCTTGGCGGGTGGTTTGGGGACGTTTTTTTAAGGCCCTTCTCAAGTACCTTATAGGCCTGGCCTTGCTCATTGTCCTGTGCGTAGTTATTCAGCTTGTCTCTTGCTATATCCGTTCTATCTATCACCCTCATTCTTCTGTCCACAGCCCAGCACCCCATCTCCTTACAGTCCTCCCAGCCTACGAACCGACTGAGGAAGAATTTAGAAAGCTGATGCACATAGACGTAGGAATCATGGAGGACCCATAAGGTTGTCCTTAGAGGACAAAAAGTAGGGAAGTGTGGAAATTAAAAAGTTCAGATTGAAGTTTCATAGTTTGGAAGTTAAATTGTGTGGAAGTTAAAGTGTTCAAATGAAAATTTCATGCTTTCTCTGTGCAGTAGTGGAAAATGTTTATCAGCTCACTGACCTTCAAAAGGAGTCAGTCTTTGCTATTTCTTCACAAGCCCCCATAACATTTTCCTTTTTTGGCCTTCACCAGAGGGTGAACAAGACCAGATTTCTTTCCATAACAAATACCAAAGGCGAAATATGAGGATATGCTATGCAAATGAAGGATTAGCAGAAGTCATTTTTTTATCCAATGAGAAAGGGCGAAAGACCAGGATATAATTGGCAAAAATGTATGTCAATGAAAGATGTGAAAAATCTCTTGTTCCTGATTTGCTGTAATTGACTATAACTGCTCAGCTGTTTCTCTGTAACCTCAGAACCGCTCTGGCCATCCCGTGTTGGCCGTTGAGAGTTCTCCTTATGCACAAGTAATTAAAGACCTTGCATTGGATGCATGGTGCCCAGCGCTATTTGTGTTAAGAGTTGACTGAGTGCTATTAGATTGCTGTTACCCAAGAGAATGTGAACAGTAGCGAAAGCAAAGGAATGTTTTCCTTTATTGAACAGCTACAGCTAGAATTTCATGTACAGTTCTGGATTATCACATTACAGAAAAGGCATAATTGTTGTGGTGAGATTACAGAGGAGATTTATAAGAACATTGCCAGGGCTTGAAAATTGCATCTATGAGGAGAGATTGGATCGGCTGGGATTGTTTTCCTTATAACAGAGGAGTTTAAGGGTGACTTAATTAAGATGTACAAAATTATGAGAGGCTCGATAGGGTAAAGAGGAAAAACCCGATAAGGATGGCAGATTTCCTTCCCTAAAGGACTTCAGCAAATCAGATGGGGTTTTACTACAATTGACGATTGTTTCATGGTAATCATCAGACTTTTAATTCCAGATTTTTGAAAATTGAATTCAAATTTCACCATCTACCATGCTGGGATTTGAACCTGAATCCTCAGATCTTGTCCTGGGTCTCCAGATTACTGGTCCAGTGATAATACCATTACACCACCCAATCTTAGCCATGGAAGCAGTGTTCATAACATAGTTCAATGGTCTGATCATCAGCTCTGAAAACCTTCCACCACTATTCGCCAAAGGGTTAAAAACAGTGTGGGTGCAAAGATACACTCAAAAGCAAGGTCCAAACTGAGGGACGAACAGTGTCCCAGCATCGGGCAGCCTGGGAAACGGCACAGTGGACTCATGGAGCAATCCCATGAAATAAGGGACAGTTTGTTCATCCTGCAACTTATCATTGATTGTTGTAAAAACACTAAGATAAAAGCAAAATACTGCGGATGCTAAAATCTGAAGCAAAGACAGAAAATGCTGTAAAATCTCAGCAGGTCTGACAGCATCTGTGGGGAGAGAATAGAGCCAATGGCTGGAATTTTACCGGCATGCCCGCCCTAGGCTCGTAAGATCGCGCCCGAGGCCAGCAGAGAATGCAGTTCTGCGAGCCTCGCCCACCCTGATTTCAGGACAGGCGTGCCGGTAAAATCAGAGCCAACATTGAGACTGGATGACCCTTTGTCATCCAGATCCTTTGGCTCTGATGAAGGGTCATCCAGACTCGAAAGATTGGCTCTATTTATTTCCACTCCATCTGACGAAGGGGCAGCGCTCCGAAAGCTTATGGTATTTGCTACCAAATAAACCTGTTGGACTTTAACCTGGCGTTGTGAGACTTCTTACTGTGTTCACCCCAGTCCAACGCCGGCATCTCCACATCTATTCTCTCCCCACAGGTGCTGTCAGACCTGCTGAGATTTTCCAGCATTTTCTGTTTTTGTTGTTAAAAACACTTCTGATTCACTGATGTCATACAGTCCCTACAGTGCAGAAGGAGGCTATTCAGCCCATCGAGCCTGCACCAACAACAGTCCCACCCAGGCCTTAGCATATTTACCCTACTAATTCACCTGACACGGCCCAACACTTAGGGGCAATTGAGCATCGCCAATCCACCTAACCTGCACCCGGAGGAAACCCACGCAGACACGGGGAGAAAGTGCAGATTCCCCACAGACAGTGACCCAGGCCGGGAATCGAACCCGGGTCCCTGGTGCTGTGAGGCAGCAGCGCTGACCACTGTGCCACCGTGCCCTCCATGTCCTTTGGGAAGGAAATCTGCCGTCCTTACCTGGCCTGGCTTAGGCTGCAGGTCCACAGCAATGTGGCTGCCTACCTGAACCGCCCTCAAGGGCAATGAGGGTGGGATATAAACGCTGGCTGCCACATCCCATTGCAGAATGGCGAGGCTGGGTGTCGGCAATCTCTGGCAGTTTGTGTGTCTGAGGGCAATGGCCCCGGGACTCTCACACCAACAACAACCAGCTGCAGCTCTCCCACTGCCTCAGCCAACCGTCCACGCCCCCGGGCCCCGCCCCCGGGCCCCGCCCCGCCCCCCGCTCCCCTCCCGCCCCGCCCCCCGCTCCCCTCCCGCCCCGCCCCCCGCTCCCCTCCCGCCCCACGCTCCCCTCCCGCCCCCCGCTCCCCTCCCGCCCCCCGCTCCCCTCCCGCCCCGCCCCCCGCTCCCCTCCCGCCCCGCCCCCCGCTCCCCTCCCGCCCCCCCCCGCTCCCCTCCCGCCCCCCCCCCGCTCCCCTCCCGCCCCCCGCTCCCCTCCCGCCCCGCCCCCCGCTCCCCTCCCGCCCCGCCCCCCGCTCCCCTCCCGCCCCCCGCTCCCCTCCCGCCCCGCCCCCCGCTCCCCTCCCGCCCCGCCCCCCGCTCCCCTCCCGCCCCGCCCCCCGCTCCCCTCCCGCCCCGCCCCCCGCTCCCCTCCCGCCCCGCCCGCCCCGCCCCCCGCTCCCCTCCCGCCCCGCCCCCCGCTCCCCGCTCCCCTCCCGCCCCCCGCTCCCCTCCCGCCCCGCCCCGCCCCCCGCTCCCCTCCCGCCCCGCCCCGCCCCCCGCTCCCCTCCCGCCCCGCCCCCCGCTCCCCTCCCGCCCCGCCCCCCGCTCCCCTCCCGCCCCGCCCCCCGCTCCCCTCCCGCCCCGCCCCCCGCTCCCCTCCCGCCCCGCCCCCCGCCCCGCCCCCCGCTCCCCTCCCGCCCCGCCCCCCGCTCCCCTCCCGCCCCGCCCCCCGCTCCCCTCCCGCCCCGCCCCCCGCTCCCCTCCCGCCCCGCCCCCCGCTCCCCTCCCGCCCCGCCCCCCGCTCCCCTCCCGCCCCGCCCCCCGCTCCCCTCCTGCCACTGCCTCTGCCTCGCCCCGCCCTCTACCTCGCCCGCCGCGCCCCCTCCCTCGCCCGATACGCCCCCTGCCTCGCCCCTTCTCTCCCCTCGCCCCGCCCCCCTTCCCTCTCCCTTCTCCTCCCCTTCCCCCTCGCCCCGCCCCCTTCCCCATGACGCTCTTCCGGGTGAAGAGCTTCTGTTTCCGGGGCACCAGCGGCAGCAAGATGGTGCCGGCGCGTGGCGCGAGTTAACCGGCGGCAGCTCCCGGGAGCGGCCCTCAGCACCGAGAGCCGGTAAATAACAACACCCCCCTCCCTGGATAAATAATCCCCTTCCCAGGTAAATACACCCCTGCAAATGCCACCCCCTGGGTTAACACCCGCACCCCCCTCAGTAAACCTCCCCCACACTCTAATACCGAGTGCTGTCTTTGAAGTGAGGACTGGGAAGTGAGTGACCTGTCAATCCAACACAGGAAGCTCAACATTAACTGCAGGCTGTCAAAGTCTAGTCATCATTTTCCTTTGGTTCAGGCCCAGCAGACTCACAATCACACCATGTGGCCCTGTCAGTCTGTGTGGACATAGGGATAGGGTGTAAAAGGTGAAGATTGGAATGATCTTACTGAACTCAAGGGGTTGTCTGTTCTACACCTTTTTCTTATGTTCTTACTCAAACAGAATTTTTGATTCTTTGGGTAGAAGTAGCTACTTTTTGCTAATTAGAAGCGGATTTTAACACCCTCTATTCCTACAGTAAGAAGTCTCACAACATCAGGTTAAAGTCCAGTAGGTTTATTTGGTAGCACAAGCTTTCAGAGCTCCGTTCCTTCATCAGGTAAGTGCAGGATTTATTTCACAAACAGGGCATATATAGACACAAACTCAATAACAAGATAATGGTTGGAATGCGAGTCTTAACAGTTAATCAAGTCTTCATAGGTGCAGACAATGTGAGTCGAGAGAGGCTTCAGCACAGGTTAAACTGCCAGGACAGTTAGTGAGATTTTGCAAGCCCAGGCAAGTCGTGGGGGTTACAGATAGTGTGATGTGAACCCAAGATCCCGGTTGAGGCCGTCCTCGTGTGTGCGGAACTTGGCAATCAGTTTCTGCTCGACGATTCTGCGTTGTCATGTGTCTTGAAGGCCACCTTGGAGAACACTTACCTGAAGATCAGAGGCTGAATGTCCTTGACTGCTGAAGTGTTCCCTGACAGGAAGGGAACACTCCTGCCTGGTGATTGTCGAGCGGTGTCCATTCATCTATTGTCGTAGCGTCTGCATGGTCTCGCCAATGTGCCATGCCTCGGGACATCCTTTCCTGCAGCACATCAGGTAGACAACGTTGTCTGAGTCACAAGAGTATGTACTGTGTACCTGGTGGATGGTGTTCTCAAGTGAGATGATGGCATCCGTGTCGATGATCTGGCACGTCTTGCAGAGGTTGCTGTGGCAGGGTTGTGTGGTGTTGTAGTTACTGTTCTCCTGAAGGCTGGGTACTTTGCTGTGAACAATGGTCTGTTTGAGGTTGCGCGGTTGTTTGAAGGCAAATAGTGGGGGTGTGGGGATGGTCTTGGCGAGATGTTCGTCTTCATCAATGACATGTTGAAGGCTCCGGAGAAGATGTCGTAGCTTCTCCACTCCGGGGAAGTACTGGACGACGAAGGATACTCTGTCCGCCATGTCCCATGTTTGTCTTCTGAGGAAGTCTGTGCAGTATTTGGCTGTGGCGCGTCAGAACTGTCGATTGATGAGTTGAGCGCCATATCCTGTTCTTATGAGGGTATCTTTCAGCGACTGTAGGTGTCTGTTGCGATCCTCCTCATCTGAGCAGATCCTATTTTTACGGAGGGCTTGTCCGAACGGGATGGCTTCTTTAACGTGTTTAGGGTGGAAGCTGGAGAAGTGGAGCATCGTGAAGTTATCTGTGGGCTTGCGGTACAGTGAAGTGCTGAGGTAACTGTCCTTGATGGAGATGCGTGTGTCCAAGAATGCAACCGATTCTGGAGAGTGGTGCATGGTGAGTCTGATGGTGGGATGGAACTTGTTGATGTCATCATGTAGTTGTTTCAGTGATTGTTCACCATGAGTCCAAAGGAAGAGAATGTCGATGTATCTAGTGTTTAGCATCGGTTAGCAACTCCACATATCCTTATGTAATCATTTTTATCTGTGTGTAAACCCTATCCTTACCAGTACAAGGTACCTTTAAAGAGCAATGTCAAATGGTATAAAATAAATGTGACCACATTGGCTCCTTACAGGCAGAGATAAGATTATCGAGTCATAGACATAGAGGTTTACAGCATGCAAACAGGCCCTTCGGCCCAACTTGTCCATGCTGCCCCCTTTTTAACGACTAAGCTATTCCAAATTGTCCGCGTTGGGCCCATACCCCTTGATAGCCATCTTACTCATGTAACTGTCTAACTGCTTTTTAAAAGACAAAATTGTACCAGCCTCTACTACTATCTCTGGCAGCTTGTTCCAGACTCTCACCACCCTCTGTGTGAACAAATTGCCCCTCTGGAGTCTTTTGTATCTCTCCCTTCTCACCTTAGACCTATGTCCTCTAGTTTAAGACTCCCCTACCTTTGGGAAAAGATATTGACTATCTAGCTGATCTATGCCCCTCATTATTTTATAGACCTCTATCAGATCAAATATAGTCTCAGACTGGGAAAGGTGAGAAGGAAATAAGCTCAGGTATTATCACTCATGTGTAAATTGGGAGGTAACTGTTTGTGTTTGTCTGCGTTTAAGCTGTGATTTGTAAATAAATGCTGTAATGCTGAATGTATGACCTGTGCTCTAGCTTCTTTCTTGGATGATTGGGCAAGAAAGAGTTAATTTATTCAATAAGAAACTTAATTGGTTCATAAATGAATGTAATTTTGATCTGAACTGGTTAATATGAGACCGTTTGATTTGATTTATTATTGTCACATGTATTAACATACAGTGAAAATTATTGTTTCTTGCGCACGATACAGACAAAGCATACCATTTTGTCTGTATAGCATGCAAGAAACAATTTTCACAAGTCCATTTAAAACTCTGACAGCAGCAGGGAAGAAACTGTTCTTGAGTTGGTTGGTATGTGACCTCATACTTTTGCAACTTTTTCCTGATGGAAGAAGGTGGAAGAGCGAATTTCCGGGGTGCGTGGGGTCCTTAATTATGCTGGCTGCTTTTCCCGAGGCAGCGGGAAGTGTAGACAGAGTCAACGGATGGGAGGCTGCTTTGCGTGATGGATTGAGCTACATTCATGACCTTTTGTCTTGGGCAGAGCAGGAGCCATACCAAGCTGTGATACAACCAGAAAGAATGCTTTCTATGGTGCATCTGTAAAGATTGGTGAGAGTCATAGCTGACATGCCAAATTTCCTTAGTCTTCTGAGAAAGTAGAGGCGTTGGTGGGCTTTCTTAACTATAGTGTCGGCATGGGGGGGACCAGGACAGATTGTTGGTGATCTGGACACCTAAAACTTGAAGCTCTTGACTCTTTCTACTTCGCCCCCATTGATGTAGACAGGGGCATGTTCTCCTTTACACTTCCTGAAGTCGATGACAATCTCCTTCATTTTGTTGACATTGAGGGAGAGATTATTGTTGCCGCACCAGTTCACCAAATTCTCTATCGCATTCCTGTACTCTGTCTCGTCATTGTTTGAGACCCGACCCACTGTGGTGGTGTCATCAGCAAACTTGAAAATCGAATTAGAGGGGAATTTGGCCACACAGTCATAACTCTATAAGGAGTAGAGTAGGGGGCTGAGAACGCAGCCTTGTAGGGCACCGATGTTGAGGATGATTGTGGAGGAGGTGTTGTTGCCTATCCTTACTGATTGTGGTCTGTGAGTTAGGAAGTTCAGGATCCAGTCGCAGAGGGAGGTGTTGAGCCCCAGGCCACGGAGTTTGGAGATGAGTTTTGTGGGAATAATGGTGTTGAAGGCTGAGTTGTAGTCAATAAATAGGAGTCTGACATAGGTGTCCTTGTTATCTAGGTGTTCCAGGGTTGAGTGCAGGGCCAGGGAAATGGCATCTGGTGTGGACCTGTTGCGGCGGTAGGCAAACTGTAGTGGATCCGGCTCGTCCGGGAGGCTGGAATTGATTCGTGCCGTGACTAGCCTTTCAAAGCACTTCATAATGATGGATGTCAGAGCCGATAGTCATTAAGGCACGCTGCTTGGTTTTTCTTGGGTACCGGGATGATGGTTGTCTTCTTGAAGCAGATAGGAAGCTCAGATTGTTGTAGAGAGAGGTTGAAGATGTCTGTGCATACCTCCGCCAGCTGATCCGCGCGGGATCTGAGTGCTCATCCGGGTGCCCCATCCGGGCCAGTCGCTTTCCGTGGGTTGACCTTCAAGAAAGCTGCTCTGACATCTGCAGTGGTGACCCCAGATACAGGTTCTTCCAGGGTGGAGGGCAAGCTCTCGCTGATCTCTTGCTCAAAAAAGGCGTAGAATGCATTGAGCTCATCAAGGAGGGGTGCGTTGGAGCCAGCGATTTTACATGCCTTCATCTTGTAGCCTGTTATGTCTTGCAGACCTTGCCAAAGTCGGCGGGGGTCGGTATGGCTTGCCTGGGACTCTAACTTGGTCCAGTATTGTCTCTTGGCATCTTTGATGGATCTCTTTAGATCGTATCTGGCTTTCTTGTATAGGTCAGGGTCGTCTGACTTGAACGCCTTACATCTGGACTTCAGCAAGCAGTGGATATCCCTGTTCATCCATGGTTTCCGGTTGGGGAACACACGGATTTGCTTCTTTGGCACACAGTCTTCTGCACACTTACCGATGAAGCCAGTTACTGTAGTGACATACTCGTTCAGGCTGGTCGCAGAGTTTTTAAATACTGACCAGTCCACTGACTCCGAGCTGCCCTGTAGAGATGGTGGTGAATGGAGTCTGACATGGTGAGTCACGTCAGACTCCATTCGTTCCTCAGTCTATGATGGGAAGTAAGGAGATAAATGAGAGAATTGTGGATTTGTCTGGTCCCTTGATGTATATTTGTCAGGATATTAAACCTATCTTTCATACAGAGGTGTCCATATTAATTTAACTGCATTTGGATTTAAAAATGCTTGGGCTGTTCAAGGTATTCCTTCGACTTTAACTTTGAAATTAAATGATAGACTGTAGAAGTTTTGCTCTGTGATGTGCGACAAGATTTTCAGCAGGAGGGAGAAGAAACCGAGCATTTTCAGTTGTTAGATGGAGCGTCTAGTAAATTCTTGTCCTCTCTGTAACAAATGAAAGCCTATAATCTCAGCAACTTTCATTTATGAAAGAAATAAGCAAAAGAACTTCACCGGAATGTAATCAGATAAAAGTTGATGCTGAACCAAAGAAGGAGATAGAATGGTGGGAAGCTAAAAGCTTGGCTTAAAAAAACCAGGGGATTTTCACAGTAACTTCATTGCAGTGTTAATGTAAACCTACTTGTGACATTAAATAAACTTTAATTTTTACTTTACTTTGTCTGATTGAACCACAAAGGGCCACCAATAGTGGGATGAAGGGAGTGGGGATGCACAGGAAGCTAGAATTGGAGGTCTGGAGCCAGGGTTGTTCGTGGAGAGGACATGGATGGATTTGAGCATGATAATTTTAAAAGCCAGGTATTGATGGCCTGGGAGCAAATGTCACCCAGGGATGATGGGTGAAATGGACTTGGTGCAGTTTGGATATGATGAGCAGAATTTTGGAAGGTCTCAAGTTTGTGAAAGATGGAAATTGGGAAGTTAACCAGGCGAATATTGCAATGGTTGAGTGTGGAGGTGAGAAAAGCATGGTTGAGGATTTCGCAATAGATGAGCTGAAGCAGGGTTGGAAAATGGCGGTGTTATGGAGCTGGAAGCAGGTGCTCTTCATGATGGAGAGGATATGGAGCCAGAAGCCTAGTTTAGATTCAAATGGTATGGCAAGGGTGTGAACTGTCTGCTTCAGCCTAGCACAGTGGCCTAAGAGGGGGAAGGAATCAGTGCCAAGGGATTAGCGCTTCTGACTTCAGTCTCTTTAATTGGAGGAAATAGTGGCTCATCCAGGACTTAGTGGAGGGGTCAAGATAAGTGCTGGGTGTCTTCCCCTCATATATCGCAATTGTAGATTATCTAAAGACATAATATGACTGAGTCATAGAGGTTTACAGCATGGAAACAGGCCCTTCGGCCCAACTTGTCCATGCCGCCTCTGTTTTTTAAACCCCTAAGCTAATCCCAATTGCCTGCATTTGGCCCATATCCCTCTATACCCATCGTACTCATGTAACTATCTAAATGCTTTTTTAAAGATAAAATTGTACCCGCCTCTACTACTACCTCTGGCAGCTTGTTCCAGACATGCACCACCCTCTGTGTGAAACAATTGCCCCTCTGGACACTTTTGTATCTCTCCCCTCTCATCTTAAACCTATGCCCTCTAGTTTTAGACTCCCCTACCTTTAGGAAAAGATATTGACTTGTCTATGCTCCTCATTATTTTATAGACCTCTATAAGGTCACCCCTCGGCCTCCTACACTCCAGAGAAAAAAGTCCCAGTGTATTCAGCCTCTCCTTATAACTCAAACCATCAAGTCCCGGTAGCATCCTAGTAAATCTTTTCTGCACTCTCTGGTTTAATAATATCCTTTCTATAATAGGGTGACCAGAATTGCACACAGTATTCCAAGTGTGGCCTTACCAATGTCTTGTACAACTTCAACAAGACATCCCAACTCCTGTATTCAATGTTCTGACCAATGAAACCAAGCATGCCGAATGCCTTCTTCACCACTCTGTCCACCTGTGACTCCACTTTCAAGGAGCTATGAACATGTACCCCTAGATCTCTTTGTTCTGTAACTCTCCCCAATGCCCTACCATTAACTGAGTAAGTCCTGCCCTGGTTCAATCTACCAAAATGCATTACCTCGCATTTGTCTAAATTAAACTCCATCTGCCATTCGTCAGCCCACTGGCCCAATTGATCAAGATCCCATTGCAATTGGAGATAGCTTCCTTCACTGTCCACTATGCCACCAATCTTGGTGTCATCTGCAAACTTACTAACTATGCCTCCTATATTCTCATCCAAATCATTAATATAAATGACAAATAACAGTGGGCCCAGCACTGATCCCTGAGGCACACTGCTGGTCACAGGCTTCCAGTTTGAAAAACAACTCTCTACAACCACCCTCTGGCTTCTGTCAAGAAGCCAATTTTGTATCCGTTTAGATACCTCACCCTGGATCCCGTGAGATTATACTTTATGCAACAACCTACCATGCGGTACCTTGTCAAAGGCCTTGCTAAAGTTCACAACATCAACTGCACTGCCCTCATCTACCTTCTTGGTTACCCCTTCAAAAAACTCAATTAAATTTGTGAGGCATGATTTTCCACTCACAAAGCCATGCTGACTGTCGCTAATCAGTCCTTGCATCTCTAAATGCCTGTAGATTCTGTCTCTCAAAATACCTTCCAACAATTTACCCACCACAGATGTGAGGCTCACTGGCCTGTAGTTCCCAGGCTTTTCCCTGCAGCCCGTTTTAAACAAAGGCACAACATTTACCACACTCCAATATTCAGGCACCTCACCTGTGACTATCGATGATTCAAATATCTCGGCAAGGGGACCCGCAATTTCCTCCCTAGCCTCCCACAATGTTCTGGGATATACTTCATCAGGTCCCGGGGATTTATCTACCTTGATGCGCTTTAAGACTTCCAACACCACCTCCTCTGTAATATGTACACTCCTCAAGACATCAATATTTATTTCCCCAAGTTCCCTAAGATCCATACTTTTCTCAACAGTAAATACTGATTAGAAATATTCATTTAGGATCTCACCCATCTCTTGTGGATCCGCACATAGATGACCTTGTTGATCCTTAAGAGGCCCTACTTTCTCCCTTGTTACTCTTTTGCCCTTTATGTATTTGTAGAAGCTCTTTGGATTCTCCTTTGTCTTTTCTGCCAAAACAATTTCGTGTCCTCCTGAGGGTCAGCATGTGGATGAGAAATAGGAGAGGGGCTTATTCCATGGGGGACTGCAAAGGTGTATGAAAGCGGTGGTAACCGAAACCATTGTAGGACAACTCTGCATCGATAGGATTGGAAACAGGCAAGGCAGTCCCTCTTAGCTGGACAATGGAAGGGAAGTTTTGGAGTAGAATAGTGTGTTCTACCATGTCAGAGGTTGCAAAGGGTTTGAGAAGAATGAGGAGGGTCAGTCCAGCTTTGTCACAGTCACAGGATGAAATATGTGACTTTGCTTAGAGCTGTTTCAGACTTGTGGCTGGGTTTGAACACCTGATTGCAGAGGTACAGATGAGAAGTTGAACAAATGACAGTCACAGATTTGGGAGGTGGCAACGTGTTCAAGGGCCTGAAAAGGAAGAGGAGGTTGAATATATTGCTGTGTTTGCAAGGATAGAAGGATCAGGGGTGGATATTTTTAGGAAGGTGCAATGACTGGTAATTTGAAAGGGAAATGTTCACAATATACAAATCATTGTTCCTAATTTCCTAAAGGTTTCCATTGACAATGTTGGGAGACAGTGAATTTCTCAACTCCCCACCAAGGAAAACTGTCCGATTTGGTGGAACCGTTACAGAAACCTTACGGAAGTATAAACAGGTAAAATAAGTTATACCAATTAATTGTCTTTCCAGAAATGTTCTCACCTATTTGTACATTTGATTCAAAAAATGCATTTTTCCCCAGGGGGATACTGTTGATTACGATTTGCTGATGACACAACTGGCTGATGCAGAGATAAAGGTAATCAACAAATTTTATTACTTCATTCAATGTAACATTTTACTAACATGCATTTGAAACTTTACGATCCTAGCAATTCTCATTTGATCTCAAAAGCCTGAAGTGCTTAATGTGGCATTTTTATTTTTGGGTACCTGGTGGAGTTGTTTTTTTTTAAGCTATGGGATCTGTATTTACCAACATCCGATCAGTGGGAAGTGAGGGGCATTTGCACCAGTGTTGGATTAAAGTCATAGTGTGAATCTAGAATCCAACTCAAATCTGGCTCTGGGACAAAGTTGAGTGAGACCTGAGTTTAGCTACTTTTGGTGTGTGAGTTTACATTAAATCAACTTGTCCCACTGCTAACTGAAATCAATGTTGAGCTGTTTCGAACTTTTAGCCACCATTGATTCACTCATGAGTTGGTAATGCAAAAAATATGTTTTCAAATTTTTCTTTTTGGGGATCATATTGGCACACTCAGCAGAGTATTGCCAAACTCCCAAGGAACATCTGTCCTAACTTTCAAATGACTATCACCCACCTAAACTAAATATAAAATCATACAGTGCAGAAGGGGCCTTTCGAGCCATCATGATGCAGACATGTAATATATCTAATATAAAGCATATATCTAATGTCTTTTGGTAAATGAAATCTTCCGTCCATTCCTGCTCTGACCTCTATGTGACTCCATATACAGCAATGTATTCTACTCTTGACTGAAATAGCTGAGCAGGCCGCTTCTCAGGGACCATTTGGAATGGGCAATAAATGCTGGCCTGACCATCGAAGTTTATTTTGTTTAAAGTTTATTTATTTATTAGTCACAAGGCTTACATTAATACTTCAATGAAGTTACTGTGAAATTCCCCTGGTCGCCACACTCTGGTGCCTGTTCGGGTCAATGCACCGAACCAGCACATCATTCAAACTGTGGGAGGAAACCGGAGCACCCGGAGGAAACCCACGTAGACATGGGGAGAACATGCAAACTCCACACAGACAGTGACCCAAGCTGGGAATTGAACCCGGGTTCCTGGCGCTTTGAGGCAGTAGTGCTAACCACTGTGCTACTGAAGCCATATCCCAGGAAATAATTTTTTAAAAATATTCTGAATATAGGAGCAGACATACAAGGAACGGGTTCACAATTTTCTGATGCACTCTCCGCACTCAATCGATGTAGTTAGGAATGGGACGGTGATTCAAACTTTTTAAAGCTTTGTGGTCCCCAGCCTCTGAGCCAAACTTTGATTTGATTTATTATTGTCACGTGTATTAACATGTAGTGAAAAGTATTGTTTCTTGCGTGCTATACAGACAAAGCATACCGTTCATAGAGAAGGAAAGGGGAGGGTGCAGAAATACCATTCAAGCCGATAGGATTAAAAAGCTTTCTATCATTTAACTCGCCAAAGATGTACAGATTAGCTGGATTGGCCATGTTAATGCAAGGTAGGTTCATTCAAAAGTCTGATGGAAGCAGGGAAGAAGCTGTTCTTGAGTCAGTTGGTACGTGACCTCAGATTTTTGTATCTTTTTCCCGAAGGGAGAAGGTGGAAGAGAGAATGTCCGGAGTGCGAGGAGTCCTTAATTATGCTGGCTGCTTTGCCCAGGTAGCAGGAAGTGTAGATAGAATCAATGGATGGGAGGCTAGTTTGCGTGATGGATTGGGCTACATTCACGACCTTTTGTAGTTCCTTGCAGTCTTGGGCAGAGCAGGAGCCATACCAAGCTGTGATACAACCAGAAAGAATGCTTTCTATGGTGCATCTGTAAACGTTGGTGAGAGTCGTAGCTGACATGCCGAATTTCCTTAGTCTCCTGAGAAAGTTGGTGGGCTTTCTGAACTACAGTGTTGGCATGGGGGAACCGGGACAGGCTGTTGAAGCTCTGGGTTTAAGTCCCAGTCCAGGACTTGTTGGCCAGGGAAGGATGTTCTTGATACGATACAGGTTGAAAATCAATCTGCTAACTCTTCACCACTACCCCACTATTCGCCAAAGGGGAAAAAAAGTGAGAAAAGATGAGACAAACATACTTTTAAACAATTCTTTAAAAGCTGTAAGTCAGATTCTCTACTGAGGCAATTCTCAGCCATCTGACTCAGTTGAGTCAGTTAATTCTAAGCCAATTACTAGTTCCAAAGCTTAAACAACATTTTATATTAATTATCTAGTAACTACAACATCTGAGAGTTAACATGACTAACCATCATGACCATGGTTAATTAAAGTTGCCAGTAATTTAGCCTTTTGAAGAAACATCTGGTCAGAAATACCATTCAAGCCGATAGGATTAAAAAACTTTCTATCATTTAACTCGCCAAAGATGTGCAGATTAGCTGGATTGGCCATGTTAAAATTGCTCCTTAATGTCCAAAGATGTGTAGGTTGGGTGGATTAGACTCAATGGGCTGAATGTCCTCCTTTTGCACATGATGTGCAGATGCCGGCGTTGGACTGGGGTGGGCACAGTAAGATGTCTCACAACACCAGGTTAAAGTCCAACAGGTTTATTTGGAATCACAAGCTTTCGGAGCGCTGTTCCTTCATCAGGTGAGTGACGAAGGAGCAGCGCTCTGAAAGCTCGTGATTCCAGATAAACCTGTTGGACTTTAACCTGGTGTTGTGAGATTTACTGTGCCCTCCTTTTGCACTGCAGGGATTCTTTGGCTCTGATTCTATTTCTTTCTTTAAATATATTTTAAGTGTATTTGCTCAGACAGGATGCTTGTCATGTCTTTTTCTCACTGTGACTCATTTGGGAGCACATTCACCCTTGAGTCGCAACTTGTGGGTTCAGGCCCCACTCCAGAAACCTGTACGCCAAATCTAGGTTGACACTCTAGTGTACTACGGAGGTGTCATTCTTTGGATGAAGTGTTATTCCGGGGCCGTGCCTGCTATCTAAGATGGACGTAACGGATCCCAAGGCACTATTTCACAGAAGAGCAGGGAATTCTCCTTGGTGTCCTGACCAATATTTAT
Organism: Mustelus asterias; assembly: GCF_964213995.1. Classification (NCBI taxonomy): domain Eukaryota; kingdom Metazoa; phylum Chordata; class Chondrichthyes; order Carcharhiniformes; family Triakidae; genus Mustelus; species Mustelus asterias. Next base: position 69,099,472 of record NC_135823.1, read on the forward strand.
CCCTCAATCAATATCACAAACAGGTTAGCTAGATTTTATCACTTTGCTGTTCGTGGGGGCTGTATGCAAATTAGCTACCGTATTTTCTGCATTAAGCATTGACTACATTTCAAAAAGGACCTCATTGGTTTCAAAGTGCTTAGGGATGCCCTAAGATTCTGAAAGGTACTTGATAAATGCAAACTTGCCTGTCTTGTGTTTGTCCTCTAGTGGATTAAGAATGTATTTATTGGAGTGTCTTCGGTAAACTGCTAAACAGAAGCCCCATCTACCTGCTGTGTTGGTTTAGGTGGTCATGGACAATCCTCTGGCACTGCTTGAAGAGCAAAGAGTTCTGCTGGTGTCCTGGCCAAGTTTTCTCCCTCAACCAATACTATCAACAAGCATATGAGTTGATCATTTTGTTTGAGATTTGCTGTGCAAATTGGCGGTGACATTTACTTAGTCATAGAATCCCTACAGTGCAGAAGGAGGCCATTCAGCCTATCAAGTCTGCACCGACCACAATCCCACCCAAGCCCAATCCCCATAACCCCATGCATTTACCCTAGCTGGTCCCCCTGACAAGGGGCAATTTAGCATGGCCAATCCACCTAACCCACACTGGGTGGCACAGTGGTTAGCACTACTGCCTCACAACGCCAGGGACCGGGGTTCGATTCCCGGCTTGGGTCACTGTGCGGAGTCTGCATGTTCTCCCCGTGTCTGCGAGGGTTTCCTCCGGGTGCTCCAGTTTCCTCCCACAGTCTGAAAGATGTGCCAGTTAGGTGCATTGGCCATCCTAAATTCTCCCTCAGTGCACCCGAACAGGAGTGCGGCAACTAGGGGATTTTCACAGTAACGTCATTGCAGTGTTAATGTAAGCCTACTTGTGACACAAATAAATAAATCTTTGGACTTATTAACAGTGACAGCACTCCAAAGCAATTATTTTGTAAAGCATTTTCTAGAATATTCCAAGGATGTCATAAGGTCTTAAATAAATAAACATCTTGTTTTTAGATGAACTGCTCCATCTTGGTGTCTAGTGGAATTTAGATTCACTGATTAAATCTATTGCTCCCACTCTGGTTATTAAATTTTGAAGTTATTATTTTGTGCTTCTTGTTTTCCTGTCCTCAGGATGCTCAAATAATCAACTGGCTTCAAGAGTTCCGCGGTGCTGTAGCACAATTAACAAAGGACTTTGAGCATCTCGTTAGCAAAATACTGGTTAGTTTCTTCAGATTCTCTTTCACAACATCATTTTGTACTCATGGAGATTTGGTCAGAAAATGTTTGCTGTTTTTTGTTGTTGAATAGCTCCTGAGGGGTTTTTGTAATCTGGCATTTTGATATTATATAACTGCAAAATTCAACTGCTAGTTAAGATACTTAAAATCTGAAAATTTAAATAAAAATTGAAACCAGCTGTAAGGTTAATCTGTTAATCAGATTTTTAAAAATATATTTCAGAAGCTGCCATGGTTGTGCAGAAGTTTTATGGTGATAGAGGAATACATGGCTTTCTTAAGCAATCTCGTGTCAGCACAGACAGTGTACCTGAGGCCTTGCCTCAGTATGCTGGTCTCTAAATTTGTACCAGGTAAGAAAATAGTATTTTCTAATACATTTTGGCATGGAACTATCCTTTGTCCCTTAACAGTGCAGAAGGAGGGGGGTGTGGAGGGCTGTATTTTTTTGTTCAATTAGTTAATCAGAGACCAGCCTTTCAGCCGCATGCTTTTCAGAACCCAGCAGGATTGTCAGGTGTGTTTTAGTAGACTTGTTTTTGTAAGCAGTGGTAATTATCAAGCTAGAATCATTTCTATTGTAAGTTTACTCCTTGTAAGTCAAGTTCGCCTATTAAGAACGGGTGTTTTGTGCAGCGGGCATTGTGAAACGCTAGTGTGAGTTTCTGCTGATCCCTGCAGCATGGGAGTGCTCTAGCTGATGCTCAGTATTACTTCAATGAGGGAACAGGAGTTAACTCCAGTTCTAAATGCGTGCTAATGTTCTAACACTTGGTGCTTCGACAGAGCACTAGATTAGCATATTTAGGAGGACCAGTGGCTGTATGATATGTATATTTTCTGTCTAACATTAAATATCAGTTATACTGAGATGTAGGATAATGTCATTAGACTCATGATCCAGAGGCCCTGGCCAATTCCCTGGGAACATGGGTTCAAATCCCACCACCGCAACTGGTAGAACTTAAATTCAATTAATAGAATCTGGAATTGAAAAGCTAATCTCAGCAACAGTGATCATGAAACTATCACCATTGTTATAAAAACCTATCTGGTTCACTTCCATCCAAAGGAAATCCACCATCCTTATGCCGCCTGGTCTCCAGAACTAGGGCAATGTGATTGACTCTAAGCTGCCTTTTGAAATGGACGAGCAGGCCAATGCTACATGCTATGAAGGAATGCATTTTTTAAAAACTGTTTCACTGACCACGTGTGAGCTTTCTGCCGGATGCAAGAAGAGAAATGGGAGAGCTAAGAGATGGGAGAGAGCAACATCAGAGGAATATGTTGCTGATATTCACATCGTAGGAGAGTTTGCAAAAAATAAGCTGTTAGAAGACTGAGAGAGTCTGACGATTATACTTGATTGGATAGAGTATATTAAAAATAAATAGGCATCTAGGGGCGAGGAGATATTGTGAGTTAGTGAAATTTGGGAACAGATCTTTGTATAGCCTTTAGTAAACTAACCTCCAAGTCTATTCATCTATTTTATGACAATCCATCTATATTTCATATAGGAAGAATTGTAATCCAAGAAAATGGCGTGGATATTTCCGATTCTGAAGATGAAGATGAAAGTAAGTAATTTCTTTTGTAAGAATAAGCATTTGCAGTAGTATGGACCATAAAGATTTGTATCAAAATCTGAAATGTTTAAAGTTTATTTATTAGTGTCACAAATAGGCTTACATTAACACTGCAATGAAGTTACTGTGAAAATCCTCTAGTCGCCACACTCTGGCGCCTGTTCGGGTACACTGAGGGAGAATTTAGCATGGCCAATGCACCTAACCAGCACATCTTTCGGACTGTGGAAGGAAACCGGAGCATCCTGAGGAAACCCACGCAGATACGGGGAGAACGTGTAGACCCCACACAGACAATGACCCAAGCTGGGAATTGAACCTGGGTCCCTGGCGCTGTGAGGTAGCAGTGCTAGCCACTGTGCCACCGTGCCGCCCAAACGTCCCAAATACTGCTCCAACACTGAAGAGACATCACTACATTTCACATCATCCATAATAAACACATTCTTATTTTGAAATGTAAATGGAAAATGCTGGAAATACTTGGGTCTGGCGGCACTAGTGGAGAGAGAAACCAAGTTAACCGGCAGAATTTTTATCCAGGTGGACCGTCGATTTCTTGGTACCAGCTGGCATGCCGGTTTCCCAGGCTGATCCGGTTGTGGTCTCAACTCCGCTTTCCTGTCTGCCCCCCATAACCCTTGACCTCCTTGCCTAACAATGGCAACAATATATTTTGTACCATTTAAAGTTTTGTAATGAGGCCCGCCCCCCCCTCCGCCTAGTGTCGAGACCAAGACCCCAGAACTAAACTTCAGCCTAACTTTTAGGTTGATAACCAATCTGATTCTTGATGCTGCCAATTCTGAGTGTTTTCTGCATGAGCAGTATTTTTATTTTGTAATTTTTAAAGAGCTGGTCAACTTCGACCCAAGCATTGAACCATAGAGGTGGATTTTATTAACAATATCCTCTGCACAAAATGAAAACTAGGAAATGTTTGCGCTTCAGTACAAAAGAGGAGCCTAATTTACTTTTTTCAGAGGTTAACAAAATACATATGCAGGTAATTCTGTAATCTTTGATCTCAAGTTTACCGGCTGAAAGGTGCTGAAATTACACTTTATTAGGAAATATTATCCTACTATTTCTAATAGTGTCAGAAATATTTCCTATGACTTTTCTAATGGCCACCTAAGTTCAAGTAGGAAGGAAGATTGTCAAGGAATTCCTTATTTTTTTCTTAAAGCTGCACAATATAACTTAAATTAGTAACAAGAAGTTGCAAGGTGGTGTTGTTCAGGTACCATTTGGCCCATTTTACCTTTTCCTAATCCCTATGTTACTGGCATTCAGCTTAAATGTTTTTCATTTCCAGCACCTTTTTCAGAAGTGTACACTATGTTGAATGCACTTTGTGTCTCTCTCAATCACCTTTTTAATGTGTACCTGAATAATGAAATGGTTTTAAACATTTATTTTTTAATGGGATGTGGGTGTTTCTGGCTAGGCCAGCATTTACTGCCCATTCCTAATTGCCCTTGAGAAGGTTGTGGTGAGCCACTTTCTTGGGTAGCTGTAGTCCATGTCGTGTAGGTACATGCACAGCGCTTTTAAGAAGGTGGCTTCTTGGATTTTGATCCAGCGACAGTGAAGGAACAGTGATATAGTTCCAAGTCTCAAAGGATAGGAACTTGCTGGTGTGGTGTTTCTGTGCAATTGCTGCCTTTTCCTTCTAGGTGGCAGAGGTTATGGATTTGAAAGAGCCGTGGCAAGTTGCTGAAGTGAACTGTGATCCTGTTAACTGATTATAATAAGTGACTGAACAATTGATTAGAATAAAATATCTTGGGATAATATTTCCTAATCAAGTGTAATTTCAGTGCCTGTTAAACTTGAGATCAAAGATTATAGAGTTACCTGTATGTATGTGTGTATGTATAATGTATATATTCTATTGTGAGACTTGAATAAAATGTATACCCTCCCACATAATGCACTCAGTCCTAATATCCAGATTATAGAAATGAACAGCTAGGAGGTGAGTGAGACCTGGAAGTGAACCTTGTTTTCTTGGGAGAACTTTTGCGGGTAGAGTTGAGCAATTTCAATGGTGGGACTTTTAAAAACAGATGGATGTCCCACTATTTTTTGATAGGATATCACCGCCCTCAAAACCATTTTTCATTCATTGATCACAGCAAGCGTTCCTGTGCTGTGTGTGAATACCAGATACAATGCATCAGCTTCAATCCTTTTAAAGTATTGAAGGACTTTCCCAATTAAAATCTTTTGTACGCGTGCTGCTACAGACAGAAACTCTAGATCTGAGCGGGATTTCTAACTGTTACATTCTTTGCAGATCTTCCTAGAAATTTTGACATCTGTCATCAAGCTCTGCAAATGATAGCAAAATATGTGCCCTCGTAAGTATGTCAAACTGCTGGTGTTGGCAGTTCATTTTATACCTTCACTGACAAAGCGCAACAAAGTTTATTTTAAAGGAGTTACTGTGTTTATTTAACAAATTAATAAAACGTTCCTGATCAGAATACAATAGATTTTCACATTGGCATTCTGATTCCTGAATCTGTCCAGTGCAACTATATTTCCATCTAACTTCTTAATCAAATGGAGGCACACGCACGTTAGCAAGATTATTGTATCTTTCACTATTTCAGTCTCAAACAAAAATTGAGTTGTCACGCATTAGCTTGGGTGACATATCCTGAGCTTGAACATTTTTACCTTTTAGCCTCCCTGTTGCTTTTGTTCACAACCTCCTGTGTGATACCATCAGTCCTCAACTTGAAAAAAATACACATAATCTACCATAGGTTTAAAAATCAATCATTTTATAATATTTGCCTGAGAGAACAGAGTGCTAATGGTAGGACTTTGCCTTTTTAAGTAAAAATCTCTTGGAGAGATTAATTTTTATCACCTTGAAACATTGACAGCCATTGTTCATACTCTCCAATCTCGCTCAGCCCAGTTAGGTGAAGGGATATCATAGAAGAATCATAGAATCCCTACAGGGCAGAAGGAGGCCATTTAGCTCATCGGGTCTGCACCCACCACAATCCCACCCAGGCCCTATTCCCATGACCCCACACATATTTACCCTGCTAATCCCCCTGATACTAGGGTCAATTTGGCGTGGCCAATCAACCTAACCCGCACATATTTAGGGAGAGGGTTTCCCTTTTCTGTTTGTTGAAACAGATCATAGTGGATTCATAGACCAGCAGCTGACAGCATGAACGACAGGTTGCTAGTACTCCACTATCACATTATCCCAGCTGAGATAGACCAACATTGCACAGATCAGTAATCAAACTTGGAGCTGTCAAAGTATTTTGTAGCCGGCCCCTTTAGTTGTACACTATTCCTTTCATTTTAGGGCATACCAAGATGGTTTCTTTCGAATGTACAATTCACATAGCGTAAGGGTGATGTCACAATAGGATTTTGTAAATGCACCGGTTTTGGTTTGGCAATTTGGATATTGTGGTGATACTGGAGTTGATTCTTTTTAAAACCTAAAATTTCTGTAATTTGATTCAGTTTACAAGGGGTCAGGTCCCATGGCTACATGTAGCATTTTTGTACAATAAGCTGTTAGATCAGTTGAATATATGAAACTGAATTATGTCGGTTTGAACACCAACTTGGTTGATTTAATATTGACAAAATGTACAAGTTAGTTAGTTTATATTTCATATTTACTGTTGTTAATAGATCCTTCAGGTTTGCCTTTTATTTTAATCCTCCAGGCTAATCTTCAGTTCGAAGTGCCAAATAATTACTGAAAGTCAACATGTTGATGCACCTAAATGTCAGATGATTTGCTCTAAATTTATAACATCAGCGATTATTGTCTTGTGATCTTTTAAGTGTCATGGTGTTGTTACAACAGTAGATGGCAATGTTGTACCACATTCATGGAACCATGTTCTCACTGGAATATAAGCTTTGCAAAATGTGGATTTCAGCCTAGCTATAGTTTCACAAAGCCATTGATGATTCTTAAACGACATTAGCCTGATACCAGCTTACTCATCATTCCCTGTAGTATTCTCATGATCCAATCTGAGCCATGACCTGAATTCTGCGATGGCCCAATCAAACTCTCAGCATCTTCTGGAGTCTGAAAATGAGCAGAATGATGAGGGAATCCAGATGGTGCTGTCTCTCCAGAGGGAGAACTGTTGAATCCAGCCCTGGTGACAAATCACTGGCAATCAAATGAATTGAAGAGGACTTTCAATCTTATACTGTTAGTCTGGCTGTATACACACTTAGAAAAAAGATACGTCACGTTGAATGAGGTGTAAACTAGGTTTTTAATGGTGTACTAATTTAATAATTACTGAAACACTCTGGTCCAAGAAATCTCCTTTTATATCAACTTCTCCAGAATGAATTAATTTTTAAAGATTTGTTTATTTTTGTTTTGGCTTTTATTGCTTCAACCATATTATTTATCTGAAAATGTAAATGTTAAAATGATATCAAGCCCTTTTAACTTCCTTGTTTGCTGTGGGTGACCACTTCCGCGTCATTGCTGCTTATTTGCTTGTGGCCATCACAGCTGCAGCATGTCTGATGATGCCTTAATAAAAGCAAATTACTGCGGATGCTGGAATCTGAAACCAAAGGAGAAAACACTGGAAAATCTCAGCAGGTCTGGCAGCATCTGTAAGGAGAGAAAAGAGCTGACTTTTGTCATCGAGTCCAGATAACAAAGGGTCATCTGGACTCGAAACGTCAGCTTAGATAGTTAATGTTTATTTATTAGTGTCACAAGTAGGCTTACATTAACACTGCAGTGAAGTTGCTGTGAACATCCATGAGTCGTCATACTCCGGCGCCTGTTCAGGAGAATCTAGCACGGCCAATGCACCCTAACCAGCACGTCTTTCAGACTGTGGGAGGAAACCGGAGCACTCGGAGGAAACCCACGCAGACACGGGGAGAATGTGCAGACTCCACACAGACAGTGACCCAAGCCAGGAATCGAACCCAGAGTCCCCGACGCTGTGAGGTAGCAGTGCTAACCGCTGTGCCACCGTGCTGCACAGTAACTGGCTGAGCACTGCAAGTTCGGGGCCTTAGTTGAGGGATATGTTGAGAGATCGTTTGGCTTGTGGGTTCAACAGCCTCAACATCAGAATGAAACTATTGGCTGAAACCAGGATTTCATTAGAAGCAGCAGTAGAGATGGCTCAAGCGACTTAGTGCACTGAGCAAATTCTGTGTGAGCTGCAAGGCATGCAGAATGTGGGTGAACTAGTTGTGGCAGGGACCGGCTGCTGCTGGGAATAGCCCGAGTGAGGGTGCAGCAGACCCTGAGAAGAGTCATTCACCACCAGAGTCCGAGGCATGTTTTTGGTATGGGGAGACCACCCCCAAGGGATGTGCCGGTACAAGAATTTTATCTGCTTCCAGTGGAAAAAGAAGGGTCGCTTGCGAGCTAGGTGGAAAGTGAAGCAGGTTATACAGAATGCTGCCAAAAAGGTGGTAACTACAAGGCCTGTGAATAAGCTGCCGGAGGAACAAAGGAAGGATCTGATCTGAGGCTTACACACTCAATCAGGTCCAACTTAGCAAAATACCTCTCATTGAAATTGTTTTGATGGTCAACTGCTGCCCCCTGAAAACAGACATTGACACTGGCGCTGTGCCCACTATTATAGGTGAAATAATATTCAAACATCTCCAGAAGGGACTGCAACCCTTAGGCCTTCGCCATTCTGAAGCTACTTTGGCGCCGTACACTGGAGAGACACTAAAAATTGACAGCAACCTCCATGCCTGTGTCCTATAGGAACCAGTCAGCTCAGCTTTCCATTGTGGTGACTGAAGGATAGCGGCCCAGTCTCATGGGATGGGACTGGTTAAAACAAATAAGACTGAACCGGCTGGAATTATTTAATGTCCAGGATGGGGGATTCAAAGAGCTCCTTTGGAAATATCAGGAAGAATTCCAGAGAGAACTGGGTCGGATAAAAGGGGTTAAAGCAAAAATTTACCTAAACCCTGAGGCCACACTTAGGTTTTTCCCAAGCTCGCCCAGTGCCATATGCATTACGGCAGAAAGTAGAGGTACAACTGAAAAGACTGGAGGACCTGGGCATCATCAGACCTGTGGAGTTTTCTGAATAGGCCACGCCCATCGTCCCATCCTGAAACCAGACCATACCATGAGGATCTGCGGAGACGGCAAACTATCAAGCTCAGCCGGATCATTACCCCATTCTGAGGACCTCTTATGCAAAGTCAGCAGAGGGCATCAAATATACTAAGCGAGACTCGGGTCATGCTTATCAAGAACTGGAACTGGAAGAGCGCTCCGGAAAGGTAGTCACAAATATCCACAAGGGGTTATATCAGTACATCTTTTCCTGTCTCATTGGCCTGTCCATTTTTCAATGCACTACAGGAGCGCCTGTTACAAGGAATCTCCAAAGTGGTGGTACACTTGGACGATGTCTTGATTACGTGTGTGTCTCCTGAAGAACATGGTGCAAACCTGGAAGAGGTCCGAAACGGTGAAAGGGTTAAAAATCAAATAACTGCCTCCTGTTAAATTCACAAAGACAGAAGCTCCAAGAAACCAGATGCCTTAGCACCAGACGGCCTCCAGATAACAGTCAAGGACCATAAAATGTTTAATTATAAGGGAGGCTCTAGTCACACAATACGCAAACAAAAATCCTATTGATCACTATGCAGCTGCAATTTGTGTATGAGCGCTCAAAACAAGAAACAAAGGACTAGGGAGTTGATGCACCACTGGTCAAACATATTTTTATCATGCTTATTCCAGGAAGTTAGTAGATGAATAGAGAAAATACATGCTTGGTGATCTAATTAAGTAAACGCGCTCAAATTCGAATTAGGCAACTATACTGTGTGTTATAAATGATGTAATCCCAATTATTAGATGCCAATAGACATAATTTTTAAACAAATGTACACCTTCGATTGGTAGATGTTAATTGCTTATACCAAGCCAAAGGACATAATTGCCATTGTATTTCTTAGTTCGGGAAGTCTGAGAGTTCCTAGTGGCCAGCAAACCACCTTGCTACAATGTCATGAAGATCTTAAGCTTGAACTCTTGAGTGTCACCTGGTCAATTGCGAGGAGTGAAGTACACCATAGTCGAATAGCTGTGAAACTCCCTCAAAGGAGGTTTAAGGAAGCTGGCATTCACTTAAAACGTGAGAAATGCATCTTTCAAGCTGACATGGCTACATACCTCAGTTTCAAAGTGGATGCAAAGGGGTTGCATCCCCTTGACTAGCTAAGGGATTTGAAACAAAGAGAGCGGCATGGACATTGGGTTGAAGGGCCTGTTTCCATGCTGTAAACCTCTATGACTCTCTGACTCTATAAGGTGGAAGCTATTGCGGGAGCGCTGGCACCTAGGAATACGACAGAACTGAAGTCATTCCTGGGAATGGTTAATTACTGCGGAAGGTCCCGCGATGCGATTTGATTCAGCTGACACTGCTTCCAGAGTTACATGATGCTTATCCTGGCCAGAGCAGAATGAAAGCATTGACCAAGAGCTATGTCTGATGGTCTGGCATTGACAGAGAATTTGAACAAATGGCCAATGTGAAAGACGCTGCAGACGTTACCGCCACCAGTAAACATGCACCGTGGGTGTGGCCGGGGTGGTCGTGGCTTCACGTAGATTTTGCTGGGCCATTTTTTAGGGCACATGTTTCTAATCCTGGTAGATGCCCGGTCCAAGTGGCTGGACATTCAGCTCATGAAATCTATCTCATCCACATCTACTATCAATAAACCGAGGCAGATCTCTGCGCTCGATGGTCTTTCCAAAGTGCTGAAATCAGAGAACGGAACAGCATTCATGGTTGATGAATTTGAGATTTTCACCAAGTCTAAAATGGCATTCACCATGTCAGGTCAGCCCTATACCACGCTGCCTCGAATGGCTTGGCAGAATGAGCTGTGAAGGTGTTCAAGGCTTCCTTGAGGAAGCAGGCTCATAGGCCGTTGCCATTGCAATTGGCAATTTTTTGCTGCCTTACAACATTACATCTCATGCCACCACTGAGTTCACGTCTGCAGAATTGCTAATGGGTCGGCGCCTGCGTTACCTGTTCGGACTTGTGTTCCCAAGTTTGTCAGGGAACATGGAGACTAGACAAGCCTCTCAAAGAACATCGTGACACTCCGAGAAAGGACAGACTGCTGAAGTGGATGACCTCGTTTTGACAAGGAATTTTGGTGGCAGACCTGCCTGGGTACCAGGGAACGTTGTGGAGGATACAGGCTGGTCTCATATGGTAGAGCTTATAGGGCTGTCGAGTTAAAGAAGTATGACCACTTGTGCAAGAGACTAGAGCCAGCTCCAGGAGACAAGAAAGTGGGCCCTGTATCCAGTTTGTATTAACCTCAGAACTAGATATTTTAATGATCACAGTGGGTCCAAGGCTGTCTCTGGCTTCAGTGGCTGAGGCAGGAAAAGGGACCGACGGGGACCTAGCTCCTGAGGTGGTTAACCCGTCTGTTCCATTAATGGATCCTGTATCATCGGCTGCAGAAGAACCCCCGATAGAGTTGCAGCATTCCGCAAGGGTCCTGACATCTCTGGATTGGCTGACATTATGAACTGTCTTTCCCTGGTGTCCCTTCTGTAATATTGTTACTTGTCTGTCTATTTTTCTTTTTATTGTTATCGTAGGTAGTCCAAGAAGTTAGGGCGGGGAGGGGGGGGCGGGGGGGGAAAGAGTTTGACAGTGTAGCCCCTTTTATGGCTGATCGTTCGCGGGCCACGAGACTGGGTCGGACCAGTGAAGCACAAGAGTGTGAACCTGGGCTAATTGGGAGTGAGGGAGTGCATTCCCGGGGCTGGAAGTTAGTCAGGGCATTGTTGGGAGTAGATCTGTATGGTTGTGCTGTTAAACCCATAGTTGTAAATAATTCTTCTCGGTCAATAAATCCATTAGTTTGTTACCTACGTCGAGTTACTACAGTAACCTGTTCCCTCGCAGGAGGTTTCCTGCATTTTAAAAGCCTGAGCAAATACTGCTTTGAATAACGTGGCCACGTTGAAAGTGTTAATTAATTATATCTTTGTTTTCCAAAATGCAAACATAGGGAAATTGATCAATTGCATTTATTGCGAAAACTGTATATTTTTTATTCATGTATTTTAAATAAAATAAACCAGTTGATAAGTGTCTCAATAGAATGCTTTACAGTCTGCATAGGAGAGCTGCATGTATCCTTCAGTTGTTTGATTCCTATCCTACTCTTATGTTCTTGTCTTGGTCCAAGGAGTTGAAGTAATAATTAAATCATTTAGGGATACGGTATTGCTATTTGGTGTCCAATCTATGGATCATTTATTGTTGGATTATAGTTCTGTTATTTTTGGGACATTTTCCGATGTTGAAGACATTGTATGAATTCGAGTTGTTGTTTCTGTGAGATCGCTTCAATTTTTTAAACATTATTTCTTCAAAAAGCAAAACATATTTAAATGTTTATTTTTTGGCAGAACACCACAATTCTTGATGCCGATACTGATCGAAAAATTTCCATTTGTAAACAAATCAGCCAGAGTCCTGGTAAGCAGAATGCCGTCTTTGTAATCTAATTTAAAAATCTTTACAATGCAGAGTGTTAGTAAGATTCTCAATTAATTACAGTTAACTTCTGTGATTATTGATGACTATGAAAATTAATTGTGTAAGTTTCCCAATGGTTCCAGCAAATTATTTTCTGTCTTCTCCATTCAGATGAAACTGGCAGGAATTCACATGTTCAGTGGACAAAACAAATGAGTCTTTCAATAATTTTAACAGTGGCGTTGGGGTGGTCACTCTCCAGCCAGCGTTTTTGCGTGTAGAATTTTGCCCCTCTATCTGCACATGATGCAATGCTAACTCTTGGCGATTGTAATGTTACTTTTAGGAACGTATGGGCATGCAGCCTGGATCCTGGTAAGCAAAGCAGGGCTGCCGGATCCTTTCAACAAAAACAAAGGAAAGAGAGCCTAAAGTACTAATTGGAAAAGCCAATTGCTCTCTGGTGTAATTTGATTGAACTGCCATCATGAGATAAATGGGAAACAGTTGAACGAAAGAAAACATAATGATCAAGCATTTTGCAGCAAAGCACCTGTCAATGAGATTTTTTTTAGAAATTCTGATTTACCATCTTAATAAAATGGCCATAAACATAGCTCTTTGAGCCTACATCACCATTCAATATGATCATGGTTGATCATGCACTTTCAGTATCCCACTCCCGCTTTCTCTCCAGACCCCTTGATCCCTTTAGCCACAAGGGCCACGTCCAGCTCCCTCTTGAACATATCTAACGAACTGGCCCTCAACAGCTTTCTGTGGTAGAGAATTCCACAGGTTCGCAACTGAGTTGTGTCAGTTAAAGCCAGTTAATCCTCGATATTGTATAAACTCATGCTCTTTTTACTGTCACTTTGGCAGTCTTCTGAATGCTTATCTGTCAGCAGAAGTTAGCAAAAAGGTTGCCACAATAGATCAGTTAATTTAATTTTGGGGGCTTTTTGCTAGATGTGCAAGTTACCTTCAAATTTGATTTTGAAGAACACAATTGAAATTAATTGAGAATTCCTTTACTGTACTGTGACATACTAGTGTGGTTAGAAATTAATAGATCGTGAATTTTTAATGTATACCTTTCTGATGTAATTTGCCAGGAATGTTATGTGCACAATTTACTGAGGATCACGGTATATTTCCCAGCGCTACGCTTAGAAATATTGGAATTCGTAGTGGAAAAATTCCTAAAACTGGATGTAAGTACCCAGAAACTTGGAGCAAAAGCTGTTTGTTGAGGTTGCTATCAATTTCCTGCTTTAATTAAATACTCTACTGCTGTCAGTGCAGTATGGTCACTGACAGCTCTTCTGCAAGTGTGCACTTTGTCAGCGCATTTGCAGAAACCAATGACATAATTTGCCGAAGAGACAAATCCACCCTCATAAACGGTGACAGCTTTTTGGCAGTCTTCAAACTTTTAACATCCCTCTGAACTAATTAAACGGCTGGTCTGAAATTTCAAGTTATTCATGCTCCCTGAGCGCTGATGTGGATGGGCACTCGGGACGTGGCCACTTCCCTGTGTCTGTCCCTCCTGCTTTCCCTCTCTCTCCCCAGCCAGCTCTTTCAATATTTTATCTTTTAGTAACACTCTAACAAATCACCAACGTGATGTGGCATTTTAATTGGGAGTGAGAATGTGGGTCGGAGTGGATCCCATTTGCCACTTGTTCGTTTCCAGCCTTGTCTGAGAGGTTTGGGGTAAGCTGTGGATGGAGGGGATTGTTAAAAGAGGTAACTTGCTGCTGCCAGCGCTGTAATATTTGCAATTCCAGGGCAAAGGGTGACCGCGCATGGGCTCTGTTGCACATAGGTCCCCATAAAGATGGCAGCTACTTACGTACAGCGTTGGCAGCGATGCAACCTTCATAAGAATGAGTACCATTTCTCAGACACTGGTAAAACAATGTTTAGCTGATTATTTTTTCTCAGAAAAATACCAATTCACACTCTGCCTATTTGACATTTTGCCCTGAGTTAGTTAAACTGTTGCTAAGAAAATAAATTCTGTTGGTGGAAAATGTTTAAAATCTTAGCTGGTTATAGTATATGCTCCTTTCAAATCATCAGATTAATTAACATTCAGTATATTCTTTCTATGAAGAAAAAGGTAAAATCTTTTGGTTTACACACCAACGTTCATGGCCTTGCAATGTCCAATTCTGCTTCAAAGCTAATGACGTACATTTGCGGTATAGTCAGGTTTGTCAGGGGGTGGTGTAGTGATATTGTCACCAGACTAGAATCCCGAACAGCTAACGCTCTGGCAACGCAGGTTCAAGCCCCATCATGACAGCTGGTGGAGGTTAAAATTCAATGAATTTTGGCAGAGCAGGCTTGAGGGGCCGACTGACCAACTCCTGCTCCTACTTCCTATGCAAATACAAAATATTTGGAGCAACCAATGTGTGTACAACAACGTCTCTCACTCATCAGTGAGAAATAACCAAGTAGTGTGTTTTAATGTTGATGGTTCATAGAATCATAGAATCCTACAGTGCAGAAGGAGGCCATTCAGCCCATCGAGTCTGCACCGACCACAATCCCACCCAGGTCCTTTCTCTATAACTCCATGTATTTACCCTAGCTAGTCCTCCTGACACTAAGGGGCAAATTAGAATTGCCAATCCACCTAACCCCGCACATCTTTGGACTGTGGGAGGAAACCGGAGCACCCGGAGGAAACCCACGCAGACACGGGGAGAATGTGCAAACTCCACAGACAGTGACCCAAGCCAGGAATTGAACCCGGGTCCCTGGCATTGAGACAGCAGTGCTAAACACTGTGCCACCGTGCTGCCCATGTTTGAGGGATGTTGGTCAAGATGCTAGGAGAACTTCCCTGCCCTTCAAGTAGTGTGATGGGATCTCTCATGTCGCCTGACAAGAGGCAGTTGGGACTTGTACTTTCTGGGCTAAACGTTGCCAGTCAATAGATTTGAAGATCCCGCTGCGGGAGATGGTAAAGCACTATGAGTGCCTTCCTTCTGAAAAGTAAACCGTGAGGGTACATCTCTAGTGTGTCCATCATAGTTGTGATATGGTCTGCAGCGCTTTGGCTAGACATTTGTGCGCCAGATCTCACTTTGTTTGCAAGACCATCTGTTTTTATCCTTGGCTGAAAAAATCCTCTTGCCTCTTTGTATCCTTGATGGCAAAGGGAAGGTCTCCATGGTTATTTCGGACAAACTGTCTTGAGGGGATTTAATTTTTTCCCTTTTAGTTTTGTTCCAAATTTAAGGACAAATTCAACAAGAGCTTACATTTTATATAACACATTTAATGTAGCAAATCATCCCGTGGTGCTTAACAAGTGACATTAATAAAAACATTCTTGACGGTGAGGTAGGTTATTAAGAAGCATTTTGAAGGAATAGAGATGGGTAGAGAAATTGAGAGCTTTAGGAAGGGAATTCCAGGACTTGGCGCCACGCCAGTTCCCGTATTGGAGCAATTAAAATCCGGGGAGTGCTGGTATCTTGATAATTTATAGGGCTGGAAGAGGATACAGAATATATGAGTATAAAACCATGGAGAAATTTGCAAATTCTGTTTAACAATGATATTGCAATGCAAAGAAACCCAAATAAAACTGCGCTCGGTGTTATAGAAGCATAGCAGTGGTGTCTCGCCAATGATGTGTCAGGTCAGGTTTCCAGGACACTCCTCTGAATAGAGTTATTGAGAGTTACACGGAGGAGGCTAGGACGGAGAATTTGTGGGTGGGGTGCCCTCTGAGGAGTATGCCAGTATTTGTAATTCCTGGGAATGTATCAGTAGTTGTCAAGGGTCTCACTCAAAGGAGCATTTGAAAATCTCAGTATTAATGCACTTATCAGCTAAAGCAAAAAGAGTGTAATACTTGGATATCCTAGGATATATGGCTCCGAAACAGCCATACCAACCAGTGTGCCAGTCGTTATGCTTCTTTTGAGACTTCTCCCATTTTTCCTCATCTAAATCTGCCATTGTAACTTTCTATTCCCTTCTCCCTCATATACTTGCCGAGTTTTCCGTTAAATGTACCTCTACGATTCACTTCAATCACTCCCTATGGTAGCAAGCTCCATGCTCTTACCACTCTTTGGTAAAACAATTTCTTCTCAATTTCCAGTTGGATTTCTTGGTGAGTGTCTTGTACTGAAGACCTGTAATTATATACTCTTCCCCTCAAGAGGAAACATTTTGTCTGTATCAAAACTTTCATAATTCTAGCATCAATTAGATGACTCCTCGACCATCTTTCTTTTTGAGTAAAGGGGCACAGATTGTCAATCCTTTCCCGTTATACTGACCTATACGTTTCTTGTAAATCTCTGCAGCCTCTTCTCTGCCTCTATTTTTATAATATAGCGACTGCATGCATTACTTAACTGTGTCTAACCAAGGTCTGTTACAGGCTTAACATAACTTCCCTACTTTTCAGTTCTACCCCTCTAGAAATAAAGCCATGTGTTTGGTTTGCTTTTTTAAAATAGCTTTGCTAACCTGCAGCACAACGTTTGGTGATTGATGTATTTTACTCCAAGATCTCTATATTCCTCTCCACCACCCCCCACCTAGATTTTCACCTTTCAAGTAATGTGACCTCCTTATTCTTCCTACATCACAGTTATCTATGTTGAACTTCATTAACCAATTATTTGCCCATCCATCAAAGTTTATTAATGTCCTGCTATAACTTGTTGCTGTCCCCCAATTGGGTGTCATCAGCAAATTTGGCAATTCTGGGCTGGCAGGCAGGTGATAGCTCCAGGAAGGGAAACAAGAAAATAAAGATATTTGGATGTCAGGCAGGTAGGTGGAGTGTGTGGCTCCATCTGGAGCTCCCTTCTGACCTCCCCCTGCCCTCCCCCATCCCCAATACCCCAATCACTCCTCTTGAAAAGCCCCAGGCATTCCTTACCTTCTTTGCCCTGGAATCCCTGCCACTTACCTTTGCCTCCGTTTTCTGGGACTTAATGCTAGGCCGCTTCCTGAGTGCCGCTTCCCGCCACTGCGGCGCCGTGTCTAGTGGGACTAGGGAGCTGCCAGCCAACCTGATTGGCCAGCGGCTTTCTAAGGCAGGACCAAGTGAGGGCCAGAGGTCCTGCCTTACACCCATCAAAGCTCGTTCGAGCGTACTATAGCACTGGGGCTGCCAGAATCAGCAGGGATGTGTTCAGGCCTGTTTTATTTTTATTTCAAATTGTTCATGTAAATCATGAGCAGCAGTGGTCCCAGCACTGACCCTTGCGGAACACCATTTCACATTTCCTGCCATTCAAACTATCCTTTACTCCAACTCTCTGCTTTCTGTCTTAAAGCCAACCAGCAATCCATTCTGTTACTCGTCCCTGACTGTGTTCTCTTACAAAGGGTCATCCAGACTTGAAACGTTGGTTCTATTCTCTCTCCACAGATGCTGTCAGACCCGCTGAGATTTTCCAGCACTTTCTGTTTTCTGTACAATTCCAGCGTTTTCTGTACAATTCCCCCTCCCAGAGAAGCTTCTACTACAAATATTATTTTACTCCTTTATTCACTTAGTTGCTTGTAAATTAACTCGGGTACCATATGTTCTTATCTGTTTGAATAGTTACACAGGGATCCTGAAGGATGTATTGAATTACCTCTTAATACAACCTAAAACTTAATTTAACAAAAATCCAATAAATATTTGATGCTAAATACATGTATGCTATTGGTCCCATCGTTCCCAGGTGAGTGCCTCACGTAATGACATTGAGGATGCTGAAGAAGCTATCGAGACTAACAATGGATTGTCGACGTGTGCAGAGGAAGGCCTGTTTGATATGGTAAGATTTTGAAAACTGTTTCAACCCTGCATTTTCTGTGAACATTTATTTTTGTGAATCAATTGAAAGTTCTGTGTAATTTGAATGCAGAAAGTTAAGATGTGGTGAGTGGCCCATCTCTGCCACAAACGTAAATATAACTTAGGCTCCCGATAGCTTGCATGTTGCATCCCTTGCAAATAACCTACCTTCTCTCATTTTTATTGGCTTACATGGAGTACGTTTCTCTCTCTACTTTCATATTGCTATGGTCCTAATCTTTCAAGTTGACTAGAGGATGTCCAAAGCTTTGTTAAATTGTTTGTGATAATAGTGCTGAATTTTGAAATGTTAATGGTGCAAAATTAGCATCTGATAAGCCTTTGGAATAGGAACAGCAAAATGGTGCAGATTATCCTTCTGCATTTAGTCAGCATGGTGGATTTTAAAATTAGGTCTGTACAATCCCACAGGTCAATTTTCAACTTTCCTGTAGTCCGGAAACTTTACAATAAATGTGTCTCAAAGAATATAAGGTGACCAGAAAAATATAGCCATTACAGAATAGTTAAGGTCTGAATCACTTCTAGCATAGTTTGTTTTTTTACTAGTTTTCGGAAGGTGTATGTGAGATGCACCAATTTGAACAGATAATACATGAGCTGGACCTGGGCAAATATTTTGCCTTTGCTATCGGCCCAGCACTGTCCCAACCTCTCCCTTTGCACTCCGTTGGATTGGCAGACCCTGTTGCAAAAGAAGTGATGTAAACCCTCCTTACGTGCCACTTATTACCTGACCCCGTGTGGAGAATGGTTTCTATAAAAGTTGTAACATTTTGGGTGTTGGATATTGGGTTGGGTTGGAGGTGGGGGAAAGTACAGATGTGAAAAATTATTTTCTTTTCATTTGTGGTTTTTCCTTCAAGGCCTGCTGTTTTTTTTGTGTTTTCTCTCTGTATAGGATGAAGATGAAGACAAGCAGAAAGTCCAATTGGCACTGCCAAATGATGTGATGGCTCACCCAGTGGCTGAACGCTTGGATATTCTGATGTCTGTTTTGCTGTCTTACATAAAGGACATTTGTTATGTCAATGGTACTAATAACAATGACTTGCTATTCTATGGTTCCTTCTAAGTAATCAAGTGTTTCACAAGGAAGAGCATGTGATGTTTAGTGTAGAAGAATTAGAATTGACTAAATAATGGTCAGAAAAAAAGTAATACAATATTTATGGAGGGAATTCCAGAAGTTAAAACTAAAATCATGCCCTCCGGTGAGATGCACTTATGGGTGCTGGGGTAGATATTTAAAGGTATTGTTCTTGTGGGAGAATTTCAAACTAGGGGTTGTTCATAAAGATTGGCTGGGTGGTTAACAGTGAGGCGGAGTGTCTAGGGCTACTAGAAGATATAGACGGAATGGTCAAAATGGCAGATGGAATTTAACCCTGAAAAGTGTGTGGTGATACACTTTAGAAGGAGTAATTTGACAAGGACGTATTCAATGAATGGTAGGACTCTAGGAAGACCTGTGGAACAAAGGGACATTTGGCGTGTTTGTCCACAGATCTCTAAAGATAAAAGGGCATGTTAGTCGGGTGGTGAAAAGGGCCTAAAGGTGCCTTTACCAATCGAGGCATAGATTACAAAGTAAGAGTTTTAACAACACCAGGTTAAAGTCCAACAGGTTTATTTGGTAGCAAATGCTATTAGCCTTCGGAGTCCTGCTCCTTCGTCAGATGGAGTGGATATGTTGTTAAAACTCTTACTGTGTTTACCCCAGTCCAGCGCCGGCATCTCCTCATCATAGATTACAAAAGCAGGGAAGTCATGTTGGAGTTGTATAGAACTTTGGTGAGGTCACAGCTGGAGTACTGTGTGCAGTTCTGGTCGCCACGTTATAGGAAGGACGTGAACGCACTGGAGAGAGTGCAGAGAAGATTCACCAGGATGCTGCCTGGGATGGAACATTTAAGTTATGAAGAGAGGTTGGATAGACTTGGGTTGTTTTTGTTGAAGCAGAGAAGACTGAGGCGACCTGATCAAGGTGTACAAGACAATGAGGGACATATACAGAGTGGATAAGGAGCAGCTGTTCCCCTTAGTTGAAGGGTCAGTCACGAGGGGACATGGGTTCAAGGTGAGGGACAGGAGGTTTCTGGGGGGAGGGGATCTTTTTTACCCAGAGGGTGGTGATGGTCTGGAATGCGTTGCCTGGGAGGGTGGTAGAGGCGGGTTACCTCACATCCTTTAAAAAGCATCTGGATGAGCACTTAGCACATCATAACCATCAGGGCTATGGTCCAAGTGCTGGTAAATGGGATTAGGTGGGAGGTCAGGTGTTTCTTGTGTGTCGATGCAGACTTGAAGGATCAAAGGGTCTGTTCTTTATTGAATGATTCTATGATTTAAGGCAGAGATGAGAAACGTTTCCTTCGAGTTCAGAGTCTTTGAAAGTCTTCCTCAAAAGGTTGAATATTTTTAAGGCTGTGGTCGATAGATTCTTGATAAGCAAGGGATTGAAAGCATAGAATCCAGCTCATCCACTCTGAACTGGAGTTCCTCAAGCAATCAATGCTTACTACAGACGTGCTCACTGGGAATCACAATGGGATCCACCAGCTCCCACATCACGCATGAACAACACATCACCTGACCCTCCATCTCCATTTTATTTAATTAGTTTTTAATTTGGTTTTTAATTTTTTTAAAAACGTTTTTATTATATCAGTCTCAATACAATGTCTAACAGTAATTTAAATGGATTTTCAAATTTAGCACAGCTCCCTATTAGTCAATCAAATCACAGCCCTCCTGTGACGTCACTTTAAAGTTTTTTTATTCCGAACTCTGTCAGTTTCAGAGAATCAAGAGTAGCGCTTACTGACCGATCAGCACTCTCCCTTACTGACCAATCAGCACTCTCCCTTACTGACCGATCAGCACTCTCCCTTACTGACCAATCAGCACTCTCCCTTACTGACCGATCAGCACTCTCCCTTACTGACCAATCAGCACTCTCCCTTACTGACCGATCAGCACTCTCCCTTACTGACCGATCAGCACTCTCCCTTACTGACCGATCAGCACTCTCCCTTACTGACCGATCAGCACTCTCCCTTACTGACCAATCAGCACTCTCCCTTACTGACCGATCAGCACTCTCCCTTACTGACCGATCAGCACTCTCCCTTACTGACCGATCAGCACTCTCCCTTACTGACCGATCAGCACTCTCCCTTACTGACCGATCAGCACTCTCCCTTACTGACCGATCAGCACTCTCCCTTACTGACCGATCAGCACTCTCCCTTACTGACCGATCAGCACTCTCCCTTACTGACCAATCAGCACTCTCCCTTACTGACCGATCAGCACTCCCCCTTCCTGACCGATCAGCACTCTCCCTTACTGACCAATCAGCACTCTCCCTTACTGACCGATCAGCACTCTCCCTTACTGACCAATCAGCACTCTCCCTTACTGACCGATCAGCACTCTCCCTTACTGACCAATCAGCACTCTCCCTTACTGACCGATCAGCACTCTCCCTTACTGACCGATCAGCACTCTCCCTTACTGACCGATCAGCACTCTCCCTTACTGACCAATCAGCACTCTCCCTTACTGACCGATCAGCACTCTCCCTTACTGACCGATCAGCACTCTCCCTTACTGACCGATCAGCACTCTCCCTTACTGACCGATCAGCACTCTCCCTTACTGACCGATCAGCACTCTCCCTTACTGACCGATCAGCACTCTCCCTTACTGACCGATCAGCACTCTCCCTTACTGACCGATCAGCACTCTCCCTTACTGACCAATCAGCACTCTCCCTTACTGACCGATCAGCACTCCCCCTTCCTGACCGATCAGCACTCTCCCTTACTGACCAATCAGCACTCTCCCTTACTGACCGATCAGCACTCTCCCTTACTGACCAATCAGCACTCTCCCTTACTGACCAATCAGCACTCTCCCTCACTGACCAATCAGCACTCTCCCTTACTGACCGATCAGCACTCTCCCTTACTCACCAATCAGCACTCTCCCTTACTGACCAATCAGCACTCTCCCTTGTGGCCCCTGCTGCCTGTTTCACCTAACTCTCTCTTTTCACCCAACTCCAAAAGCACTCCTTACAGCCTGGCAGCACTCAGTGCAGTAAAGGGGCAGAATTAGACCATTCAGCCCATCGGGTCTGCCCTGCCATTCATTCATGGCTGATATGATTTTCATCGCCATTCTCCTGCCTTTTCCGTAATCCTTGATCCCCTTATTGATCAAGAACCTATCCAACTCTGTCTTAAAGACACTCAATGACCTCTGGCAATGATTTCCACAGATTCACCACCCTCTGGCTAAAGAAATTCCTCCTCATCTCAGTTTTTAAAAAGCGTTCCTTCACTCTGAGGCTGTGCCCTTCAGTTCTAGTCCCTCCCACTAGTGGAAACATCCTTTCCATGTTCACCCTATCTATCTGGCACCTAAAATAATTTCCAAAGTGAAAGAGCAGACTTGGAGCAAAAGAGTTGTATTAATATTTTTTCAAGATATCTCAAAGGCCCCACACATTTAATGTACTTTAGCACAATACCTCTGCAAATTTTAAAACCAAATCCTTCAGCGCTCATTCCAAGTCCTTCGCTGCGGCTGGCAAAGCTTTGTTGTAGAAACACAAGTCGGAGGAGCAAAGAGATATGTATGTAAAGAAAAGTTCAAGCTCACAGGTGAGAGAACAGTAGGGAAAGGAGGGAGGAAGCTTATACCTGATTGTGCTTTAAGAATGAGGAGGATCATTTCAAAGGTTGATAATGTTACATTTTCCTCTTTGCTTCATCTATTTTGTGCAGGGTGGCTTGTATTACAATAATGCACCGGATTCAGAGTTGTTAAAAATGGCCGTTAAATGTCCGTGTTGAGAAATACTTCTGCAATAAATAATTGGTTTACTTGAATGTGTATTTTTCTTTCTCTTTATATAGGAGAGTTTGTGTTGACCAGGACAAAAGACTTGTACCGAGACTTGATAGTAGTGTTTGATAAACTGGTCCTACGCACTCATGCTTCTTGTCATGTCCAGTACTTCATGTTTTATATTTGCAGTTTCAAGTTGGTGAGTGCCAGATTATCTTTTAAATTTATATTTTTGTAACAAAAATAACACAAAACAAGTTATTGCCGGTGGGTTATTTAAGGGATGGTGCAGATTTTGCAAGGACAGGTGAATATATCACAACAGACTGAGGCTCCTGTCGTGAACCCAAAAGCTTACTTTAATAATTGAATAGGTAAATAATGATTTGAGTACAAATAACATATTTATTCCACTCTTGGAGGAGTCATGATCTTTACCAATCAGCAATATCTTTTGGAATCGAGTTTTGAAGTGAAGTGTTATCATAGAGCTGCGTTATCTTAGTTTGTCCACGATTGGTAAGCTGATATCATGCCACCTATTTTAAAGCTTCACTTGGAA
This sequence comes from Mustelus asterias, assembly GCF_964213995.1. NCBI lineage: Eukaryota > Metazoa > Chordata > Chondrichthyes > Carcharhiniformes > Triakidae > Mustelus > Mustelus asterias. Next base: position 69,123,129 of record NC_135823.1, read on the forward strand.
GCTGCTCAAAGAGATCTACAAAGAATAATTTGCCCACTCTCAAAATTTATCCCAGGACACACTCATCGTGCCAAGTCACTGTACCAGGAATTCTGTCATATCAAATCTTGAATTGCATCAATTATCTTCATTCATCTTTGCTAAGTGCTTTAAATGCCTTGCTAGGTAAGCCCTCATCCAAGTACAAATGTAGCCATTGTATCTGCGTACCAAAAACTTCCTGAACTACAAATGTCCTCTGCCCTGTGGTGTGCAGATTAGGTCGTCTAATCTAAATTCCTTCCAACCTAACAATAAGCATCTAGCGATAATTCGTTTGAACATTTTGTGTAAATTCTGCCCACAATACAGAATTCAAAATGATCAAAAAATGCTTGTTTTTGTCACAGATCAGGAATCATCTTTGGCATTTTGACCCATTCAACTTAGTATTTAAAAGGGAGCATGTACAATTTGTACTGTTAGTCCTGCTCATCATGTTTCATCTCCAGAGGAAAATGAATCCCTATCGGCAAAGCTGCCAAGCATAAATGTCTCTCAAATGGTCTTATAAAAGTTCAGGATATCAATCTACCTTTGGAATCTCAATTCATCAACTCTCATATGCATTCCACAGATGAATATAGTTTATTGCAGTTGGTCTACAAATACCAGTTTTCAAAATGTGGCAGATGTGGAATGAATTAAGGCAGAATATTGCTCTGGGGAATGAAATGCTTAGTTTTCTGACTGCAATTTTTCAGGGACTGGCAGAAGCTTTCCTGGAACACCTTTGGAAGATGATGCAGAATCCAAATAATCCTGCAGTAATAAGACAAGCAGCTGCAGGCTACATTGGAAGTTTTCTGGCCAGAGCAGTATATATCCCTGTGGTGTAAGTAACAACAGGTCTCATAGCTTCATATTATATTTTAATGGTGTGATGCATATAATTTCTGGCTTTTAAATGATCAGCACTATTGGTGGGTGACTGCAGAGATTTTAAGTCACATTTATGCCTGCCCAAAAGATAGGTTCTTGATTAATAAGGGGATATGGGGTTATGGGGAAAAGGCAGGAGAATGGGGATGAGAAAAATATTAGCCATGATTGAATGGCAGAGCAGACTCGATGGGCTGAGTGGCCTAATTCTGCTCCTATGTCTTATGGTCTAAGTCACTTAGATAGGAATCCTTTTATACACAGGAGCCAAATTATTGCATGTGATCCAATGTATTATTGGTTTATAAGGGTTGTGAATTATAGAATTCCTACAGTGCAGAAGGAGGCCAATCAGCCCATCGAGCCTGCACCGACCACAATCCCACCCAGGCCAAATCCTCATAACCCCACATATTTGCCCCGCTAATCCTGCTGACACTAAGGGGTCAATCCACCTAACCTGCACATCTTTGGACTGTGGGAGGAAACCCATGGAGAACGTGCAAACTCCACACAGTCACCCAAGGCCGGAATTGAACCTGGGTCCCTGGTGCTGTGAGACAGCAGTGCCAACCGCTGTGCCACCGTGCCGCCCCACATCCATATAAAATATATTGCTGGATGGCTTATTGCTTTAAAGATGTGTAGTTTCCATTCCATATATTGTGCATCTTTCCTCAAATGCCTCCTGCGATGTGTAGCGATTCTATCACATGCTAACCCCAGTGCAGTTCTACATCTCAAACCAGCCGTCCAGCCAACTGAGACAACCTACTCCCAAATATTGGATTTCTAAAAGGCATATGACTGGGTGGCACATCAAAGGTTACAGCACAAAATGATAACTCGTGGTTCAGAGGATTTACATATTAGCATAGATGAAGAATTGGTTAGCTAACCAGAAGCACAGAGTAGGAAGAAAAGGCGTGCCCAATCATGTGAATGTCTTGGAATAAGTGCAGAGGACAGACAATCAGAATAAGAAGATTAAGATCCAAGTTAAAAAGTGCTGAATTATTGAACAGTTGAATTAAATGGGGTAAATGCTCAAGAATTGATTTATTAAAATCTGTTATGTACAATAATATTCTAATTCACTGAGTAAGATTTCATTCCCTTGACTAGCACTGTGAAGGCTTGCTTGGATCTGCTGGTCCCCTGGATACACCACTACATTGACAGCCAGGATGCTGGAACAAAATCTTACTGTGACGTGGCTCTTCATGGATCCTTCTACTCTGCTTGCCAGGCTGTATTTTACATCTTCATATTCCGTCACAAACAACTACTGAGTGGAAATCTGAGGAAAGGTGATTGATTAACTTTTGTATTAATACTAGTACATTGATGTATAGCCTAATGAATTGGCAGGAAGGTGCAGCATAGCCAAGCACTGCACATCACCATAGCATTTTGCAGATTTGTACTTGCAGCTTCTTGGTTGATTAGTTAATCTCATTCATGTTGCTGTGTGCATAACGTAACTTTGTGACGATTTCCTCTCCTCCGGCCCACACCGCAACACACATTGTAAGGGGGGGGGGGGGAGGACAGTCAGAATATGTGTAGCCCTTTTACCAGCTCATTATAAGAATAGAACTGGATAAGAACATAAGAACTAGGAGCAGGATTAGGCCATCTGGCCCTCAAGCCTGCTCCGCCATTCAATAAGATCATGGCTGATCTTTTTGTGGACTCAACTCCACTTACCCGCCCGTTCACCATAACCCTTAATTCCTTTACTGTTCAAAAATGTATCTATCCCTCCCTTAAAAACATTCAATGAGGTAGCCTCAACTGCTTCACTGGGCAGGGAATTCCACAGATTCACAACCCTTTGGGTGAAGAAGTTCCTCCTCAACTCAGTCCTAAATCAGCTCCCCCTTATTTTGAGGCCATGCCCCCTAGTTCTAGTTTCACCTGCCAGTGGAAACAACCTCCCTGCTTCTATCTTATCTATTCCCGTCATAATCTTACACGTTTCTATAAGATCTCCCCTCATTCTTCTGAATTCCTGGCGAGACCTGGCACGTATCTGCAGTAAGAAGTTTAACAACACCAGGTTAAAGTCTTAACAGGTTTATTTGGTAGCAAAAGCCACACAAGCTTTCAGAGCTCCAAGCCCCTTCAGGTGAGTGGGGACTTTAACCTGGTGTTGTTAAACTTCTTATTGTGTTTACCCCAGTCCAACGCCGGCATCTCCACATCATGACGTATCTGCAGTCCATTGTCCCTCCTAGACATTGAGGAATAAAAATTAAAATATAAAATACATCAAAAGCTAACCAGCTGGACCGATGCTATGCTTCTGGACAAGCAGCATACCAAATTAATACAGCAGAATCAGGACAGGGAAATCAAACAGTTAGTCTAAACAGATATTTTTTTGCATACCTGTCAGTGGACAGCCGTGACATTGGTAGAAGCCCAATAATACTAATAATAAAACTTTGAATTTAAGAAGTATGATATTTAGGAATTTTCTTTTACTCTCCCAGTTGAAGGTTATTAAAGTTGGTGTAATTTATTTTGCAGTGTACAATGAATGTTGAAATAGTTTTCAAACATTAGTTTTACCCTTTGTTTTTCTGTGCAGGTTTGTCATACTTACAAAATCTAAATTTTGAGCGTATAGTGATGTGCCAGCTGAACCCTCTTAAAGTCTGTTTACCCGCTGTTGTCAACTTGTTTGCAGCGATTACTAGGTGAGTATTTTTGGATTTTGATATTAGATACTTGTGGACATAAGAACAAAGACTGACATTGCATTCTTATGTTTAAATGATTTGAATCATGAAATGTGTTAAAGTATTCATGCTATGTTCCATCAACGTTCTAAAAATAGTGTCAAAAGCCTTAAACACATTTTTATGCAACACTTTAAACTCAACCAATTTCTCATGTTGCAGCTTTATAGAACCTTAGTTAGGCCGCATTTGGAATATAGTGTTCAATTCTGGTCGCCACACTACCAGAAGGATGTGGAGACTTTGGAGAGGGTACAGAAAAGATTTACCAGGATGTTGACTGGTATGGAGGGCATTAGCTCTGAGGAGAGATTGGAGAAACTTGGTTTGTTCTCAGTGGAACGACGGAGGTTGAGGGGCGATCTGATAGAAGTCTACAAGATTATGAGGGGCATGGACAGAGTGGATAGTCAGAAGCTTTTTCCTAGGGTGGAAGAGTCAATTACTCGGGGGCATAAGTTTAAGGTGCGAGGGGCAAGGTTTAAAGGAGATGTACGAGGCAAGTTTTTTACACAGAGGGTGGTGGGTGCCTGGAACTCGCTGCCGGGGGAGGCGGTGGAAGCAGATACGATAGTGAATTTTAAGGGGCGTCTGGACAAATACATGAGTAGGATGGGAATAGAGGGATATGGTCCCCGGAAGGGTAGGGAGTTTTAGTTCAGTTGGACAGCATGGTTGGTGCAGGCTTAGAGGGTCGAAGGGCCTGTTCCTGTCCTATAATTTTCTTTGTTCTTTGTAGGTAAGGGACAGAATTCTCCCGTTTTCACTGTCCCACTGGTTTTACACCGTCGCTGGGGTGCCAGTCAGGTGGGATTCATCAACCTGATGGATGCAAATCTTTGTGGAATGAGTGAACTGCAAAAGAGGAAGTGAAACCACTTAACCCCTTTTGAAGAAACCACAGCTGTCAATCAGGCTTAGAATCTTTGTAAACATTGTGGGTAGGAAAAATGGGGGAACTTGAGATGCATTCAAGCATGAAAGGGAAGTAAATAAACACAGCTGACTGGAGGCTGAGTAGAAAATCATTAAGCTGTCAATTAAAGCCTATTTCAAAGGATTACACATGAAATTGAAAAAGATCAAATGTTTTTAATGGAATAGTGAGGATTTCAAAGCATTTGGGCTTTCTAGGAAGGTGAGGCACATCAAATAAAAGATGTGTCAATAGATTGGGGCTGAATGAACATCTATGGAGAAGGGAAGCCACCCCCCCCCCCCCCCCCCCCCCCCAACCCAGTAAAATTGACATCTGTCAGAGGACTTCAAAAAGGTGGAACCAGATTACAGAAATTTACCCAGCTTTTATTTAACTATAATTGATGGTACTGTAACAGTGTTTATGTTACTGGACTAGTAAAGTATGAGGCCTGAATTGATATAACGTGCGTTCAAATCCCACCATGGCAGCTGAACACATTTGGAATAATTAAATAAATGTGGAATAATGGGCTAGCACCAGTAATGGAAAACAGCGGATTGTCATTAAAAAGCCATCTGGTGTGGTCTGTACGTGACTCCAGATCAACAGCAATGTGGTTGGCTCTTAACTGCCCACTGATGGAGCAGAGCTAGTCATTCTGTTGTATTCCAGAAGGTGGTTTACGAACTCTGCCGCATCCCCACCCCCCTCCCCCTTCTCGAGAACAATTAGAAATGAACAGCAAATACTGTCCACATCTTTGAACTATACTTTTAAAAAATGATGTGCAAGATTTAATTTTAATGTGGATTTTACTATTTATAATTTAAACCAGAGATGGCATTTGATAAAACCATGAATTTCTCTGTGTGTCTTCCCTTTGTTATAAACTAGTAATTCTTAATGTACTGTTAAAAAATGTGTTTTGATTGTTGTAAAATGTAGAGCTTTACTATCTGATAAAGAACATTTGAGGAACTTAATGATTGCGAAATAAATGTTTTCGTAACTAAATATCTCAAGGCAGCAGTTTGACTTTTATCCAGCAAACCCTAACCAACCACAAAGGCAGACAGATGGTCATGATCTAACGATAATTTATTTGAAATTCTTTTTCTGTTTGCAGGAAATATCAATTAGTTTTCTGCTACACAATTATTGAACGAAACAGTCGACAACTTATACCAGTTGTTAGGAGCAGCACTGGAGGTGACTTGGTCCAGATTTGCACCAATCCGCTTGATTGCTTCTTCCCCTTTGATCCTTATGTTCTAAAAAGGTTTGTGTGTGCCAGTATTTGACATTTAATCCAATAGGGAAATAAGGAGCCATCTCTTTACTCAAAGTAATTAGAATGTGGAATGTACTACTACAGACAAATATCTTTGATACCTTCAACATGACAGGTACCGAAAGAAAAGGGAATAAAAACAAATGCTAAGAGGCTAAAATAAGGTAGATGAAATGGAGGGAGACCTGTATGGAATATAAGCACCAGCACAGGCTAGTTAAGCCAAATGAACATAGGAACTAGGAGCAGGAATAGGCCATCTGGCCCCGCGAGCCTGCTCTACCATTCAATAAGATCATGGCTGATCTTCTTGTGGACTCAGCTCCACTTACCCGCCCGCTCACCATAACCCTTAATTCCTTTACTGTTCAAAAATTTATCTATCCTTGTGTATAAAATGATGAAGGGGATAGATAGAGTGAACGTTCAAAGACTATTTCCTCGGGTGGATGGAGCTATTACAAGGGGGCATAACTATAGGGTTCGTGGTGGGAGATACAGGACGGATATCAGAGGTAGGTTCTTTACGCAGAGAGTGGTTGGGGTGTGGAATGGACTGCCTGCAGTGATAGTGGAGTCAGACACTTTAGAAACATTTAAGCGGTTATTGGATAGGCACATGGAGCACACCAGGATGATAGGGAGTGGGATAGCTTGATCTTGGTTTCAGATAAAGCTCGGCACAACATCGTGGGCCGAAGGGCCTGTTCTGTGCTGTACTGTTCTATGTTCTATAAAAATATTCAGTGAGGTAACTTCAACTGCTTCACTGGACAGGGAAGTCCACAGATTCACAACCCTTTGGATGAAGAAGTTCCTCCTCAACTCAGCCCTAAATCAGCTCCCCCTTATTTTGAGGCCATGCCCCCTAGTTCTAGTTTCACCTGACAGTGGAAACAACCTCCCTGCTTCTATCTTATCTATTCCCTTCATAATCTTATGTTTCTATAAGATCTCCCCTCATTCTCCTGAATTCCCAATGATTAAAGTCCCGGTCTATGGTCTGATTCTGTGCTGGAAATGTTATTTTAAAAAACAGCTGGCTTGTTCAATTGAGTTGATTTTCTTTTTGAATCCATAACCCATTAGCTTTTACTTTTAATACATCTCCTCTGTGTTTTCCATTGAAAGCACTGAGTCTGTTGCAGTTCCTTTAACTCTGATTAACAAAATAGCTACTCTCAGCACTGTTTTGTAATATACCAACACCATATTGACAGCATAGGGAGTAGGGTCACCAACTCTGGCAGGACATATTCCACTAGGAAGTGAAGTCAATCCAGAAAGCCAGGAGTGTGACGTGAGCAGGCGAATTTCTCCACTAGCCCAAGTTCTCATCCACCCCGCCATCTCACCCACTTTCTTTGGCCGCTGTTGCAATTTCAGTTTTTTGACATTTACTTCTCTTTTTCGTTTCTAGTTTCTCTCCCCTGCAGCAACCACCTTGGGCAGGGTCTTTTGAATGCTTAATTCTGGCTTCCAACACAAGTTATGTTCAACGATTAGAAGAAAATAAATAAAATCAACATGTTAATTATTAACACTCGTTCGCTGTCTCTCCAGGGTTAAGTAACGTGCTTGAATCTTAACAATAGATGAAGGTGCAGGAAAGCCTAGCAGGGACTAGCCTTTGGTCTTCATTTCTCACTCAATCTCTGCTATTTCACTGTGGTCCTAATGCCCAAAAATTACCAAGTAACTTTTTTTTTCAACAAGATGAATGCAACTTCACAAACAGAAGGTTGCTAAATGAGCAGTTTTGCAGATTAGACTGTCTGAAGACAAGCCATCCTTTGGGTCTTTTTAATCGATGCAGTTTTTCTAGCCCTGCAGCAAGGCAGCAGCAGCCCTCTGGGCAGGGGCAGTTGGAAGTTCCTTAGCTTAATTGCTTGCTGTTTTACGTCCTGGCTCCTTCTTGGTTCTCTCAGCCTCTCTTGAGGTTGATTCGAGGCTCAGATGAAGAGAAACTTCAGCAGCAACATTTGTGCGTAAAAGTACGTGTTGCGGTCACGTTAGTTGCTACTATCTCATCTCCCTGTATCTGCTGTGAACACAATCATCACGATTCATGAATGAACTGTGGCTGGGCGCTACACATCACAGAATGAAATCACAGAATTAGCATTTTAAAATCTCCTGGATTACTTTTAGTAGCTGCGGGAGATTGATGGTGAATCTGCCAGACCCCCAGCTGTTCTAGGAGGGAGGGCAACCCTAATATGGACACCAGAAATTGATACACAGTTACCCTTTTGAGTTATACGTGTGTACAGCTGGTTATGGAAACTGGTTTTCTTGATAGTATTTGAGCACAGATCATTTATTTTTCCAACAGATCTAAGAAAGTATTTGATGGCATATATCAAGTTTGGGAGGATGTGAGCCTTCAAGACTTTCAGGTTCCACAGAAAGCCATGAAACTGGTAAGGTACTGCATGATATTCTAACGGGATCTTTAAAAAAAATCACAGTGGTAAATGAAGGGCTTTTTGAGATTTTCATTTAGCAGAGGTAACTGAACTGTTTTTGTTGGTTTTTATGCCCCTTTTCTGTAAATAGAGGTCAGCTGTTAATATTTTTGTATGGGAATATTCACAAATGACAGATTTGTTCATGAGGGCAGAGGAATACTGATTCGTATAACCAGTTTGCAATGCTTATGAAGCAGGTTAGCAGTCGAAACTTGCAGCTCAAACTCTTTTCCTCGATGTAATTGCAAACTGTCGCATTAGAAAATACAAGCAAAGAGTAAGACATCAGAATTTTAAAAAAATCCTTCAGACTTCCAGTATTAAATATTGGAAGAACTGGATAAATTATTACAGTAACATTCTAATTGATGACATCTTTGTCATGGCAGGTTTGTATTGAATGAATGATGCAAACATATTTCCTGCACATGATGTCCAAAGATGTGCGGGTTAGGTTGATTGGCCAGGTTAAAAAAAAAAATTGCCCCTTAGAGTCCTGGGATGTGTAGGTTAGAGGGATTAGTGGGTAAAATATGTGGGGGTAGGGCCTGGGTGGGATTGTGGTCGGTGCAGACTTGATGGGCCGAATGGCCTCCTTCTGCACTGTAGGGTTTCTATGATTTCTATGATCCACTCAGTCCATACACATTTATTAACCTGTTTAAACTTGAAACAATACAAGATAATGAAGTTTTCACCAATAACACATTCCATGAACATGCTTCAATGACTGAACAGAACTATAGAAAGAGTAAATCAGGGCTAACAGGAGCGCCAAACCAGATGAAGAGCTTTCCATACCCACATACTCACCATTTTCTCCATTTATGGGTTCCTTTGAAGCTAATTTCCTTGGCAGCTAAATTGGATTGCTACCCCCCCCCCCCCCACCCTGAACTCTGAAACGCGGATGTGTGATTAACTCGTGCCCATCGGATGTAATGAAGGCACAATGCCATCTTTGTGCTGCTTCCTCATTTACATGACTTCTATGTGCAGTCAGTGTCGAATGTGCTGTTGGTTGGCTTGTACACTTCAGCAGTGAACCAACAATCAGTACTTGTTAGCACTAGAAAGCCATAGAATCTCTACGGTGCAGAAGGAGGCCAGTCGGCCCGTCGAATCTGCATCGACAAAAATCCCACCCAGTCTCTATCCCCTTAACCCCATGTATTTATTCTGCTAATGCCCCTGACTATTTAGCATGGCCCATCAACCTAACCTGCACATCTTTGGACCACGGGAGGAAACTAAAGCACCCTGAGGAAACCCACACAGTTACCCAAGGCCAGAATTGAACGCGGGTCCGTGACACTGTGAGGCAGCAGTGCTTGCCACTGTGCCATCCCAAAGGTACTCACTACTGACTATGAAAACAGCCTCACTGATCAATCTAGTGATGTCTGGTGAGAACTTGGTGAGTCCATCTCATAGAATCCCTACAGTGCAGAAGGAGGCCATTTGACCTATCGAGTCTGCACAGACAACAATCCCACCCAGGCCCTAAGCCCATAACCCCACGCATTTACCCCGCTAATGCCCCTGACACTAATGGTCAATTTAGCATGGACAATCCTAACCCACAAATCTTTGGACTGTGGGAGGAAACTGGAGCACCCGGAGGAAACCCACGCAGACACGGGGAGAATGTGCAAACTCCACATGGATAGTGTCCCGAGCCGGACTCGAACCCGGGTCCCTGGTGCTGTGAGGCAGCAGTGCTAACCACTGCGCCACCCACTACTTAAAAGCTAGCTGACATTTCTTAAAGGGGAGGTGTATTATGGTTGGAACTGGTGCTGGGAGTTCTTTGGGATCTGACCTGGGAAAGGCAGACGAATGGCACAACATGGGAGACTGAAGTCAGCAGTCTATCACCAGCCATGTTTCAGCCACTGGGGTAACATTGCAGGAGCCCTAGGATGGGCAAAGGCAAGTGGAAGACAGGGCTAAGGGGATGCTGGAGGGTGTGTAGTTTTATATTTGTATGCCATATGACATTTCATTTATAAATTTGATTTAGAATGTGTTTTTTCTGGTGGTTTCAATTTTTGTATTGTGGCCAAGAGAGTGGTGCGATCCTCAGTTAGCAGAGAGGAAGGTGAGGAGATTTGGTGAATGAGGAATTTGGTTTGCGGTTACTGGTGTCACACGTAAATGAGTCCTTCATATACAACACAAGCAGAAAGGAGCTGTCTAGGTTGTTGCTCCCAACCTCTTCCTTCTCACTATCTCGTCAAATAGCGGGTTCCAAAGGCTGCCTCCCCCATTATGAAGTCTCACAACACCAGGTTAAAGTCCAACAGGTTTATTTGGAATCATGAGCTTTCGGAGCGCTGCTCCATCATTATAGGGAAGGTTATGCAGTCAACAGCATAAAACTTGAGACTGTTTCCAATTGAGAATTGCAGGGCACTTCCAGAATGTTTGATTTGATTTATTATTGTCACATGTATTAGTATACAGTGAAAAGTATTGTTTCTTGCACACCATACAGACAAAGCATACCGTTCATAGAGAAGGAAAGGAAAGAGTGCAGGATGTAATGTTACAGTCATAGCTATGGTATAGAGATAGGTCCATTCAAAAGTCTGACAGCAGCAGGGAAGAAGCTGTTCTCAAGTCGGTTGGTATGTGACCTCAGACTTTTGTATCTTTTTCCCGACAGAAGAAGGTGGGAAAGTTTGTCCGGGATGCGTGGGGTCCTTAATTATGCTGGCTGCTTTTCCGAGGCAGCAGGAAGTGTAGACAGAGTCACTGGATGGGAGGCTGGTTTGTGTGATGGACTGGATTTATTCATGACCCTTTATAGTTTCTTGTGGATTCTTATAGGATTTGCTTCTTTGATAACAGTCTTCTACATGCTTACTAATGAAGTCAGTTACTGTCGTGGTGTACTTATTCAGGCTGGTCGCAGAGTTTTTAAATACTGACCAGTCCACTGACTCTAAGCAGTCCCGCAGGAGATCATCCGATTCCTCACCAACATTGCACGACTTTCTTTGACGGATTCTCTCGCTTCAGTTTTTGCTTGTAAGCCGGGAGCAGGAGCACAGCCTTGTGGTCTGATTTGCCAAAGTGTGGGCGGGCGTTAGAGCGGTTGGCATGTTTGATATTTGTGTCGCACTGGTCTAGGATATTTGGGCCTCTGGGGGAGCAGGCGACATGTTGGTGGTAACTTGGTAGTGCGCTCTTGAGCTTGGCCTGATTGAAGACCCCGGCCATGATGAACAAAGCCTCGGATGTTTCGTCTCAAGGCTATTCATAGTGGTGAATATTTCATCCAGCGCTATCTTCATGTCTGAGTGGGGTGGTATGTAAACTACCGCCATGATAACGGAGGTGAACTCCCGCGGAAGGTAGTAGGGGCGGCATTGTAGCGTCAGGTATTCTAGGTCCGGGGAGCAGAAACTCGCCAGTGTTGCTACGTCTAGGCACCGTGAGGTGTTGATTAGGAAGCAGACCCCACCTCCCCTAGCCTTGCCTGAGGCTGCTGTATGGTCCATTTGATGGATTGAGGTTGTAGGGCAATGTCTGGTGAAGCAGGAGTGAGCCACATCTCTGTGAAACAGAGTACACAGCAGCCTCTCAGTCCTCTTAGAAAAGTGAGTCTGGCTTTAAGTTCATCCAGCTTGTTTTCCAGAGATTGGACATTTGCCAGGAGTAAGCTGGGGAGGGGGGTCTTGGGACAGTGTCTTTTCACTCCCACACATTCAGGCCTGCAATGTTCCAGGCAGTGGAATCGTTGCTTCAGCATTCCAATGGTTTGCTCTGTCATGTTTTGTGGGGTAGCATGCCTCTCATTGTATGCATGCATGTGTGTGTGTGCACATGTGTGTGCGTGCATGATGTGCTGCCTATAGTCACACATCAGCAAGATGTTGAAGGAGTGGACTCCCTATCAGTGACAGCACATGGCAGAATTGTCCGCAAGATACTGTGTGTTGTCGGGGTACCCTGCACTCTGCGAAAACACTATCAAAACTCCTGCCTGCTTATTTTTCACATGAGAAAAATAAATGACATGAGCACTTTTGAATAGAGTATCTCGGTGTGACAGTGGATAGCAAATTGCATAATGTTGCTAGTATCTCCAGCTTGGAAGGTGCCAGACATAGTTCACCAGCTTCACTGCCATTCGCAGTGTCCTTGCCCTGCTCTGAGGTTGCAGTTGTGGCTGCAGCAGGCGGTAGATTTCAGTAAAGATGTCCTCCGGGAAGTGCAGAGGTCACATACACTGTTCAGGTAGGAGAATTACTCCCAGAATACCCACGGCAGTCATGGCATCCTCCTCCTGTGATCTCTGTCCCAACCCCATCCCACCCCACTGCTAACAGCTTGCCCTGTACTGCATGGTCCAGACTCATTGTCCAGCATATATGTTCCAAGGGGAAGGCCTCGCTGAGGGCAGCTGATTTCTGCAGAAGCCTTGAAGCCAACAAAAGCACTTCTACATCTGTCACAGCGCTCTCTGTAGACTATTGAAACTTGCAGAATTGTAGCAGCACCCTGAAGAAACCAACCAGCTACTCGCCTGTAAGTAGGTGATGATCCCTTTAAGTCGTGCTGTAGGAAGGTCCTTCCTGCTACTTAACACATGCTCAGCTGAGTGAAATTGAGAGTTTGGTGGCTGGTGTGTTGGCGTCAAATCAGCTTTGCAGTTGATTGATGTCATGACCTGCCTGCTGTACATATTTTTGACATTCACTGTGTGTGTGCTAATGTCTTAACTAAGATGCTTTGCGTCAGAAGTATGTTTGTGACGCAGATACCATTTTGGATCCCTTTCAGCACTCTGTCAAAAAAACAAGCACTATCAAACCCAGCCACTGCAGCCCCCACCCCACCATGGGGGGTCTAAGATGCATTGCTGTTGAATGGAAATGCCTGTGTCAGTGTATTGATGAAGACCCTTCAGCTTAAATTTCTACAATAATCATTGTTGATGAACTATAATTTTTAAAATAATTATGTCACCATTGTTTAACCTTGCGGAAAACTCAATGTTTAAATCTCAAACGCCGAAGTGGTTAACACTTTATGAAGAAAATATTGGCACCGTGAAGGGCACCTTCCAATTGCAAGTAGAGCCGTCTCGAATGAGAAGGGCAACTTTTTGACAGCGACTGTGAGATCCTGACGAAAGAACAGGTTTGCTTTTGAGGTGAAGCTTTAGTATTCCAAAACACTCTCCACCTGATGACTGATTAACCTCCTGACTATCATGACAGGGTAGATCAAAGCGAAAGAAACATTTGACCAGAACTGAGGTGTGTTGGTTGGTGAGCTACTACTGTGACTGTCAAAGTGGATCGTATTGGTTTGGCTTCAAAATGCTTAATGATATTCCTTTACCATCAATTTTTAGGATACAGATGAAGATGAAGAGGATGACTTCTTAAAAGGCGAGTCGCTGCAAAATGAGACAGTGGGGACGACACCGGACTCTCTCGAGTCCCATACGCGGAGTCCCAGCAGTGTTGGCTCTCCTCTAACAATGTTTCCACTGCACCATTTTTGAACTCGATTGTCAATCAGTAAAAACTTTCAGATGTGGTTTCAAACAAAGTTGCTTTCCGTGTGTGAGATTGGCACGAGCAGCGTAATAAGTTAAGATGGAGAAAAAGTGCTACATCAGAGACTATTCAGGAACGTTGGAAACTGAAGTTTACTTTTGTCTGGGCCACTATTTTGCTTTAACTCAGAGTTCCTTTGTCTAATTGATTCAACTGTTGTGTAAATATTTTTGTATATTTGTATATCTCATTTGTAAATCTTAACATCTGCTATCGTTTAGTTTTAAATGATTGTCATCAAATGCTTTTTAAAGTATCTTGGTTTGCTTCCATACTTGTTAAATCCCCCAATTATTTTTTGTCAGGAATGAATGTTTCAATTACTAATTCAAGACAAGACAGCATAAAAAATAGTCGTTACGATTTCTAAATAATGATAGGACAATTTCAGTAAGTGCTGATATCCCTTATGTCTGAATTATTAAAGCAATGATTCAAATTATTTTCACCACTACTATTTTGTAAGAGGGGCTCATGCGTTTGCATTTGATGCAGGCAAATAACTGATGCCAAACTTCAGTTTGCTCTCGTTTCCCCTTTATTGTTCCACTTGCTGACTTTAGCCATTCTTCCTTTAAAAGAAGCAGCTAAATGAAAGCACTGATGATTCCTGGCGTAAATGTCGCAGCTATTGGAACTGAAAATAGCTAGCTCAAAATTACATTTTATTTATCTGGCTTCAAATTTCGGCCACACTAATTACATCAACCAAAATGTCATCATTGTAAGATGTGCCATTCGCTGCCTGGTGAAACTGTAAGGAAATGGATTACAGTTAAGAATAACATTGGATTCCAACATTGGAACTATACATGGGTAGCTTGCATGAGGTGAACTTTCACTTTTGCACCAATGGTCTCAACTGTTGTAAAAACAAAACCTTTTAAGTTATGCCCAGTTGCTTGAGCTTTACAAGGTTTTTTTATGGTGCACTAAATTCATAGAAACGTAGAAACTAGAAGCAGGAGTAGGCCATTCGGCCCTTCGAGCCTGCTCCACCATTCACTTTAATCATGGCTGATATTCAATATCCTGAATCCCCCTCTCCCCCCCCCCCACCAACCCCCCATATCCCTTGATCCCTTTAGCCCCAAGAGCTATATCTAATTTCTTTTGAAATCACACATTTTAGCCTCAGCTACTTTCTGTGGTAGTGAATTGCACACATTCACTGCCCTCTGAGTGAAGAAATTTCTCCTCCCCTCAGTCCTAAAAGGTTTACTCCTTATCCTCAAACTGTGATCCCTAGTTCTGAACAACTGGGCAGCATGGAAGTTGGGCCAAAGGGCCTGTTTCCATGCTGTGAACCTCTATGACTCTATAACCTTTCTAGCCTGGAAAAGCAAATGTTGTATTTGTGGCTTGTCAAATATTTACATTCTGCTAAATTGTACGTATTTTAACACATTTTCAAAGTTTGTTCGAAATTTGTTTTTACCTTAATTTCTCATGTATGTACCAGCCTCTGTCTCATTGTCTGTAAAATTATTGATCCAGATTTTATGGCTGTAATGGTGGAAAAGCTGTCAATATTCTTTGTCATTGTCCTGTGAAACTGACTGCAACCTCTGGCATCTGCACATGTGCAATAAAATGTAAAAATCCTCAAAATGCTGTTAGTGATTCCCTGCTGATCTACAAGGTGTGCAGTGGAGGTGGCCACTGATGGCAATCTTTGGAAATCACTAAGTGACAACAACTTCCCTTTTTATGCCATTTAAAACCCCTGCCCAAAATACCTGTGATGTGGAGATGCCTGTTGCAGACGCATCTGTCCATTAAAGTATTGGTAGCAGTGACCACCACCACAGTCCTTGTGGAGACAAAGTCCTATCTTTACATTGAGGATACTCGCCAACAGCTTGTGTGACGCTAACAACATGATAATGGAATAGATTTCAAACAGATCTAGCAACTCAGGACTGGGTATCCGTTAGATGCTTTGGGCCTTCAGTAGAAACAGAATTGTACTTGATCGCAATCTGTAACTTCATAGCCTTGGCAAATCCACCACTCTACCATTACTATGAAACCAGACGATCAACGTTGATTCATCGAAGAATGCAGGAGGGCATGCCAGAAACAGCACCAGGCATACCTAAAAATGTGTCAACCTGGTGAACCACAACAATATATTCCGGTGATAAAGAAGGGCTGTAAGAAAAGGGATAACCAGCCGTGGATAACAAAGGAAATTAAGGAGAGTATTAAATTAAAGACTGATGCGTACAGAGTGGCCAAAAATAGTGGAGAATCGGAAGATTGGGAAAACTTTAAGAGACAACAAAGAACGACTAAGAAAGCGATAAAGAAAGGAAAGATAGGTTATGAAGCTAGACTAGCTCTAAATATAAAAAATGATAGTAAAAGCTTTTACAAATATATAAAAAGGAATAGAGTGGCAAGAGTGAATGTTGGACCCTTGGAGGACGAGAGGGGGGATTTAATAGTGGGAAATGAGTAAATGGCTGAAACTTTAAATAAGTTTATTTGTGTCGGTCTTCACGGTGGAAGACACAAATAGTTTACCGAATATTAACGATAGAGAGTTGGTAGGAGGAGAGGTACTCAATACAATTAATGTTACCAGGGAGGCAGTGCTTGGTAGACTAACGGGACTGAAGGTGGACAAGCCCCCGGGCCCGGATGGAATGCATCCCAGGGTACTGAAAGAAATGTCAGAGGTAATAGCGGATGCGTTAGTGATTATTTATCAAAATTCGTTGGATTCTGGGGTAGTGCCGGCGGATTGGAAAATGGCTAATGTTACACCACTGTTAAAAAAGGAAATAGACAAAAGGCGGGTAACTACAGGCCGGTTAGCTTAACGTCTGTAGTTGGGAAAATGCTGGAATCCATCATTAAAGAAGAAATAGCAGGCCATCTGGATAAGAATGGTTCGATTAAGCAAACGCAGCATGGATTCATGAGGGGAAAGTCGTGCTTGACGAACTTGGATTTTTATGAAGATGTGACTAGTGTGGTTGACAGAGGGGAACCGGTGGATGCGGTGTTTTTGGATTTCCAAAAGGCGTTTAATAAGGTGCCTCTCAAAAGATTGCTGCAGAAGATTGGCTCACACGGAGTTGGGGGTAGGGTGTTAGCGTGGATTGGGAATTGGCTATCCGACAGGAAGCAGAGAGTTGGAATAAATGGGTGCTTTTCTGGTTGGCAGATGGTAACTAGTGGCGTGCCGCAGGGATCGGTACTGGGGCCTCAACTATTTACCATTTATATAGACGATCTGGAGGAGGGGACTGAGTGTAGGGTAACAAAGT
This sequence comes from Mustelus asterias, assembly GCF_964213995.1. Classification (NCBI taxonomy): domain Eukaryota; kingdom Metazoa; phylum Chordata; class Chondrichthyes; order Carcharhiniformes; family Triakidae; genus Mustelus; species Mustelus asterias. Next base: position 69,140,335 of record NC_135823.1, read on the forward strand.
TTGCAGACGACACAAAGATAACTGGAAAAGTGAATCGTGTGGAGGACGTAGAAGGTCTGCAGAGAGATTTGGACAGGCTGAGTGAGTGGGCGAGGATCTGGCAGATGGAGTATAACGTTAACAAATGCGAGGTTATTCACTTTGGAAGAAATAATAGTAAATTGGATTATTATGTAAATGGAAAGAAATTACAACATGCTGCTGTGCAGAGGGACCTGGGTGTCCTTGTGCATGAGACGCAAAACCCCGGTCTGCAGGTGCAACAGGTGATCAAGAAGGCAAATGGGATGTTGGCCTATATTGCAAGGGGGATAGAATATAAAAGCAGAGATGTCTTGCTGCATCTGTACAGGGCATTGGTGAGGCCGCAGCTGGGATACTGTGTGCAGTATTGGTCCCCTTATTTGCGGAAGGATATATTGGCCTTGGAGGGAGTGCAGAGAAGGTTCACCAGGTTGATACCAGAGATGAGGGGTGTTGATTATGAGGAGAGACTGAGCAGATTAGGTTTGTATTCGTTGGAATTTATAAGGCTGAGGGGGGATCTTATAGAGACCTATAAGATAATGAAGGGGCTGGATAGGGTAGAGATGGAGAGATTCTTTCCACTTAGAAAGGAAACTAGAACTAGAGGGCACAGCCTCAAAATAAAGGGGGGTCAGTTTAGGACAGAGTTGAGGAGGAACTTCTTCTCTCAGAGAGTGGTGAATCTCTGGAATTCTCTGCCCACTGAAGTGGTGGAGGCTACCTCGTTGAATATGTTTAAATCATGGATAGATGGATTCCTGATCGGTAAGGGAATTAGGGGTTATAGGGATCAGGCGGGTAAGTGGAACTGATCCACTTCAGATCAGCCATGATCTTATTGAATGGCGGGGTGGGCTCGAGGGGCTAGATGGCCTACTCCTGCTCCTAGTTCTTATATTCTTATTAACACAGGATTACCTGCATGCCGAACAGCAGAAGCCAGCATGTGAGCCAAGTGATTCCAGCAACCAACGGATCAGATCTAAGTTCTACAGTCCTGCCACATGCAGCCATGAATGGTGATGGTGAGTTAAATAACTAACTGACGGAGGAGGAGGCTCCACAAATATCCCCATACTCAATGAGGTGGGAGCCAGCACATCAGTTTGAAGGACATGGCTGAGGCATTAGCAACGATCTTCAGCCAGACCTGCTGATTCGAGGATCCATCTCAGCCTCCTCCAAAGGTCCTCTGGAGCAGAGCTGCCAGTTTTCAACCAGTTCTATTTATTCCACACACACAATATGACAAAATGGCTGAAGACATTGATACTGCAAAGGCGATGGGCCCTGAAAATATTGCTGCTATAGTACTAAAGACTTGTGCTCCAGAACTAGCTGCATCCTTAGCCAATGTGGCTATGTGGAAAACTGCTCGTGTGTCATCTCCACAGAAAGCTGGACAAATTCAACCCAGCTAATTACTGTCTCATCAGTGTTCTGCATCATCAGCAGAGTGCTGGAAATGGTCATCAGCCATGCTATTAAGTGGCACTTATTGAGCAATAACTGCTCGTGGACACTCAGTTTAGATTCTGCCAGGGCCACTTCACTACTGACCTCATTTACAGCCTTTGTCCAAACATGAACAAAAGAGCTGAACGTGAGGTGAGAGTGACTGTCCCTGACATTGAGGCAACATTTGATGGAGTATGGCATCAAGGAACCCTGGCAGAAATATAGAAGATAGGAGCAGGAGGAGGCCATTTGGACCTTCGAGCCTGCTCCGCCATTCATCACGATCATTGCTGATTGTCCAACTCAATAACCTAATCCTGCTTTCTCCCTTTTGATCACCTTCGCCCCAAGTGCTATATCTAGCCGCCTCTTGAATACATTCAATATTTTGGCATCAAACTAGTCATCTTGAACTGGAGTCAATGGGAGTTGGGGGGGTTGGGGGAGGGGAAGTTGGTGCACTCTTCACTGGCTTGAGTTATAGCTAGCACAAAGGAAGATTGTGGTTGTTCAAGGTCAATCCCAGGACATTGCTGCAGGAGTTCCTCGGGTTAGTGAGTTAAGGCCAATCATCTTCAGCTGCTTCATCAATGACCGTCCCTCTATCATAAGATCAGAAGTGTGGATGTTCACTGATGATTGCACAATGTTCAGCAGCATTCGCGACAACTCATAGTGAAATGGTCCACGTGCAAATGCAGCAAGGCGTGGACTGACAAGTGGCAAGTAACATTTGTGTCACACAAGTGTCAGGCAATGACCATCTTCCTTTTGTATTCAATGACATTACCATTTCTGAATCCCCTGTAATCAACATCCTGGGGGTTACTATTGACCAGAAATTAAACTGGATTAACCATATAAATACTGTGGCTACAAGAGCAGGGCAGAGGCTGGGAATTCTGTGGCGAATAACTCCCCTCTTGGATAGACATCTACAAGGCACAAGTCAGGAGTGAGATGGAATAATCTCCACTTGCTGGGGTGAGTGTAGCTCCAACAACAATGATAAAACTCAATACCATCCAGGACAAAATAGCCTGCTTGGTTGGCATCTCTCCACCACCCCCAACATCATTCTCTTCACCACTGAAGCACAGTGGCAGCAATATGCATCATCTACAAGGTGCACTGCAGGACTTCTTCAAGCCTCCTTTGATAGCACCTTCGAAACCCATGAATGCTAGAATCTAGAAGGACAAGGGCCGCACAGATACATGGGAACACCCCCACTGCAAATTTCCCTCCAAATGACTTGGAAATATATTGCTGTTCCTTCGCTGTCATTGGGTCAAAATCTTGAACCTTCCTTCCTAACAGCACTACGTATACCACATACACTGCAGTGGTTCAAGATGACAGCTCCCCACCATCTTCTCGAGGTCAGTTGGTTATGAAGAAAAGATGCTGGTCTGGCCCAGCACCACCCACTTTCTTAGAAAAAGTTAAAAAAAACCTTCTCTGGCCCTGGAATACTAACTTGATATTTGTGAAGTCCATTTTTTCCACCATAAACTTGTTTGTTGATGATCATTCATAAAAATTCAAACAAATATCATAGAATCCCTACACTGCAGAAGGAGGCCATTTGGCCCATCAAGTCTGCGCTGACCACAATTCTACCCAGGGCCTATCCCCACAACCCCGTTTACCCTAGCTAGACCCCTGACCCTAAGGGCAATTTAGCATAGCCAATCTACCTAACCTAACATATAATGCTTGCTTTTATATGGTTTTAAACAGTGTGACTTTAATCTCTTTATCCGCTGCTCCCCCTTAAAGCACGTGCTATGAACCTGATGGGAGATGGTTTGTATAGCTGTGAGGAAAGGGCAGTGGCGTGGGAATGGCTGATTTGCTGTTTGAGAGCATATGCTGAATGACCTCTGCTGTGTAACCATTCTATTAGTATATTTATTACAGTATGGTTTATTGCATGATGTTTGATGTAACAGAATGATCTAAAACCATATTAAAGGTTGGCATCTACTGCTAAAGAGACCCACGCTATTCAATGGGTATGTTTTAGAGGTAGCAGTAAAAACAGAATGCTGGAAATACTCAATACATCAGGCAGCAATGTGGAGGGACAGTTATCGTTCTAGGCTGATGATCTCCATCAGACTTCGAATGAAAGATTATGAACTTGAAACATTAACTTCTGTTTCTCTCCCCACATAAGCTGCATAACCCGAAGTATTTCAGACTTCCAGCATTTTCTGTCAATTCAGATATCCATCATTTTTGATTTGATTTATAATTGTCACCTACAGGGATATAGTGAGAAGTATTGTTCTTGAGCGCTATACAGACAAAGCATACCGTTCATTGCGCACATCGGGGAAAAGGAGAGGTTGCAGGTTATAGTATTGCAGTTATGGGTAGGGTAAAGAGAAAGATCAGCTTAAATATATAATAGGAGCATTCAAATATCTGATGGCAGCAGGGAAGAAGCTATTCTTGAGTCAGTTGAATGCGTTTTCAGACTTCTGTATCTTTTTTCCAATGGAAGAAGGTGGAAGAGAGTATGTCTGGGGTGCATGGGGTCCTTGATTATGCTGACTGCTTTGCCGAGGCAATGGGAAGTGTAGATGGAGTCAGTGGATGGGAGGCTGGTTTGTGTGATGGACTGGGCTACATTCATAACGCTTTGCAGTTTCTTGCGGTCTTGGAGCAGGAGGGAGTGGTGGAAGGTTTGCAGGAGCTGGAAAGTTTCTTGCGGTCCAAAGATGTGCGGGTTAGGTTGATTGGCCAGGTTAAAAATTGTCCCTTAGAGTCCTGGGATGCGTAGGTTAGAGGGGTTAGCGGGTAAAATATGTGGGGGTAGGGCCTGGGTGGGATTGTGGTCGGTGCAGACTCGATGGGCCGAATGGCCTCCTTCTGCACTGTAGGGTTTCTATGTTTCTATGGTCACAGCAGGAGCCATACCAAGCTGTAATACATCTGAAAAGGATGCTTTCTATGGTGCGCCTATAACAATTGGTGAGAGTTGTAGCAGACATACTGAATTTCCTTAGCCTCCTGTGAAAGTAGAGGCACTGGTGGGCTTTCTTAACTACAGCATCAGCATGGAGAGACCGGGACAGGTTGTTGGTGATCTGGACACATAGGAACTTGAAGCTCTCAAAAATCTCCACTTCATCAACGTTGATGTAGACAGGGGCATGTTCTCCTTTACGCTTCCTGAAGTCGATGACAATCTCCTTCATTTTGTTGACATTGAGGGAGAGATTATTGTTGCCACACCAGTTCACCAGATTCTCTATCTCTTTCCTGTACTCTGTCTCGTCATTGTTTGAGATCTGACCCACTATGGTGGTGTTGTCAGCAAACTTGAAAATCGAGTTGGAGTGGAATTTGGCCACACTTTTGTATTAGTTAAAAGTAGGCAGGTATGTGTATTTCTACAGGATGCATCTGTGTGTTTGCAGGACCAGCAGCAGGGTGTGTGAAGGATCAGGAGCAAGAGGAAGTTAGCAGGAGCAGGAGGGAGTGGTGGAAGGTTTGCAGGAGCTGGAAAGTTTATTTATTAGTCCCAAGTAAGGCTTACATTAACACTGCAATGAAGTTACTGTGAAAATCCCCTAGGGTGATCCCCTAAGAGGGGGTTTGCAGGAGGGGATTAGCAGGTTTGCAGGAGCTGGAAAGTTTATTTATTAGTCACAAGTAAGGCTTACATTAACACTGCAATGAAGGTACTGTGAAATCCCCCTAGGAAGGGGCAGGAGGGGGTGAGCAGAAGGGTGTGTGGAAGTCTAGGAGCCATGATGTGGTGATGCCGGCGTTGGACTGGGATAGGCACAGGGCGTTGGACTGGGATAGGCACAGGGCGTTGGACTGGGATAGGCACAGGGCGTTGGACTGGGATAGGCACAGGGCGTCGGACTGGGATAGGCACAGGGCGTCGGACTGGGATAGGCACAGTAAGAAGTCTCACAACACCAGGTTAAAGTCCAACAGGTTTATTTGGTAGCACAAGCCACAAGCTTTCGGAGCACTGCCCCTTCGTCAGGTGAGTGTTCCGAAAAGCTTGTGTCCAGGAGCAGGAAGGTACTAACAGGGTCTGTGCACAGACTGGGCTGCTGGATGGTCAATGCCCTTGTCTGGGAGCTGGGTCGCGCGGTGGATTGTGGGACATGTAGTTCCTGGCTCCGGGCCCTCCCCCGGAAATGACGGCACTGGAGGCAGCAGGTGACTACAACTCCCAGAGAGCAGCGCGGTGTGAGAGCGCTCTGAGGGTGAGAGGAGAAGCAGCCGCTGCGATAATGCCGCTTCTCATCGACAACCACAACATCCAGCTCCCTTCCTCAACCCGAGACTTCACTGAGCGCTACTCACAGCTAAAGGTGAAACAAACCGCTATTTATTCATTGGCAAGTGTCTTCAGTCTGTGTGTGGGGCAGAGCTGAGCTCACCTGTGTGGGGTTTACCTGTGTGAATGTCACTGTGTGTGTGGGGGGTTTACGTGTGTGTGTCTGTCTGTGTGTGTGTCTGTCTGTGTGTGTGTGAATGTCACTATGTATGTGGGGTTTACCTGTGTGAATGTCAGTGTGTGTGGGGGGGGGTTTACGTGTGTGTGTCTGTCTGTGTGTGAATGTCACTGTGTGTGTGTGGGGTTTACCTGTGTGAGTGTCACTGTGTGTGTGTGGGGTTTACCTGTGTGAATGTCACTGTGTGTGTGGGGGGGTTTACGTCTGTGTGTCTGTCTGTCTGTGTGAATGTCACTGTGTGTGTGATTTACCTGTGTGAATGTCACTGTGTGTGTGATTTACCTGTGTGAATGTCACTGTGTGTGTGGGGGGAGATGTCCCTGTGTGTGTGTTGGGTTTACCCGTGTGAGCGTGTGTATTTCACTGTGTGTTGGTTTACCTGTATGAATTTAGATTTTTTTTGTCTTTTCATTTGATTTATTATTGTCACGTGTTAATAGACAGTGTCAAGTAATGTTTCTTGCGCGCTATACAGGCAAATCGTTCATAGAGAAGGAAATGAGAGAGTGCAGAATGTAGTGTTACAGTCATAGCTAGGGTGTAGAGAAAGATCAACTTAATGCAAGGTTGGTCCATTCAAAAGCCTCATGGCAGCAGGGAAGAAGCTGTTCTTGAGTTGGTCAGTACGTGATCTCAGACTTTTGCATCATTTTCCCAACGGAAAAGATGGAAGAGAGAATGTCCGGGGTGCGTGGGGTCCTTAATTATGCTGGTTGCTTTGCCGAGGCAGCTGGAAGTGTAGACAGAGCCAATGGATGGGATGCTGGTTTGGATTGGGCTACATTCACGACCCATTGTAGTTTCTTGCGGTCTTGGGCAGAGCAGGAGCCATTCCAAGCTGTGATACAACCAGAAAGAATGCTTTCTATGGTGCATCTGTAAAAGTTGGTGAAAGTTGTTGCGGACATGCCGAATTTCCTTAGCCTCCTGAGAAAGTAGAGGTGTTAGTGGGCTTGTTGCCTGTGTGTACACAGTGTCTGAAGGGTGAGGCTGCCACTCAGAGGAAACATTGCACATTCAGTGTTCAGTGTATACAGCAGGTCTTGAGTTAATTTTGCATGCCTTCCAAGATATATTGATGAGGAAGTGAATAGATTTCTACAATGACAGTTTAAATAACCGTCATAAACTCACCTAAGAGGCTTTTTTATTTGTTTATGGGATGTAGGCGTCGCTGGATAGACCAACATTTATTACCCATCCCTAATTGCCTTTGAGAAGGTGGTTGTTGAGTTGCCTTCTTAAACCACTGCAGTTTGTGTTGAAGTTACATTAACTCCAGAGTCACTGAATTGCGATGGTGAAGAAGGAGGCCATTTGGCCCATCCTGTCTGCACTGGCTCTCCAAACGTCATCCTAACTTGGTGCCTTTTTCCCCATATCCCTGCATATCGTGTCTATTCAAGTAATTTTCTAACACCATCTTGAATGTTTCAATTGAACCTGCCTCCCCTACACTTCCAGGCAGTGCATTCCAGACCCCAACCACTGGCTGTGTCAAAAAGTTATTTCTCACATCACATTTGCTTCTTAAAACACCTTAAATCCCCTCATACTTGATTCTTTTACGAGCAGGAACAGTTTCTCCCTGTCTACTCTGTCCAGCCCCCTCATGATTTTGAACATTTCTATCAAATCTACCATCTTCTCTCCAAGGAGAACAGTCTTAACCTCTCCAATCTCTCCTCATGACTGAGATTTCTCAGCCTGGACCAGGTCTTGCTGCTTTTGGACATGGACTGCTTCAGTATCTGAGGAATGGTGTTGAACACTGTGCAATCACCAGCGATAGTTGTATATTGTAAACACCACTGGTCTGGAATTATTTCCGGAGGTTTTATCACATTATCAATATTTGGCCTTGGTCCAACATCACAAATAAAGAGCCATTATGTGGCTATTTATCTAATTTCTGTTTGTGGGATCTCTCTTGTGCACAAGCTGATGGCTGCATCCTGATCCGTGACATTATAACACATTTCAAAAAGTACTTTGTCAACAAAGAGCCTTGGGTTGCCTGAGCTCATGATAAACTTTGCATAAATGCAAATCCTTTCTTTACAATACTCTGCCTCCAGCCCCATCTGCTGCCTTATCTCCCAATATTAAACCAAAAATGTGTTTTTTTTCCTCCTGGATTGCACTCAACAGTGTCTTGGAAAGCATAGAATGGCAAGAGGCCATTTATCCCATCGAGTCTGCACTGACAACAATCCCACCCAGGCCCTATCCCCGTAACCCCACATATTTACCCTCCTAATCCCCCTGACACTGAGGGAAAATTTAGCACGGCCAATCAACCTGACCAGCACGTCTTTCGGACTGTGGGAGGAAACCGGAGCACCCGGAGGAAACCCACACAGACTCTGCACGGACAGTGACCCAAGCCAGGAATTGAACCCTGGTCCCTGGCACTGTGAGACAGCAGTGCTAATCCACTGTGGCGCCCCTGATTGTTCCCAGAGACTCCACTACAATCCTGAATGAAGGGTTGGCAAACTTCTGAAGGGTAGGCAGACCAACAAAATGAGCCATATAAAATATGAGGGAATGAGCTACTGGCTGAAGAAATGAACTGTGAATAAATTTACTTTTAAGGTTTTCCTCCTTGGATTAGGGAAAGTGAAGGATCAAACGAAATACGAGTTATTTTAATAACACTAAAGAAATTAAATGATCATAGATCAAAGAATCCCGACAGTTCATGTTTCATTCCCTCCCCCTGCAGTATAAATAACTCCCACTTTCTCTGCCTTTTAGCTTTGACAAAGAGTCATCTGGACTCGAAACGTCAGCTCTTTTCTCTCCTTACAGATGCTGCCAGACCTGCTGAGATTTTCCAGCATTTTCCCTTTTGGTTTTATTTAGTGCAGAAGTGGGCCATTTGGCCCATTGAACCTACACCGACCACAATCCCACCCAGGCCCTATCCCCATAACCCCACGTATTTACCCTGCTGGTCCTCCTGACACTAAGGGGCAATTCAGCATGGCCAATCCCCCTAACCCGCACGTCTTTAGAGAGAAGAGTAAGAAGTCTCTCAACACCAGGTTAAGGTCCAACAGGTTTATTTAGAATCACGCTGCTCCTTCAACAGGTGTCTCCGGAAGCTCGTGATTCCAAATAAACCTGTTGGACTTTAACCTAGTGTTGTGAGACTTCTTATTGTGCCCACCCCAGTCTAACGCTGGCATCTCCACATCTTAGAGAGAATATGGCATGTCATGTTTATTCAGTTTTAAGTTGCACTTTCCAGAATAATCAGTTCTGCTCTTTTGAGAGATAAAGGAGTTATTGTCTTATATTGGTGTCTTTTAACTGCTACCTTGTGATTTTAAATCTTTGTAAGCCTGTGCCCTTTTTTATATTTTTGATACTGGGAAAGCAGCTCACGCTGACAGTTTCTGCTCCGTAAACCTTGCCTTGCTTTTCTTGAGAGTGGGCACTTGACATGCTGGTCAGGTTGATTGGCCATGCTAAATTATCGCTCAGTTTCAGGGAGATTAGGAGGGTAAATATGTGGGGTTACGGGGATAGGGCCTGGGTGGGATTGTTGTTGGTGCAGGCTCGATGGGTCGAATGGCCTCCTTCTGCACTGAGGATTCTGTGCTGTCTAAGACACTGTTGAGTGCATGGGATGGCTGCTGAGACGAGAGGGTATAGAGGGATATGGGCCAAATGCGGGCAATTGGGATTAGCTTAGGGGTTTTAAAAAAAGGGCGAGAGGGTACGACACAGTTTCACCTAGAAAGCTGCCTAATGTGAGCAAATAGCAATGCCGAGGAAAACCTTGGAAAAATTGAGTGAAATATGTTGAATTGTGTAAAGCTTTGAAAAGTTGGGACATAGAGTCATAGAGGTTTACAGCATGGAAACAGGCCCTTCGGCCCAACTTGCCCATGCTGCCCTTTTTTTAAAAACCCCTAAGCTAATCCCAATTGCCCGCATTTGCCCCTATCCCTCTATACCCATCTTACCCATGTAACTGTCTAAATGCTTTTTAAAAGATAAAATTGTACCCGCCCCTACTACTACCTTTGGCAGCTTGTTCCAGACACTCACCACTCTCTGTGTGAAAAAATTGCCCCTCTGAACACTTTTGTATCTCTCCCTCACCTTAAACATACTATGTCCTCTAGTTTTAGACTCCCCTACCTTTGGGAAAAGATATTGACTATCTAGCTGATCTGTGCCCCTCATTATTTTATAGACCTCTATAAGATCACCCCTCAGCCTCCTACGCTCCAGAGAAAAAAGTCCCAGTCTATCCAGCCTCTCCTTATAACTCAATCCATCAAGTCCCGGTAGCATCCTAGTAAATCATGGAGTGATATCATGGAGCTGAGATGAATGACCTCCAACCACCACACCCATCTTCCTTTGTGCTGGGTATGACTCCAACCAGTGGAGGGTTTTCCCCATGATTCCCATTGATTCCAGTTTCACTAGAGCCCCTTGATGTCACACTCTGTCAAATGCTGCCTTGATGTCAAGGGCAGTCGCTCACTCCTCATCTCTGGAGTTTTAACTTTTTTGTCCATATTTAAACCAAGGCTGTAATGAGGTCAGGAGCTGAGTAACCCTGGCAGAACCCAGACTGAGCAGCAGTGAGCAGGTTATTGCTGAATAAGTGCTGCTTGATTGCGCAGATGATGACCCCTTCCATCTCTTATGATCGAGAGTAGAGTAATGGGGCAGTAATTGGCTGGACTGGATTTGTCCTGTTTCTTGTCTACAGGACATACCCGGGCAATTTTCCACATTGCTGGGTAGATGCCAGTATTGTAACTGTACTGGAGCAGTTTGGCTAGGTGCGTGGCAAGTTCTGGAGCGCAAGTCATGGTGGATGGGAATCGATTGCTTCCAGTGGTTAGGTGAAAAGCACAAAGTGACAGATACAGGATTAAAATAAAGGAAAACAGAGGACAGGGGAGATTTCTTTACCAGAGTTGGAGGGTGTGATGTTTGCATTCATAGCTTCTGGCTATGCCAACATTTGAAATTCGATTTAGATAGGAGTGTGAAGGACAATGAGTTGAAGATACACAAATGTGTTCAGAACTATGTTCTCAGGTTGATGGTAAGTGCTGACATGAATTGTTTGGGCTGGATGTCGGTTTCCATGTTGTAACACATTTATTTCAATATATTTTAAAATAGAACAGTACTGCTGCAGATCCATTAGGTCCAATGGAATGATTTGGCTTAATGCCCTCAACCCATAGTAACCTGTGAATGTGCCGTTGCGTAATGAGTGCTGTGGTTTGGGTGTAACAATGCCCAGCCCCTGTTTGTATTGGATTGTTTGTGAATTCAAGTTCATGCATTGTTGTAAGAACATTTTAATGAAGCTGATCATCCTCAACACCGGTGCCCCACAAGGCTGTGTTCTCAGCCCCCTACTATACTCCTTATAACACCTATGACTGTGTGGCCAAATTTCCCTCCAATTCAATTTTCAAGTTTGCTGACGACACCACCGTAGTGGGTCGGATCTCAAAACAATGATGAGACAGAGTACAGGAATGAGATAGAGAATCTGGTGAACTGGTGCGGCAACAATAATCTCTCCCTCAATGTCAGCAAAACGAAGGAGATTGGCATCGACTTCAGGAAGCGTAAAGGAGAACATGCCCCTGTCTACATCAATGGGGACGAAGTAGAAAGGATCGGGAGCCTCAAGTTTTTAGGTGTCCAGATCATCAACAACCTGTCCTGGTCCCCCCATGCAGACACTATATTTAAGAAAGCCCACCAATGCCTCTACTTTCTCAGAAGACTAAGGAAATTTGGCATGTCAGCTCCGACTCTCTCCAAATGCACCATAGAAAGCATTCTTTCTGGTTGTATCACAGCTTGGTATGGCTCCTGCTATGGAACTACCTTGGTATGGAACTACAAAAGAATGTAGCCCAATCCATCACGCAAACCAGCTTCCCATCCATTGACTCTGGCTACACTTCCCGCTGCCTCGCAAAGCAGCCAGCATAATCATAGAAACCCTACAGTACAGAAGGAGGCCATTCAGCCCATCGAGTCTGCACCGACCACAATCCCAGGCCCCACCCCCAGATCCTTACAGATTTACCCACTAATCCCTCTAACCTACACATCTAAGGACACTATGGGCAATTTTTAGGATGGCCAATCAACCTAACCCGCACTTCTTTGGACTGTGGGAGGAAACCGGAGCACCTGGAGGAAACCCACGCAGACACGAGGAGAATGTGCAAACTCCACACAGACAGTGACCCAAGCCTGGAATCGAACCCAGGTCCCTGGAGCTGTGCTACCGTACCGCCCTCACGGGCCCCACGCACCCTGGACATTCTTTCTTCCACCTTCTTCAGTCGGGAAAAAGATACAAAAGTCTGAGGTCATGTACCAACTGACTCGAGAACAGCTTCTTCCCTGCTGAAAACCGAACATCTTTCTGTTTTCCATATTGCTTTGCAACACAGGCATGTAACTTTTTCAGGATGGCAACCACCCCCCCCCCCCCCCCCCGGGCACAGCCATGGATCAATTATAGTGCCCTGTTGATGCCTGTGAAAAATCAGCTGCCCTGGATAGGTTGGGCATTAAATCTATGAAAGGTCTTGTGCATTGTGTGTGTCTCCCTCCTGAAGAACAAACAGAATTACATTGCTGAACTCTTGGACATGCACTCAGTTTGCACTGTGGGTAGATTCCTGCCGTCTGGAGTAACTAATTCATTCATGGGTACGTCACCCAGTCCATCATGCAAACCAGTTCTCTTCCCTGTTGCCATCAGACTTTTGAATAGACTTACCTCGCACTAAGTTGATCTTTCTGTACACCCTAGCTATGACTGTAACACTGCATTCTGCACTCTCTCCTTTCCTTCTCCCCTATGTACTCTCTGTACGGTGTGCTTTGTACAGCATGCAAGAAACAATACTTTTCACAGCACGTGTCAATAATAAATCAAAGCAAATCATTGCGTATTAGTGTGTCCCTGGATGATTTAATATGAGCTCTGCTCTGCATTGTCAATCCAAAAACTTGAAACTACAAAGGATCAAATTCTGCTTCTTGCAACCCGAAATGGAGTCCTTGTTGAATTTGCTCATCTCCCTGGCTCGGATAATTCATTGCAAGAGAACAAAACGAATTTAGAGGATAGTGGAAGATATAATTGTTAAATACTCCAACGGGGAAACTAAATTTCTTACTCTGGGATCCATTATTTTTCAGGTGAGGTAGACTACTTTAGAATCATAGAATCCTACAGTGCAGAAGGAGGCCATTTGGCCCATCGAGTCTGCACCGACCACAATCCCACCCAAGCCCTATTCCCGTAACCCCATGCATTTACCCTAGCTAGTCCCCCTGACACTAAGGGGCAATTTAGCGTGGCCAATCCACCTGACCCGCACACCTTTGGACTGTGCAGAATAACCAGAAATGGATGCATGCTACCTCACTGAAAATAAGTCTTATAATGCACAATCGTAAACACAAATGTTGTTATTTCATGTAGGAAGGTGCAAATGCTCTGAAGTCAAAGCCAGTGTGCACTATCGATCCTAAAGGTCTTCTGTATGTTCTGCAAAGGGAATTTGCAACAACAACTCCTAAGGATGGTAAGCGTCATTATCTTTCACATTGCTGAGGGTAAACTTACACGAATGAAGAACATAAGAAATAGGAGCAGGAGTAGGCCATCTAGCCCCTCAAGCCTGCTCCGCCATTCAATAAGATCATGGCTGATCTGATAGTGGGTTCAGTTCCACTTACCCGCCCGCTCCCCATAACCCTTAATTCCCTTTATTGGCTAAAAATCTATCTATCTGTGACTTAAACACATTTAACGAGGTAGCCTCTACTGCTTCATTGGGCAGAGAATTCCAAAGATTCACTACCCTCTGGGAGAAGAAGTTCCTCAACTCTGTTCTAAATTGATTCCCCCGTATTTTGAGGCTATGCCCCCTAGTTCTTGTTTCCATTGTAAGTGGAAATAACCTCGCTGCTTCCACCCTGTCTAGCCCCTTCATTATCTTATATGTCTCTATAAGGTCTCCCCTCAAACTCCAGTGAGTACAGGCCCAGTCTACTCGATCTCTCCTCATAAGCTAACCCCCTCATCTCTGGAATCAACATGGTGAACCTTCTCTGTACCCCCTCCAAAGCTAATATATCCTTTCACAAATAAGGGGACCAAAATTGTACACAGTACTCTAGGTGCAGCCTCACCAGTACCCTGTACAGTTGCAGCATGACCTCCCTGCTTTTATACTCCATCCCTCTCATGATAAAGGCCAACAGGTATATATGGATTTTAGTAAGGCGTTTGATAAGGTTCACCATGGTAGGCTTCTGCAGAAAATGCAGATGTATGGGATTGGGGGTGATCTAGGAAATTGGATCAGGAATTGGCTAGCGGATAGGAAACAGAGGGTGGTGGTTGATAGTAAATATTCATCATGGAGTGCGGTTACAAGTGGTGTACCTCAGGGATCTGTTTTGGGGCCACTGCTGTTTGTAATATTTATTAATGATCTGGATGAGGGTATAGTTGGGTGGATTAGCAAATTTGCTGATGACACCAAAGTCGGTGGTGTGGTAGACAGTGAGGAAGGGTGTCGTAGTTTGCAGGAAGACTTAGACAGGTTGCAAAGTTGGGCCGAGAGGTGGCGGATGGAGTTTAATGCGGAGAAGTGTGAGGTAATTCACTTTGGTAGGAATAACAGATGTGTTGAGTATAGGGCTAACGGGAGGACTTTGAATAGTGTGGAGGAGCAGAGGGATCTAGGTGTATGTGTGCATAGATCCCTGAAAGTTGGGAATCAAGTAGATAAGGTTGTTAAGAAGGCATATGGTGTCTTGGCGTTTATTGGTAGGGGGATTGAATTTAGGAGTCGTAGCGTTATGTTGCAACTGTACACAACTCTGGTGCGGCCGCACTTGGAGTACTGTGTGCAGTTCTGGTCCCCACATTACAGGAAGGATGTGGAGGCTTTGGAGAGGGTGCAGAGGAGGTTTACCAGGATGTTGCCTGGTATGGAGGGGAGATCCTATGAGGAGAGGCTGAGGGATTTGGGATTGTTTTCGCTGGAAAGGCGGCGGCTAAGAGGGGATCTTATTGAAACATATAAGATGATTAGAGGTTTAGATAGGGTGGATAGTGATAGCCTTTTTCCTCTGATGGAGAAATCCAGCACGAGGGGGCATGGCTTTAAATTGAGGGGGGGTAGTTATAGAACCGATGTCAGGGGTAGGTTCTTTACCCAGAGGGTGGTGAGGGATTGGAATGCCCTGCCAGCATCAGTAGTAAATGCGCCTAGTTTGGGGGCGTTTAAGAGATCCGTAGATAGGTTCATGGACGAAAAGAAATTGGTTTAGGTTGGAGGGTCACAGTTTTTTTTTTAACTGGTCGGTGCAACATCGTGGGCCGAAGGGCCTGTTCTGCGCTGTAATGTTCTATGTTCTATGTTCTATGTTCTAACATTCCATTTGCCTTCTTGATTACCTGCTGCACCTGCAAACTGAGTTTTTGTGATTCATGCACAAGGACCCCCAGGTCCCTCTGCACAGTAGCATGTTGTAATTTTTCACCGTTTAAATAATAGTCCATTTTACTATTATTCCTTCCAAAGTGGATAACCTCTCACTTGCCAGCATTATACTCCATCTGCCAGATCCTTGCCCACTCACTTAGCCTATCCAAATCTCTCTGCAGACTCTCTGTGTCCTCCTCGCAATTTGCTTTCCCACTCATCTTTATGTCATCTGCAAACTTTGTTACCCTACACTCGGTCCCCTCCTCCAGATAGTCTATGTATATGGTAAATAGTTGAGGCCCCAGCACCGATCCCTGCGGCACGCCACTAGTCACTGATTGCCAACCAGAAAAGCACCCATTTATTCTGACTCTCTGCTTTCTGTTAGAAAGCCAATCCTCAATCCACGCTAACACTTTACCCCCAACTCCGTGTACCTTTATCTTATGCAGCAACCTTTTGTGAGGCACTTTATCGAATGCCTTCTGGAAATCTAAATACACCACATCCACTGGTGTATTTATTGAAGAAATGAAATCTGTGTCCAAGTTTTCCAATCTCCAGGTTCATTTTAAGGATCTGATTTATTCATTTTCATTTTCTTTCTCCGAAATTAATATCTGTCCACTGGCCGTACTATGTGGAGCTGATCCAGTCGCTTTACAAAGTTTGTTGGAGTCATTTTTGTGCAGTAGGTGGCAGTCTAACTACAAACATTAAAAAAGTTGTTCCATAAGTTCAGTTTAGTTTGTTACTTCCTTGTCTTGCCGTTATAGTTGGAGTACAAAGTCTCACAACACCAGGTTAAAGTCCAACACGTTTTTTTGGTATCACGAGCTTTTGGAGCGCTGCTCCTTCATCAAGTGAGTGGAGAGCAGTGCTCCAAAAGCTCGTGCTACCAAATAAGCCTGTTGGACTTTAACCTGGTGCTGTGAGACTTCTTACTGTGCCCACCCCAGTCCAATACCGGCATCTCCATGTTATTGTTGGAGACATGGTTGGAGTTGTATCTAACAGGAAGATGGTTGTGGTTATTGAAGGTCAGTCATCTCAGCTCCAGGACATCACTGCAGGAATCCCTCAGGGGAGTGTCCGAGGCCCAACCATCTTCAGCTGCTTCATCAATGACCTTCCCTCCGTCATAAGATCAGGAGTGGGGATGTTCACTAATGGCTGCACAAGGTTCAGCACCTTCGCGACGACTCAGATACTGAAGCAGTGCATATCTAAATGCAGAAAGATCGGGAAAATATCCAGTCTTGGGCTGACAAGTAACATTCACACCACACAAATGCCAGGCAATGACCATCTCTGTCTCGGCAAAGCAGCCAGCATAATTAAGGACCCCACACACCCCGGACATTCTCTCTTCCACCTTATTCCTTCGGGAAAAAGATACAAAAGTCTGAGGTCACGTGCCAACCGACTCAAGAACAGCTTCTTCCCTGCTGCTGTCAGACTTTTGAATGGACTTACCTTGCATTAGGTTAATCTTTCTCTACACCCTAGCTATGACTGTAACACTACATTCTGCACTCTCTCATTTCCTTCTCTATGAACGGTATGTTTTGTCTGTACAGCACGCAAGAAACAATACTTTTCAATGTATGTTAATACATGTGACAATAATAAATCAAATCTCCAACAAGAGATAATCTAACCATCACGCTAAGCTTTCAGTGGCGTTACTGTTGTGGTTTTGGTCATGATAGCTTTCAATATCAATCCGTATACAAGTAGACACAGGAGTTGATTAGCATTGCAACTGGCCGTTCCTTACTGTCGCTGGGTCAAAATCCTGGAGCTCCCTCCCTGACAGCACTGTGGGTGTACCTACCCATGCAATGTTTCAAGAAGGCAGCTCACCACCACCTTCTCAAGAATAATTAGGAATGGGTAATGAATGCTGGTCTAGCCAGCGATGCCCACATCCCATGAATGAATACAAAACAACTCATTCACGTTCTATTCCCTCTCCACCCATCTTATCAATTCACTTCAGGCGGGACAGTAAGTTGCAATGAGGAAATAAGAAACCTATAAATAGATATTGATATGTTAGGAGAGTGGGCCAAAATGTGGCAGATGGAGTTTAACGTGGATAAGTGTGAGGTCATGCATTTTCGTCAGCAAAATGGGAAGGCGACTTATTATCTAAATGGGGAGAGATTTCTGGGTGCTCAGGTACAGAGGGATCTGGGTGTCCTCGTTCATGAGTCACAAAAAACTAGCATCAGGTACAGCAGATAATAATGAAAGCGAATGGAATGTTGGCATTTCTAGTTAAAGGAATAGAATATAAAGGTAAGGAAGTATTGCTGCAACTATACAAGGCATTGGTGAGGCTGCACCTGGAGTATTGCGCACAGTTTTCGTCCCCTTATTTGAGGAAAGGTGTAGTGGCATTGGAGGCAGTTCAGAGGAGGTTCACTAGATTGATTCCAGAGATGAGGGGTTTGTCGCATGAAGAGAGATTGAACAGTTGAGGCCGATACTCTCTGGAATTTAGAAGAATGAGGGGAGATCAAATTGAGATCTACAAGTTGATAAAAGGTCTGGATAAAGTAGACGTGAAGCGGATGCTTCCTCTTGTGGGGCATTCTGGGACGAGACGTCTTAAGATAAGGGGTAGCAAATTTAAAATAGAGTTGAGGAGAAACTACTTCTCCCAAAGGGTTGTGAATCTGTGGAATTCGCTCCCCCAAAGTGCGGTGGATGCTGGGACGGTGAGTAAATTTAAGGAGGAGTTAGACATTTTTAATTGGTAATGGGTTGAAGGGTAATGGGGATGAGGAGCATATCAGCCATGATCGAATGGTGAAGCGGACTCGATGGGCCGAATGGCCTAACTCTGCTTCTATATCTTATGAACTGTTAAACTTTATGCACTTTGATTTTAAATTCCATTAACGTTATCTTGCTCACTTTTAACCTGATGAGAACAAATGCAAGGGCAGAAAGGGTGACGGTGTCTCTTGTTTTTGCTGGTTTTGAGAGGGAAAGTACCTGATGAGAGAGAACTTTACAATGTAGTTAACTTGGAGACAGGGGAAAAAAAAGATAACTGGTCAGTTTTTTTCGAATGAAGTCCAGGCAGCAGAACAAAATCTCATTGACAAGTTGAGCTCAGAGGTGATTTAATAATGATGGGAGGGAAGTGAGACAAGGACATGGGCTAAGACCTAATGCAGTTGATAGCCTGTGGGAGGTTTGGATTGATGGATAAGAGGAAGAGGGCATGCAACAGGCAGCTGAATGATCTCAATCTTTATGGCAAAATAAATCCACAAGTTGCCCATAGCAGTTGTTGGAGATAATCTTTGTAAGCCTGTTCCCTTTTATTCTTTTTGATACTGGGAAAATAGCTCATACTGACACTTTCTGCTCCATAAACCTTGCCTCACTTTTCCTGAGAGTGGGCACTTAAAAAGTCCATCTTAATTTTCTTTGTAAAGAAGCTATCTTCATTTCTACACGTGATTCTTCGTATAATATTGGGCTCCAATAATAGGATGGCTGCTGAGACGAGAGGGTACGACACGGTTTTACCTCGAATGCTGCCTAATGTGAGAAAATAGCAATCCCAAGGAAAATCTTGGAAAATTTGAGTAAACTAGGATGAATTGTGTAAAGCTTTGAAAAGTTGGGACATGGTGGATGGGAATCGATTGCTTCCAGTGGTTAGGTGAAAAGCACAGAGTGACAGATACAGGATTAAAATAAAGGGGAACAGAGGACAGGGGAGATTTCTTTATCAGAGTTGGAAGGTGTGATGTTTGCATTCATAGCTTCTGGCTATGCCAACATTTGAAATTCAATTTAGATAGGAGTGAAGGAAAATGAGTTGAAGATGCACAAACATGTTCAGAACTATGTTCAAGATGGCGTCAGAGCGTGGTGACATCTTTGATTTGATTTATTATTGTCACATGTATACAGTAAAAAATATTGTTTCTATACAGAGAAAGCATATCGTTCATAGAGAAGGAGAGAGTACAGAATGTAATGTTACAGTCATAGCTAGGGTGTAGAGAAAGATCAACTTAATGCAAGGTAAGTCCATTCGAAAGTCTGACAGCAGCAGGGAAGAAGCTGTTCTTGAGTCGGTTGGTACGTGACCTCAGACTTTTGTATCATTTTCCCGACGGAAGAAGCTGGAGAGAGAATGTCCGGGGTGCGTGGGGTCCTTAATTATGCTGGCTGCTTTTCCAAGGCAGCGGGAAATGTATACAGAGTCAATGCTTGGGAGGCTGGTTTGCGTGATGAATTGGGCTACATTCACGAGCTTTTGTAGTTTCTTGCAGTCTTGGGCAGAGCAGAAGCCATACCAAGCTGTGATACAACCAGAAAGAATGCTTTCTATGGTGCATCTGTAAAAGTTGGTGAGAGTCGTAGCTGACTGCCAAATTTCCTTAGTCTTCTGAGAAAGTAGAGGTGTTGGTGGGCTTTCTTAACCATAGTGTCGGTATGAGGACAGGTTGTTGGTGATCTGGGCGCCTAAAAACATGAAGCTCTTGACCTTTTCTACTTTCTGGCGAGCGGTCCCGATCATAGCCTCTAATTCTATCTTTTACTCTCAATCTATGCTCTTAAAACTGAACTCTAACTTTTAAACTTCTCAATAATGTTAATGCTATATTTTGCACTCTCTCCAACCTTCTCCCCTGTGTACTCTATGAATGGTATGTTATGTCTGTATAGCGTGCAAGAACCAATGTTTTTCACTGTATCCTAATACATGTGACAATAATAAATCAAATAAATGTTCTCAGGTTGATGGTAAGTGCTGACATGACTTGTTGGGTTGGATGCCTGTTTCCATGTTGTAACACATTTATTAAGAATGGAGCCACGGGGAGAAAGCTTTAGTGCAACATTTATTAGTGAAAGAAAGGGTACTGGCTATCTAATTTTCCCAGGATATTTCTAGAGTAGTAGATGGCATTGGCAGTGGAGAGTGAGGCGGGACATCATTTGATGTAATTCGGCCAGACTCTGTATTGGATGCTTAATCCAGTTCTCATAGAATCCCTACAGTGCAGAAGGAGGCCGTTCGGCCCATCGAGTCGGTACCAACCACATTCCCATCCAGGCCCTATTCCTGTAACCCCTGCTTATCCCCCTGACACTAGGATCAATTTAGCATGCCAATCAACCTGAACCGCACATCTTTGGACTGTGGGAGGAAACCTGAGCACCCGGAGGAAACCCACGCAGACACGGGGAGAACGTGCAAATTCAGCACAGACAGTGACCCAAGCCTGGAATTGAACCCGGGTCCCTGGCGTGGTGAGGCAGCAGTGCTAACCACTGTGCCACCGTGCTGCCCCAGTTCTGTGATCAGTCTTTGTGTTTTGAATTTGAACAAGAGAAAATGGAGGCTGTACTAGGAAGATGGGAGAAAGTAAAGGCTTTTTGGGGTTAAGGACACAAGCCATCTATTTTATGGACTTTTGCCTAGTAGGTGAGGCTTCTGCTCTGGATTCAAACCCATCTATGTCACCATGTTATGAATGCTTAAATGGCAAAAATTTGATCAGCTATTTGAGTTCAAAGTAGCTGCGTGTACTATGCTAAGCAGGCCAGGTTAAGCATTTAACTGAATGTGGACTGTTAGTTTAACGCTTGCAGGTGTGTTGTTGGGCATGTTTAGTGTGTTATATTTATACAGTGTTGTGAATCAGTCTGATCTCACTCTTACACAATTCTTTATGATCAGGATGCAACCTGGGCAAATTACTTTAACTTCGGCAAAAGTAAAATTTCCATTGATCCTTAGAGCAGAGATGGGAATGCTCGGGTGAAGAAAACATGTTTCATGTGAAATGCAGAGACATTGACTCATTTTCCCATCTTTGATCGCAGATTCTGTATCTATACTTGGAACAGAAGATGCGACCACTTGCCACCTGGTGGTTCTGCGGCACACAGGTAATGATGGGATGTTACACAGTGTAGTGTACGGTGTAATTGAGCTGTAAGCTTTATGTTTGTGATGAATCAAAAGTTCATTGTGTAAAACAGTCTGGAGAAGCGCCTGCCTTCTTACCAAACCAGAATGGTCACAAACTTTCCAATCTCTGAAATTTGGCATTTTTAACATTGAACCCTATTGAGCAAGTAATATAATTGAGTGTTAGATATTTTAAAAAGTTCTAATGTTATAATCCTTGCCAGCAAGACCAGGAATTATTTCTTGCCCCTGATTGCCATTGAGAAACATAGAATTTCGGATCAGGAAGAGGCCATTCGGCCCTTCGAGCCTGCTCCGCCATTCATTACGATCATGGCTGATCATCCAACTCAATAGCCTAATCCTGCTTTCTCCCCATAACCTTTGATCCCATTCGCCCCAAGTGCTATATCCAGCCGCTTCTTGAATACATTCAATGTTTTGGCATCAACTACTTCCTGTGGTAATGAATTCCACAGGCTCACCACTCTTTGGGTCTCCTCATCTCCATCCTAAATCGGGAACATCTTCTCTGCATCTACTCTGTCTAGTCAAATGGTGAACTGTTGGTAGTCTGTGCTGCAAGATAGTGAGTTCTAAAACTTTGACCTAGTGATGATAGAGGAATGAGATTATGTGACCAAGTCAGTATAGTGCAGTGGTGAGCGACCTGCAGCCCGGGGCCCATGTGTGACACATCAGCAGCTCACAATATATTTTGTTCACCGTCGCTCGTGCACAGAGTTACCACATTCCAATGGTTTCCATCACATAGCTTTTCTCACTTGCAAAGGGCGAGTGAAGTGAGATGCGTGCTGATTGCTCACAACATTGGCTGAGCGAACCGTGCGTTCCCTCTGCGTCCAATCAAAGAGTAAATTATTTCTTTTGTTTTCACCACTTGAAGTTGATGATGGTTCATAGAATCCCGACAGTGCAGAAGGAGGACATTCGGCCCATTGAGACTTCACCAACCACAATCCCACCGAGGCCCTATCCCCATAGCCCCACATATTTACCCCGCTAATCCCCTGACATTAGGGTTAATTTAGCACGGCCAATCCACCTAACCCGCACATCTTTGGACTGTGGGAGGAAACCGGAACACCCGGAGGAAACCCACGTAGACACGGGGAGAACGTGCAAACTCCACACACACAGTGACCCGAGGCCGGAATTGAACCGGGTCCCTGGTGCTGTGAGGCAGCAGTGCTAACCACTGTGCCACCATGCTGCCCTTTTTAATATATGAATGATTTAAACATTTTCTATTACTTGTTATGAAATATTCAGAATGTATTAAATCTATTCAATCTTATTCAAGGGTCATAGTTAGTCAACAAACCTGATTTCAATCTTGTGACCCAGTGAGATGAAGGAGGGTCACTCATGCAGCCCACTCACCAGCCTAGGTTGCCCATCACTTGTATAGTGTGTGATTTGTTACACTGTGTGACTGCAAGTGAAAATGAAGCAATGGAGATCAAGGGTTTTACTGAAGAATTCCTTGTCGACGAGCTGCATTGCATCCTGTCAATATTACATACTGCAGCCACAGTACACCAGTGATGGAAAGATTGGCCATTTAGCCTGATGGATAGAATGGCAATTAAATGGGTTGCTTTGTCCTGGATGGTGTTGAGCACTTTATGTTGTTGGAGCTTCACTCGCTCAGGCAAGTAGGGAGTATTCCATCACACCTTGTAGATGGGAGGAGCTACATCTTACAACATAATGAACTGTGTATAGAATTGGATTATTTGGCTAATTGTAGGTAAATGAATAGTTCATAGAATCCCTACAGTACAGAAGGAGGCCATTTGGCCCATCGAGTCGGTAGCGACCACAATCCCACCCAGGCCCTATTCCTGTAACCCCAAGCATTTAGCCTATAATCCCCCTGACGCTAAGGGGCAATTTAGCATGGCCAATCCACTCAACCCGCACATCTTTGGACTGTGGGAGGAAACTGGAGCACCCGGAGGAAATTCATGCAGACATGGGGAGAACGTGCAGACTCCACACAGACGGTGACCAAGGGTCGGAATTGAATCTGGGACTCTGGCTCTGTGAGGCAGCAGTGCTAGCCACTGTGCCGCCCGTGCCATTGTATGATTTGCCTGAAAATGAGATGAGGTTGGTTTAATAAAAACAAGTGGATGACTCCATTACTGATTTTTATTTACTGTTTCATTTTCGTTCATCTTCTGACCCCAGATCCAAGCTATCTTTGTAAATGGGATCCAGAGGAGATACAGTGTTCTAGTTTAATAGTTATCACTGAAACTTTTAGATAGTATTTCACATTGTGCTGGTGTAGAATGTACAACCAGTTTCATCATTTAAAACAAATGGAATATACTTAGTGTGATTTCCTTCCACTTTCTTCAGCTGAAGACTGGTTGCTGTGGTTGTAACTGTACTGATATCAATTGGTCTTTTCTACTTTGCCTCATGGTTGTCCTTTGTGAATGGATTTACAGAGAATGAATGCACAGAAGCAGGCTATTCGGCCCGACTGGTTCCTACCAGTGCTCCTTACGAGTGTCCTCTCACCCTACGTCATCTAACCCTATCAGCACAAACCTCTATCCCGTTCTCCTGCATGCATGTGTTTATCTAGCTTCCCCTCAACTGTATTTGTGCCGTTCTTTGTCACGGGTTCCATATTCTCACCAGGCTGTGGGAAAGGAACAAGTTTTTTAACCATTGGTGGTATCCCAGATGTCTCTGACGCTGCCAGCTTGCTCAGTGCCCGTGGACAGACAGAAGATTTTAACCTCTGTGCACGAACCCTCCACCCCCAGTCATCTGTTTGAGTTCAGAATTCAGTTCACATTTATCTTGAATCTTTCATTTAAATTCTTGTCTATTTTTAATACATTTACCTCATTTAGGAGGCGACGATGGTGCAATGGTGATGTCACTGGATTAGTAATCCAGGCTAGTATTCTGGGGACATGGGTTCAAATCCCACCGTGACAGCTGGTGGAATTTAAATTCAATTAATAAATCTGGAAAATAAAGCGAGCCTCAGTAATGGTGACCACGAAACTATCATCGGTTGTCATTTAAAAACCCATCTGATTCATTAATGTCCTTTAGATCTGCCGCCCTTACCTGGTCTGGCCTACATGTGACTCCAGAGCCACAGTAATGTAGTTGACTCTTAATTGACTTCTGAAATTGCCCGGTAAGCTACCCGGTTCAAGAGCAATTGGGGATAGACAACAAATACCAGCCTTGCCAATGATGAATGCCAAGGAATAATGAAGAAAAAACAGAACATTTCACTTATGCATTGTAAGGGTTTTTCAGAGGCTAAGTATTGAGTTTAACTTTAGCTAATACAAAGACTCGCGATTACAGTATCCTGGTGAAAGATGTTCTTTATTGACCAACGTACACTGGGAGAGAAGGATTAGGCAGTCCAACACTTCTCTGAAGTTACATCACAGTGGCAATACACTTATACATTTTTCAAAAGACATTTTACCCGCCCTCTGGCTCATCCCAGTCGGAAATGAACCAATCATTATTAGTACAAGTCAATCATTATTAGTTAATGCCATAGACCTTGGGCAATTACAGATATCTCTGACAGCATGGGAACAATAAGTTTTGGCGGTTTCTACCTGACTTTCCCATGGACACCTCTTGCCAGTTCTACACTCTTATCTGGTTGAAGACCCTGCCTACTCGTTGAGCTGTCTGGAACCACTAGCTTGTCCTTGCTCAATGAATATGTCTCACTGTGCTGTCTGGTATCCATGCTGATAAGAGTTATGCTTCTATGAATATTATTATAAGGAATGTGGTTCACTTTACTGGCCTATTTCCCATGATGCCTTAGAACTCTGTGCCATCAGCCGAGCTGTATGCCTGTTCAATAATACTTTCAAAAAGTACGTGTTTAAATCCTCGAACTGTGGATATATGTGTTTCTATGCAGACAGTACCTCTAAAATATATATATAAGGCAGTCTGTGATTCTTATCCTAAATTAATCCACTCTTTTAATAGTCTTTGTTAGTGTTTTAATCCCAGAGCATTACAAATTCCTCTAACACGCATGTTATCCGGATTTATTTTTAGGGAGTGGGGCTACGAGTTTGGGGCATTGTGATGGATTAGAAACCGAATTGATGGTGTCTTTAATGTTAAATGCTGTGAAGTCCTTGTCCGTTGGATGTGATTCTGGAAGGTAAGATCTTAGTGCTGTACTGCTGGGAAGGGGAAGCCTTCAGTTCACACCTGATGTATTCCAACAGGTAGTTGCATTTTCATGTAATAAATGATGGTGGAGAAACTCAGCAGGTCCGACAGCATCTGTGGAGAGAGAATAGAGCCAACGTTTCGAGTCACGCTGACTCTTGGACCTATTCTCTCTCCACAGATGCTGTCAGACCTGCTTCGAAAGGTTGGCTTTATTATCAGACTTGCTGAGTTTCTCCAGCATTTTCTGTTTTTGTGTCAGATTCCAGCATCTACATTTCGCGTTTAATAAATAATGGTGATTTGGAGAATTTCATGGTCAGGTTTTTTTTTTGAAGTTTATTTATTAGTCACAAGTAGGCTTACATTAACACTGCAATTATGTTATTGTGAAAATCCCCTAGTCGCGCCACACCGGTGCCTGGGAGGGGCAATTTAGCACGGCCAATGCATCTAACCAGCACGTCTTTTGGACTGTGGGAGGAAACCGGAGCACCCAGAGCAGGCACGGGGAGAACGTGCAGACTCTGCACAGACAGCGACCCAAGGCCAGAATTGAACCCAGGTCCCTGGTACTGTGAGGCAGCAGTGCTAACCACTGTACCACCATGAATGAATGAAGATCATTGTTCAAAACTCTCATGGGTATCAGTTGGATCTGTTCAATCTTCTTTCATAAGACAAGCCCTTCATCGCAGGAATAGTCGCGTGAACTTCCCTCAACCGTTTTTGATGCAATTGTAGCTTTTTTCCCCAAAATGGAGACCAAACCTGTACACAGTACTTCAGGTGTGGCCTCCCCCAAGGTCCTGTGCAGCTGCAGGAAAGGTCCCCTACTTTTACTACGAGGGGAATGGAATATAAATGCCAATATTCTTTTTGTCTTCCTAATCACTTGCTGTACCTGAATACTAACTTTTTTGTGAATCATGTATCAGGTCACCCAAATTCCTCTGTTCCACCGAGTTCTGCAATCTGTCTTAATTTAAATAATATACTGCTTTCCAACCTTCCCGCCAACGTTCACATTTCCCTCTATTATATTCCATCTGTCACCTCCATCTGAGGCAGACCGATGGACAGTACAGAGAGAATAAAAGATCAATTTTAGCCCAGACTTGTGGGTTTTTTTGTTTTATTCAGGTCAAAACTATTGAAAACACAGTAATTCTGTATAAAGCAGTAATTAACACACTTTCACGTCAGGTTGAATTCCATATTGCAATTCCACGATGTATGCAAGGACATGCGGGCGGCATGGTGGTTAGCACTGCTGCCTCACAGCACCAGGGACCCGGGTTCGATTCCCGGCTTGGGTCACTGTCTGTGTGGAGTCTGCACGTTCCTGCGTGGGTTTCCTCCGGGTGCTCCGGTTTCCTCCCACAGTCCAAAGATGGATTGGTCATGGTAAATGCGCAGAATTACGGGAATAGGGTGGAGAGGAATGGACCTGGTTGGATGCTTTGCTGCAGACTCGATGGGCTGAATGACCTCCTCCTGCATTGTAGAGATTCTATGGTTCAGACACTAATATCCTGCATCAGTGTATAGGGTGGGTTTGTAGAAGTGTATCTCCTTGAGCAGCCTAACTAGCTACCTTAGTTGTTAAGGTAGTTGCTAGGGCCAAAAAAAAATCCGATGTTTCAGTCCCCTACAGAAGAGAAAAGAGCCATTTAGAAGCAGTCTTGACAATAGAACTGCTGCCTCACAGCACCAGGAACCCGGGTTCGATTCCCGGCTTGGGTCACTGTCTGTGCGGAGTCTGCGCATTCTCCTCGTGTCTGCATGGGTTTCCTCTGGGTGCTCCGGTTTCCTCCCAAAGTCTGAAAGATGTGCTGGTTAGATGCATTGACCATGCTAAATTGCCCCTTAGTGTCAGGTGGATTAGCAGGGTAAATACATGGGATTATGGGGATAGGGCCTGGCTGGGATTGTTGTCGGTGCAGGCTCGATGGGCCGAATGGCCTCCTTTAGCACTGAAAGGATTCTATGAATATCACGATGAAGGAAGTGATCTGGATTGCTCGGAATCTTTCCAGTTAACGATCAAGACTGAACGCCATGTCGACTGTCTAGTATCCTTCCGTTTCACCCACATTGTTATGGTTATGTGCATTTATAATGAGACCACATGAAAAAAAATATTTGGGGTTCTTTTCCAGCCATGTGGCTCCTCTCCAGGAACCTGGTCTGATTTAAAGAATATTAATGTGTGCGATTAATCCGTAGGATTTTCCAACTGATACATTTTCTTCCAAAAAATGTTTTGTGGATTTATTGTAATTTTGTATTTGAGGTATGAAGCTCACCTTATCGGAGGATACATTGATGAAAGGTCATCTTCACAGTCACTCAGTCTTGAACTGCTCGGTAGGTTTTAATATTTTACTATTAAGACATTTGGAAATTTAACAATTTCGCATATTAATGTATTTTTGTGGTTACATGGTGAAAAACAAAGAAATTGCACTATGATTGAAATTGTTGTAAAAAACACAATTAATATTTTATTAATAATATCTTCTATTTTTACTTCTTTGGTTTTTGGTTAACAACGTAAGAACTAGGAGCAAGAGTAGACCATCTAGCCCCTTGAGCCTGCTCCGCCATTCAATAAGGTCATAGCTGATCTTTTTGTGGACTCAGCTCCACTTACCCGCCCGCTCACCATAACCCTTAATTCCTTTACTGTTCAAAAATTTATCTATCCTTGCCTTAAAAACATTTAATGAGGTAGCCTCAACTGCTTCACTGGGCAGGGAATTCCACAGATTCACAACCCTTTGGGTGAAGAAGAACCTCCTCAACTCAGTCCTAAATCTGCTTCCCCTTAATTTGAAGCCATGCCCCCCTAGTTCTAGTTTCACCTGCCGTTGGAAACAATCTCCCTGCTTCTATCTTATCTATTCCCTTCATAATCTTATATGTTTCTATAAGATCTCCCCTCATTCTTCTGAATTCCAATCTGTTTAATGATAAGACCCCAATCTCTGGAAAATGGATTTTGTAAGTTTCTTTTCTTCCTTTATGATTTTCCTCTGGGAATATATTGTGATTTTTAAAAACCCTCCCTATCACTGTCATCTCCTCTAGCCCAACAACCCAGAGAACTTTGCGTTCTTTCAATTCAAGCGCCTCATGCATCCCTAATTCTATCCTGCCCTCCAGTGGCTGAAGTGCCTTCAGCATGAGGAGGTGATGGCTTCATGGTATTATCACCAGACTATTAATCCAGAAACTCAGCTAATGTTCTGGTTCGAATCCTACCACGGCAGATGGTGGAATTTGAATTCAATAAAAAAAATCTGGAATTAAGAATCTACTGATGACCATGAAACCATCTGGTTCACTAAAAGGGAAGGAAATCTGCCGTCCTTAACTGGTCTGGCCTACATGTGACTCCAGAGCCACAGCAATGTGGTTGATTCTCAACTGCTCTTGAAAGGCAACTAGGGATGGGCAATAAATGCTGGCCAGCCAACAACGCCCATGCCCCATGAATGGATTAAAAAAACGCTTTCTAGGCACAGTGCTCTGGAATTTCCTCTCTAACTTCTTTACTTCTAACTTCCTCTAGTCCTTTAAGATGATCTGCAAAGCCTGCCTCTTTGATAAAGTTTTTGGTCACATGTCATTATATAATCATTATCTCTCTGTGTCAGATTTTCTGTTAATGCTCATGTCAAGTGCCACGGGATGCTTTATAAATTTCTCTTTTGGGTGGTGTCTTGAGCATTTATAGCCTGTCCCTTATGCAATTCCCTTACTCAAATGTGGCCCTCAGGCTGAAAGGTTTACCAACCTTGAATTAGTGAGGTTGACCTCTTGCCTTAGTCTGTGGACAAAGAACATTTTCTGCTTTAATTAACTCACAATGAGTATTCCACCATCGACTAAAACATCTGTGTTAGTGGTCAAAGGTGTTTTCTTGGGTATATGACCATTTTAGATATTTGACTGCAGTGTTTTGATCCCAGTTAACAGGTTTAACACAGCAAAGACCAATGCTTACATGATACTGGAACTAAGTCCTTTGGTTGGAGAATTGAAAACCCTCACTTCTCAGCTTGTAACTTCTAGCTGTCCTCTGATTATACTCAGAACAGTTTGAAGTCAGAACAGCTTCCTAGAACACCAGGGAGAGACTCTGGTCAAACCACCAACAGCAGATTTTCTACTGCAGAAAGGCAAGAAGTCTTGCTTTCAGCTAACCAGCAGAATTCCCAAAACCAGGGAGAGAGAGAGAGACAGTTCTTTCCAGCTTGATGTCCCTTCTAAAATTAAAACCTGCAGCTCAGAACTGAAAATGAAGGTGCTCCTGGCACCTGACCTGCAAACATTCTTCCTCCTAACAATACAGGGTCATTCCCAAAGTAAAAATAATCAACCCCCATTTAAGCCACTTGAGGAGCAATGAAAGGATTCCTCGTTGACAGCCCAGCAACAATGACATTAGCTAAAGCTGTGAGCTGCAGAGAGCATGATTTTTTAAAAAAAACTCTTAAAGGTACACTAATGCCACACTTAACATTGTGAATGGTGCCTTTCGTTGTTCTCAAAGCTGACATATGTTGTATCATAAGATCATAGAATCCCTACAGTACAGAAGGAGGCCATTCGGCACATCCAGTCTGCACTGACAACAATCCCACCCTATCCCCGTAACCCCATATATTTACCCTGCTAATCCCACCAAAACTAGGGTCCCCGTGTTCCTTCCAAATGTGCACATATCCTGTTCCTCAGTATCTTCTCCAAAAGCTTCCCCACCACCTTACTGGCCTATAATTTCCTGGATTGTCCCAGCTTCCTTTCTTAAACAAGGGACAACACTGACTATTCTTCAGTCCTCTGGAGCCTTGCCTGTGGTCAAAGAGGATGTGAAGGCACAGCGCCAGGGACCCTGTCCTTGAGCTCTTTCATTTTCAGTTCTGAGCTGCAGGTTTTAGTTTTAGAAGGGACGTCAAGCTGGAAAGAAGTGTCTCTCTCTCTCTCTGCCTGGCTTTGGGAAATTTGCTCTAACTTAATACTGGGATTTGTCACCAGATTGTCTGATCTGTCTTCAGACATCTTTCAGAGTTCTGCTGGGTATAAATCAAAGGTCTGCAAACTATAATTGTATCCAAGAGATCACTCTTTAAGCTTGCTGTGTATATTCATCACTGTCTGTTTTGCTTCATTCGCTTGCAGAAGTTTTCAACGAGCAGCCAGAGAACATTCATTTGGCAACGTATTGTTTAACAGGTGAATCCTCAGTCTTTATGTAACTTCGATGTTGTTCCTTTGGGCAAGAACGATGAACTGGAATTTGATTGCTGTAGAATATACCCATTTTTAAAAATAATGTTGATTTTAAATTATTTGTAACCTCTGCTTTGCTTAAATATCTTTATGGAAAAAAGTTTAAACTTTTAAGGGAAAAATGTAGATTTATTTTATTTATTAGTGTCACAAATAGGCTTACATTAACACTGCAATGAAGTTACTGTGAAAATCCCCTAGGTGGTGGTGGGGAAGCTTTTGGAGAAGATATTGAGGGACAGGATGTATGCACATTTGGAAGAAAATGCACTAGTTAGTGACTGGCGGCATGGTTTTGTATGGGGAAGGTCATGTCTCACCAACTTGATTGAGTTTTTTGAAGAGCTGACAGATAATTGATGGGGGAAGAGCTAACGATGTAGTTTTTATGGACTTTAGTCAGGCGTTTGACAAGGTCCCACGTGGCAGACTGGTACAAAAACTAAAATCACATGGGGTTCGGAGTGGGCTGGCTGGATGGATACGGAACTGGCTTGATTACCTGACCTGAAGAAGGGGCTTGCAGCTCCGAAAGCTTGTGTGGCTTTTGCTACCAAATAAACCTGTTGGACTTTAACCTGGTGTTGTTAAACTTCTTACGTTGATTATAGAAGCCAGAGAATAGCGATGGAAGCGTGTTTTTCAGAATGGAGATCTGTAGCTAGTGGTGTTCCTCAGGGATCAGTGCTGGGACCTCTGTTGTTTGTAGTATATATAAATGATTTGGAGGAAAATGTGGATGGTCTGATTAGTAAGTTTGTGGATGACACGAAGAATAGTGGAGCTGCTGATAGTGCCGGGGATTGTCAGAGGATCCAACAGGATAGAGATAGATAGGAGACTTGGGCACAGAAATGGCAGATGGGGTTTAATCCGGACAAATGCGAGGTGATGCATTTTGGAGGATCAAATTTAGGTAAATGGCAGAACCCTTAGGAACATTAACACACAGAGATCTGGACATGTAAGTCCACAGTTCCCTAAAAGTGGCAACACAGGTGACCAGGCTGATTAAGAAGGCCTATGGCGTGCTTGCTTTCATCAGATGGAGCATTGAGTACAAGAGTTGGGAAATCATGTTGCAGCTATATAAAACCGTGGTTAGGCTGCATTTGGAGTATTGCGTGCAGTTCTGGTCACCACACTGCCAGAAGGATGTGGAAGTTTTGGAAAGAGTGCAAAGAATGTTCACCAGGATGTTGCCTGGTCTCGAGGGTGTTGACTATGAGGAGAGGTTGAATAAACTAGGATTGTTTTCACTGGAAAGACGGAGGCTGAGGGGAGACCTGATAGAGGTCTACAAAATTGAGAGGCACAGACAGAGTGGATAGTCAGAGGCTTTTTCCCAGGGTGGAAGTGTCAACTACAAGGGGGCACAGGTTCAAGGCGAGAGGGGGAAAGTTTAAGGGAGATGTGCAGAAGTTTTTCACGCAGAGAGTGGTGGGTGCCTGGAATGCGCTGCCAGAGGAGGTGGTGGAAGCAGGAACATTAGCAACATTTAAGAGGCATCTGGATGGGTGCATGAATAGGGAGGGAATAGAGGGATACGGACCGAGTAAGGGCAGGACGTTTTTTAGTTAAGGCATCATGATCGGCATGGGCTTGGAGGGCAGAAGGGCCTGTTCCTGTGCTGTAATTTTCTTCTTTATTCACACATTTTTATGAATGGCCTGTATGATGGTGGTGGATGGATTGTAAACATTTACAATTTTTCAGATAATGAAGTGGTTCACGCTCACCTACAGCAACATCTGGACACGATCCAGGCTTGGGCTGATGAGTGCCAGTACCATTTGCATAAGTGCTAGTCGGTGATCACACTACCAGAGAGAACCTGACCACCTCCCCATGATATTCAGCGGCATTTCCATTGCCCATCCCATCTGACCAGTGGGAGTGATGTTTGCATTCTCCTTCCGGGGGATGTTTCCAAAATGCACTTGGTGCTGCCTTCCTTCGGTGGCATGGCAAATGGCTTGAAGCTATCCAGTGCCACTTAACACCATGCCTTGAAGCCGCACTTCAAAAGTTGCAATTCATTTAATTTAGTGGCCTAAAAATTGGACCTAAATGCATCCATTTTACCGAGCAGGGAAGGGGTTAATTTTCCTGCTTACTATGCCCCTAAAATGTCTGAAATACATATAACTCCATATTTGGACACATTTTTTACAGACATCCCTGGTGGTCACTGAAAGTCTTCCGGCTCCTTGTACGTATTATTCAAAGAGCACCATCCATCTTGGAGCCCCGTCATGGCCACAAGGCAGTCCTGATGAGTGTTGTCAGCCCTGCTCACACCCTCTCTCCATTGCCTCTCACCTCAATGTTGATTGAGCCTTGGGTCTGCTTGTTTTCTGACAGAGGTCATTCCGTGTAGCTGCTTCATGCTGGCAGGCTCTTCAATTTCTTCAACTCTTTCACTCCGTTCTCTCATGAAGAATTCTGCACCAAGATCACAGGTCCAGGAGCAAAGGCAGAGAATAATAATCCTATGACAGATTGTTGACACTGCCATTTGTGGAATCTTGCTGTGCGCTAACTGGCTGCTGAGTTTCCTCCAATAAAACAAAAGTTCTTGGTTGGTTATAAAGCATTTGGCGACATGCTGAGTTCATGAAATACACATGAAAGTTACTTA
The DNA here is from genome assembly GCF_964213995.1 of Mustelus asterias. Taxonomy (NCBI): domain Eukaryota; kingdom Metazoa; phylum Chordata; class Chondrichthyes; order Carcharhiniformes; family Triakidae; genus Mustelus; species Mustelus asterias. Next base: position 69,173,944 of record NC_135823.1, read on the forward strand.
TTTCCTATATCTCCTTGCCTCACTTTTTGTATAACTAAATGACATGGAGTTACGCTGATTAAATATTTTTTAAATGGTTTATTTTGTAGAGCTTAATGATGTGGTGAAGGAAGATATCCACTGTCCTGTAATATATGGTATAGGTGAGTATTTGTCGCATTTTTGTCCCAAAACCCTTCTCTTATTTTCCTGTTTATCAGCTTATGTTTTGCAATATCCTCACTCCGTGTTTTAAACTTGTGTTATGGGGATTATATTTTCTGTTGTGGGATGGAGAACGATGAGCTCTGGGCTTGATCTGTTAATTTTTTTCCCTCTCTCCTTGACCAGCCCTCGTTACCATTGCATGCTATGAACCTTGACTAATTGTTGTCATGCTTTTTGGCCAAGGATGGCCCCATGTAATCTTGTATAAGGAATGAATCATCAATTAAGATGGAGTTGCTGGATACTAATTTTAAGGGGGTATGCCTAGTTGATTTTTTTTTTGCCTTTTCCAGCTTAGAGCCAAGTGACAGATAGATGTAGTGTTTCCCTTACAGACCTGGCTGATATTAGCTAATTTATTGTTCAAATTGAGACGTCAAGAGAAACAAGTGTCACAAGAAAAGATTCCCAGCCTCCCAGCAGTAAGTGATGGGAGTTGCCCTCATTCTTTTAGAATGACAATAAAGTATTTACTCTATTTCCATTCAGTGAGGTTAATGGGCAGCATGGTGGCACAGTGCTTAGTACTGCTACCTCACAGTGCCAGGGATTCCCAGCTTGGGTCACTATCTGTAAGGAGTTTACACATTCTCCCTGTGTCTGCGTGGGTTTCCTCCAGGTGCTCTGGTTTCCTCCCACCATCCAAAGATGTGCAGGTTAGGTGGATTGGCCATGCTAAATTGCCCTTTAGTGTCAGGGGGACTAGCTATGAGATTATAGGGATAATACTGGGTGGGGCCGAATGGCCTCCTCCTGCACTGTAGGATTCTATGATTGGGTTTGGCATTAAATGACTTTCTGATACATTGAAATTTTTTTAAATGATTCTCATAACCAACCAAGCACAAGCTCACTGGTTTGGTTCATTTTCTTCCAGCTGTAAGTGTGAAAACCGGAGAGATTTTCCATGCAAATTTCCCAGACAAAGGTCCAGATGAGGTTATCCGCTCTGCCCGTAATCTTTTGGGAGGCTCTGTAAGTTTCGAAATCATCTCCAAATTTAAACTCAGTGATATGATATCCTGCTGAAATAGTGCGGACTTCTCGAAAGTACATGATTAGTTTTCCAACTCATCTGTTTTGTCTTCCAAGGTCTTGTCAGTTTATGATGCAGAAATGAAACAACTGCAGGTTAAACCTTATCCGTGGGCACCATTTCCAGATGCAGAGTTCTGGTTTCAGCAGACGGATCAAATGATATTACAGGTGCAGCAACATTTTGTGGAAATTGTTTTGAGGTGACAATTTGGCCACTTCATTTACAGGGCTATAATATACAATGTTCATTCTTTGCTTTCTATTTCTTTACAGTATTTCTCAACATCTCCACTCGTTGAGCCCCCATATTTTGCCAATCACATGAGGTCCATTTTCCAATTTCTGAATCACTCACCCAAGGAGCCGTTATTTCCCCAGGGGAGGTCCAGGAACTACAAAAAAACTGCCACTGGTTTGTGGGAGAGGATTGAATGTGCTGTCTAATGGTTTCCAATGATCAGAGCTGCTAACACCCAAGTGCTTCATATCACAGTGACATTGCACCAAGTCTTCAATATGGAAGCTTGCTTATGCACAAAAACTTGAAGGCAGTTTGTCCACTGCGCACATAGCTTCAAAAACAAAGATCCTGAACCACTTTACAGGATCAAAGTCATTAATTACTGAAGCCTCAAATATATAATTTCGGGACCACTGTATACAGAGCGTTCCCCTGTGCAAGTTACCCATGTATGCTTCTGGTTTGCTGAAGGTGGGAGTTTGCTTAAGGACATTTTTTGAAATGATTACTACTTCACTGATGCCAGTAAGTCTGGTGAAAGGCTATTTCTTGGTTATGTAATATGATTTAAGAATTGAAATAAATTGCATTGCCATTTTTCTTGTTGCTTTTGGATGATCTACATTCTGTTGCAGAATGCTGCTGCTTTATGGTGAATATACTTTTTAAACATTGAATACACAGCAAACGATTGAAGAACGGATCAGGTAAGGATGTAAGACACCCTGTCATTGTATTCTGATTATTCCAAGCTGTTTTGTTTAAAAAATAAAGTTCACACTGGAAAATAGAACGATTCACATTTGTCAAATAAATTTTATTTGATTTTTAACTAAGAATCAAAACACTGAATTTTGTTTTTTTGCTTTGTGTTCGAGTCTTACAGGATGTACAGAGGGGGTGGTACAGAAAGGACAAAAACCACCAAAATGTGCAAAAAATAATCCCCACCCAATTAAATATTGACAGCAATAGTAAAGGTTTACTAATTTTAAACAAACTACAAATTAACCCATATTCTTAGTGATAAGCATACGTAATTGTAGTGAGTCAGGTTGATAATTATGTAAGGAAGAGAAGTATAGAGCTTTTTTTAAGCACTCTACAGAAAACCGAACAATTGCACTTCTGAGATTCAGCCCATCGGACAGATTCCATTTAGGATCAACTTTTTAAAATCAGCCTTTTAATGACAATTGAAATTCCTCGTCATCTCACAGTAATGTGCAAAAATCCTAATTAAAGGCTTACAACAGTAGTATCCTGACTGTACTATCACATGGCACAGTTCACATTAGTAAAGGTTCCATGTTATCCCGAGCATAGGATGTGCTTTTTTTCTGTGGACGGACAATGTCTTACTGCTTTTTATTTTATCTAAGATCTTCTTTCTCTGGATCCTCAGCTTCTGCTGGTTCAGAGGTCTGGTGAACCTCTGGTATGTTGAAACTATGTTCATCAGATTTTCCTTCAGGCTGTACTGGGGCTGGAAGCTCCAAATCACCATTCAGCTGGGCCGAAGACTCCGTGCTCTTGTGAATTTCATTTTCACCCTCCAGGCTAGTTGTTTCTGCGATGGTTTGAGATTCCTCCGTTCCTTCTGTGTGCCCCACTGAAGTTTCACTGACTGTATCAGAGGCTGAAGCTCTCGAGGACTTTCTGAACAGTTTCTGTCCTATTAAGTTAAAAATGCCTACTTATTACGTTTGAAAATACCTTTGGCAAGAAACCATTCCTACATGTAAACGGCTAACAGAATACCTTGTTAGAATCCCTATAGTGCAGGAGGCCATTCGGCCCACCCAGGCCCTATCCCACACATTCACCCTGCTAATCCTCCTGACACTAAGGGGCAATTTAGCACATCTTTGGAGTGTGGGAGGAAACCCACGCAGATACGGGGAGAACCTGCAGACAGTGACCCAAGGCCGGAATTGAACCCGGGTCCCTGGCGCTGTGAGGCAGCAATGCTAACCATTGTGCCACCCCAAGTGGCAATAGGGAGGTCACAGATATGGGAAAAACACTCCATTGGTCATCCCAGACTGTTCTTGTACTCTCCCTAGGGGCTGCGTTGAATAGCTAGTTTCAAAACTTAATTCGCTAAATAGGTGAACAAGTTACTGTTAAGGGTTGCATTTGATTCTTTCAAGGCCTGTGGCAATTCCCTAGGGAATGATCTGAAATTATGTACTAGCCATACACAAACTAGTATTATGGGTTGGTACATATGGTGCTCCTATTTTTAAAAAAATTACATAAGACCATGAAATTAAGCAGCATTTTAAACAAATTCATTTTCCCTTCATTTTTCAAATCCATCAATTTTACTTAGATTTAGAATCAAAACGATTACTCCTATAATCGCATTAATATTTTAAATCTAACCTTTGTATATGTTTTTATACAAAGGTTGGGTGCTTAAATCTTCACCGTCTTTAAGTTTTAAGTCAGTTTATCCTAAATTCAGTGCAGAATCCCAAACACAGCTCAATCCAGAGACAGAGGGGAAACATTTTGCGGAAACGTCGAGCTCAGAAACAGGAGTTAACTTTCCGGATTTAAAAAAACCAAGCAGATAAAGGTTGTGATCTGTACAGACATCCATCACATTACACATTTTCAAAAATAGGAATGAGAAAAATAAAAATGCAACATACCTGGCGACTTGCGCTTGGCGTGACTGGTTGTGGGTGTTGGTGGTGGGGTTCCTTCAGGGATTTGGGCTTTTTGTGCATATAGTTTATCTGTTGGCTCCAGGGAACCTGACAAAAATCAAGATCGACAAAGTCAAGAGGTGGTGGTGGGGGCAGAGACGAAAATAAAATAAAAACCTACATAAATAAGCAAAACTTGCAACATTTAACGTTTGAAAATTCTGCAAATATATTTGATAATTATAGGTAATTAAGTGTAGATATAAAAGTTTCAAACCTATTCATGCTTTTAGTCAAATTTTAAAGAAAAATCAGTTCTGTTTGGTGTTTGCGATGTTACTTGCTAGCTGCTCATTACTCCCAGAGAAATGAATGCTTTAGCCAGTGATGGTTAGTGACCGGAACTCCTATCAGAAGGATGGAAAACTTATGTGCAATGATTAGGGCAGCATGGTGGCACAGTGGTTAGCACTGCTGCCTCACAGCACCAGGGACCCGGATTCAATTCCCAGCTTGGGTTATTGTCTGTGTGGAGTCTGCACGTTCTCCCCGTGTCTGGGTTTCCTCCGGGTGACTCCCACAGTCCGAAAGACGTGCTGGTTATGTGCATTGGCCGCGCTGGAGTGTGGCAACTAGGGGATTTTCATTAACTTCATTGCAGTGTTAATAGAACATAGAACATTACAGCGCAGAACAGGCCCTTCGGCCCACGATGTTGCACCGACCAGTTAAAAAAAAAAACTGTGACCCTCCAACCTAAACCAATTTCTTTTCGTCCATGAACCTATCTACGGATCTCTTAAACGCCCCCAAACTAGGCGCATTTACAACTGATGCTGGCAGGGCATTCCAATCCCTCACCACCCTCTGGGTAAAGAACCTACCCCTGACATCGGTTCTATAACTACCCCCCCTCAATTTAAAGCCATGCCCCCTCGTGCTGGATTTCTCCATCAGAGGAAAAAGGCTATCACTATCCACCCTATCTAAACCTCTAATCATCTTATATGTTTCAATAAGATCCCCTCTTAGCCGCCGCCTTTCCAGCGAAAACAATCCCAAATCCCTCAGCCTCTCCTCATAGGATCTCCCCTCCATACCAGGCAACATCCTGGTAAACCTCCTCTGCACCCTCTCCAAAGCCTCCACATCCTTCCTGTAATGTGGGGACCAGAACTGCACACAGTACTCCAAGTGCGGCCGCACCAGAGTTGTGTACAGTTGCAACATAACGCTACGACTCCTAAATTCAATCCCCCTACCAATAAACGCCAAGACACCATATGCCTTCTTAACAACCTTATCTACTTGATTCCCAACTTTCAGGGATCTATGCACACATACACCTAGATCCCTCTGCTCCTCCACACTATTCAAAGTCCTCCCGTTAGCCCTATACTCAACACATCTGTTATTCCTACCAAAGTGAATTACCTCACACTTCTCCGCATTAAACTCCATCCGCCACCTCTCGGCCCAACTTTGCAACCTGTCTAAGTCTTCCTGCAAACTACGACACCCTTCCTCACTGTCTACCACACCACCGACTTTGGTGTCATCAGCAAATTTGCTAATCCACCCAACTATACCCTCATCCAGATGATTAATAAATATTACAAACAGCAGTGGCCCCAAAACAGATCCCTGAGGTACACCACTTGTAACCGCACTCCATGATGAATATTTACTATCAACCACCACCCTCTGTTTCCTATCCGCTAGCCAATTCCTGATCCAATTTCCTAGATCACCCCCAATCCCATACATCTGCATTTTCTGCAGAAGCCTACCATGGTGAACCTTATCAAACGCCTTACTAAAATCCATATATACCACGTCCACTGCCTTGCCCCCATCCACCTCCTTGGTCACTTTCTCAAAAAACTCAATAAGGTTAGTAAGGCACGACCTACCTGCCACAAAACCATGCTGACTATCACCTATCAATTCATTACTCTCCAAATAACTATAAATCCTATCCCTTATAATTTTTTCCAACATCTTGCCGACAACAGAAGTGAGACTCACCGGTCTATAATTCCCGGGGAAGTCTCTGTTCCCCTTCTTAAACAATGGGACAACATTCGCTAACCTCCAATCTTCTGGTACTATACCAGAGGCCAACGACGACCTGAAGATCAGAGCCAGAGGCTCTGCAATCACTTCTCTTGCCTCCCAGAGAATCCTTGGATAAATCCCATCCGGACCAGGGGATTTATCTATTTTCAGACCCTCCAGAATATCCTGCACATCCTCCTTATCAACTGTAATACTGTCTATTCTACTCCCCTGCAACCCAGTGTCCTCCTCAGCTATATTCATGTCCCCTTGCGTGAACACCGAAGAGAAATATTGGTTCAATGCTTCACCAATCTCCTCCGGTTCCACACATAACTTCCCTCTGCCATCTATAACTGGCCCTAAACTTGCCCTAACCAACCTTCTGTTCTTGACATACCTATAGAACGCCTTAGGATTCTCTTTAACCCTATCCGCCAAAGTCTTCTCATGTCCCCTTTTAGCCCTTCTAAGCTCGCTCTTCAACTCCCTCTTAGCCAATCTAAAGCTTTCTAGTGCACTACCCGAGTGCTCACGTCTCATCCGAACATAAGCCTCCTTTTTCTTTTTAACCAACAAAGAAACTTTTTTGGTGCACCACGGTTCCCTAGCCCTACCAATTCCTCCTTGCCTGACAGGGACATACCTATCACAGACTCGCAGTAGCTGCTCCTTGAAAAAACTCCACATGTCGGACGTTCCCAGTCCCTGTAATCTCCTAGTCCAACCTATGTTTCCTAATTCTCTCCTAATAGCCTCATAATTACCCTTCCCCCAGCTAAAACCACTGGCCCGAGGTTCATGCCTATCCCTTTCCATCACTAAGGTGAACGTAACCGAATTGTGGTCACTATCACCAAAATGCACACCAACTTCCAAGTCTAGCACCTGGTCTGGCTCATTTCCCAGCACCAGATCCAATATAGCCTCACCTCTAGTTGGCCTGTCTACATACTGAGTCAAAAAACCTTCCTGCACGCTTTGAACAAAAACTGACCCCTCTAACGAGCTAGAGCTATAACAATTCCAGTCAATATTAGTCAAGTTAAAATCCCCCATAACAATTGCCCTATTACTTTCACTCCTAAGCAGGATTGACTCCGCAATCCTTTCCTCAACCTCTCTAGAACTTTTAGGAGGTCTATAAAAGACTCCCAACAGGGTGACCTCTCCTCTCCTATTTCTAATCTCCGCCCATACTACCTCAACAGATAAGTCCTCATCAAACCTCCTCTCTGACACTGTGATACAATCTCTGACCAATAATGCTACCCCTCCCCCTCTTCTACCTCCTTCCCTACTTCGACTAAAACATTTGAACCCCGGGACCTGCAGCATCCATTCCTGCCCCTGCTCTATCCATGTCTCTGAAATAGCCACAACATCGAAGTCCCAGGTACTGATCCACGCTGCAAGTTCACCCACTTTATTGCGAATACTCCTGGCATTGAAGTATACACATTTCAAACCCTGCTCCACCCCACCTCTGCAATGCCGTGCATTGCAGTCCCCATCCATGCATCCCTCACTTTCAGCCCCACTACTCAGGATCCCTCCCCCCCCCCGAATCAGTTTAAACCTCCCTGCATGGCCTTAGCAAATTTACCCCCCAGGATATTGGTCCCCTTCTGATTAAGGTGTAGACCATCCTTCTCATAGAGGTCACACCTTCCCCAGTACGAGCCCCAATTGCTTAAGTACCTGAACCCCTCCCTCCTGCACCATCCCCTCAGCCATGAATTCAAACCTTCCCTCTCCCTATTCCTCTCTAAACTATCCCGTGGTACAGGCAAGAGTCCAGAGATAACCACTCTGTCAGTCTTGGCCTTTAGTTTCCACCCCAACTCCATAAATCCCTGCCTAATATCCCCTTCCCCTATCCTCCCTATGTCGTGTGTCCCCACATGTACAATAACTTGTGGTTTATCTCCCTCCCCCCTAAGAGTCCTGAATACCCTGTCAGACACATCCCGGACCCCAGCCCCTGGTAGGCAACACACCAACCCTGAGTCCCTACCTTTAGTTCCGACCCTCCTATCTGTCCCCTTAATTGTGGAGTCCCCAATCACAAGGCCCAGTCTTTTACAGCCCCTAACCACCTGAGCTTTCTCACTCGGCTCACCCCCAGAGATCTGCTCTCTATGCTCAGTTGATTCCTCCTCAACTGTAGCCTCCAGCACCGAAAACCTATTATGGAGGGGATCCGCCCCAGGGGATTGTCTTCCCGATTGCTTCTTACCCCTCCTCCTGGCATTGACCCAAGCCTCATTTCTAGGAGTTACTATTTCTCTATAACTCCTATCAACTTCCACCTCCGCCTCCCGAATTATGCGGAGTTCCTCTAACTCCCCCTCCAGCTCCTTTACACGCTCCTCCAGAAGCTGCAATCTAATGCACTTCTTACAACTAAAATCTCCTGAAACACTACTGGATTTCCTCACCACATACATCCCACAGGAGATGCAGCATACTGCCTGAACTGCCATCCCTGAAGCCATTACCAGCAAGAAAAAAAGAAAACAAAAAACTTCCCCACACTTATAATTAGGTTAGAGGAGGATGGAAGGGTGGGATCCTCTACCAGTGTAGAGGATCGGGTATCTCCTCTGCACCAATTTATAGGGCTAGGGGCCCGAGAGAAAAAAAAACTACAGCTACCGGCAGGCTTCGCGATGCGGCCTTCCGGTTTCCGTTAATTACAAAAAACCTCCCGAAAATTAGACAAAAAAAAACCCCCCAGAATTTACTCACAGTCCGCGCTCTCTCTCTCACCGCTCACAGTCTCCACCCCGCAGGTCCGCTCCCAGAGGAACACTACTTGTGACACTAATAAAATGAAGGATTGATGGCACAAAACCAGGAATCTTCCAGAGTTTGCAGCAGAGATTGGTGAGGACTGTGTGTCGAGTAACCCTAGTTTAAGATTATTTTGAAACAATTCTCCATAAAATAGTTGATCTTGCACTGGCTTTTATCAACTTTGCTTCCAGAGGGAGGCTGTGGTTTGTGATTGGAACTTGAAATCTTTGCTGGAAATCTATAAACGAGTGATTTTCAATTGCTGATTATATTAAAAAAAGAGAAAATAGAATTCAAGCTCTGTGCCACCAACGATATATCTTTGATGGACAAAGATCCAACAGCATGGATTTTGTAAACTGGTTTAGTATGGCTTCCTTTTTTTTTGCTGGCACTTAAAAGTATTGGAGGGAGGCTATAAACAACTACTTATAGTCACTGAAATATACTTAGTGTATTAGTGATGTTGATTGTGAGATAAATATTGGTCAGGACATTCAGGTTAACTCCCGGCTACTCTGCGAAATAGCACCATGGGAGCTTTTCCGTCCACCTGAGAACAGGTTTAATGTCTCATCAGAAAGATGGCACTGACACACAGTGCAGAATTTTACAACCTCGCTCGGGCGAGGCTCGTAAAATCCTGCCCGAGGCCAACGGAGAATTCCTTTCTGCAATCCTTGCCCACCCTGATTCCGGGGCAGGAGAGGCGGTAAAATTCCAGCCACTGTGTCAGATTTTTCTGTAGCAGTCTTTGAAGTGGGACCTGAACCCACTTTGACGTGAAAGCGAAGTGCTAAACGCTGGCTACAACTAACACTGTAATGAGGAAAGATCCAACATAATGGACTTGAGATAATAAATGTTGTGACAGATGCTCTTCCCAAGTCTGCAAGAAACTACAAAGGGTCATGAATGAAGCCCAGCCCATCACTCAAACCACTCCTACCCAATGACTCTGTCTACACTTCATGCTGCCACAGAAAAGCAGCCAGCATAATCAAGGACCCCACACACCCCGGGCATTCTCTCTTCCACCTTCTTCTGTCAGGAAAAAGATACAGAAGTCTGAGATCACGGACCAACCGACTTCTTCCCTGCTGCCATCAGATTTTTCAATGGACCTACCTCACACTAAGTTGATCTTTCTCTACACCCTAGCTATGACTGTAACACCACATTCTGCACTCTCTCCCTTCCTTCTCTATGAACGGTATGCTTTGTCTATATAGTGCGCAAGAAACAATACTTTTCACTGTATACTAATACACGTGACTAATAAATCAAAATGTGTTACTGGGAAAAGCCTGATGAATTACAAATACTAGTTTCCATTGATATGTGCAGTTTGTAGCATTGTTTGTCATATATTAAATGCAGCAAACATGACAAATAATTGTAGTAACACAAGAAATGATACCCCAGTAGCTCTTAATAAATATAAATTATCCCAAATATTAGAAGGTTCCAGGTTCAGTTACTGGTTTGAGTTATTGTATCTCACAGAGATTCAGCAATTCCCTGTAGTATTCTGGATGTGTAGAAAAAATGGCCAAGGTTTCCCCCTTTTCATCCCCAATAATTTTTGTTGGAAAGTGCATGTGTGAGGACAAGATCCAGCTGGGCTCTCACTCACCGCTGAGATAGATCTCACAAGTTGGGCAGCATGGTGGCACAGTGGTTAGCATTGCTGCCTCACAGCACCAGGGACCCGGGTTCGATTCCCAGCTTGGGTCACTGTCTGTGTAGAGTCTGCACGGTCTCCCCGTGTCTGCGTGGGTTTCCTCCCACAGTCCAAAGATGTGCAGGTTAGGTTGATTGGCCGTGCTAAATTGCCCCTTGGTTTCAGGGGATTTAGCAGGGTAAATACATGGGGTAAAGGGGATGGGGCCTGGGTGGGATTGTGGTCGGTGCAAACCCAATGGGCTGAATGGCCTCTTTCTGCACTGCAGGGATTCTATATTAAAAAGTTGCTGCAATAATTAATGCTTTGAAAAAGTTGTGAGCACAATAGCAATATAAATGTATGCATTGAGCACTGATATCTCACCCCCTGCCAGACTGAACGATCTTCCTTTCACTGAGCTGTGGACTGGGGATAGCCAGTTGAGCACTGAGCCAACTAATGGAATCTGTCGCAGAACTCCCTGCAAAGATAGAAAGTGATAAAGGACAATAAATACATAAATACAAATTTCAATTATTTTCATGTTTCATAATTTAAAATTGATTTCTTGTCGTGTTCTATTTGTTAGAAATGTATTGATGCAGAATGGATGCTTTCTCTAGAATCAGATTCATGCAAATAAGTAAACTACAGTTTTTTTTTGTGTACACATCATCACACAAAACGCCATAAGACAGAAAAAGTTCAATAAAATTATAGAATAAATTCGAAATTAAGACAAATAAGGTACGAGTGAATGATATCAATTTAATCTCAGGGATCAAATGATAACAAATAACTTGGCTTTGTGTGGTCATCTATCTCTGCAGTGAGATCATTTACTAGCTTTTCAATGTCCAGAATTTCATAGAATCCTTATGGTGCAGAAAGAGGCCATTCAGCCCCTCGAGCCTGCACCAACAATCCCATCCAGGCACTATCCCCACAACCCTATGTATTTACCCTACTAAGCCCTAAGGGGCAATTTATCAAGGCCAATCCACCTAACCTGCACATATTTGACTGCAATTTCAAAAATGAAGAAAAGAACAACTTTGAGCAAAATTAAAGCAATGTCAAAGCAATAAACTGATCATTGTGTGAACAAAAAATTAATAAAAACGCCCATGAACGTTGAATAGGTTAGCCTGCTGGTTGAGTCGGCAGTTAGGAAGGCAAATGCAATGTTAGCCTTCATGTTGAGAGGACTAGAATACAAAAGCAAGGATGTGCTTCTGAGGCTGTATAAGGCTCTGGTCAGAGCACATTTGGAGCATTGTGAGCAGTTTTGGGCACCATATCTAAGGAAGGATGTGCTGGCCTTGGAGAGGGTCCGGAGGAGGTTCACAAGAATGATCCCAGGAACTAAAAGCTTGACGAATGAGGAGCGTTTGAGGACTCTGGGTCTGTACTCACAGAAACTAGAAGCAGGAGGAGGCCATTCTGCCCTTCGAGCCTGCTTCGCCATTCATTTTGATCATGGCTGATCATCGAATTCAATATCCTGATCCCCCCCCATCTCCCCCATATCCCTCGATCCCTTTAGCCCCAAGAGCGATATCTAATTTCTTCTTGAAATTAGACAACGTATGGACCTCAACTACATTGTGGTAGTGAATTCCACACATTCTCCAAATACATAAAGGGCAAAAGAGTAACAGGGGAGAGAGTAGGGCCTCTTAAGGATCAACAAGGTAATCTATGTGCGGATCCACAAGAGATGGGTGAGATCCTAAATGAATATTTCACATCAATATTTACTGTTGAGAAAAGCATGGACGTTAGGGAACTTGGGGAATTAAATATTGATGTCTTGAGGAGTGTACATATTACAGAGGAGGTGGTGCTGGAAGTCCTAAAGCGCATCAAGGTAGATAAATCTGCGGGACCTGATGAAGTATATCCCAGGACGTTGTGGGAGGCTAGGGAGGAAATTGTGGGTCCCCTAGCTGAGATACTTGAATCATCGATAGTCACGGGTGAGGTGCCGGAAGATTGGAGAGTGGCAAATGTTGTGCCTTTGTTTAAAAAGGGCTGCAGGGAAAAGCCTGGGAACTACAGGCCAGTTAGCCTCACATCTGTGATGGGTAAATTGTTGGAAGGTATTTTGAGAGACAGAATCTACAGGCATTTAGAGATGGAAGGACTGATTAGGGACAGTCAGCATGGCTTTGTGAGTGGAAAATCATGTCTCACAAATTTAATTGAGTGTTTTTAAAGGGTAACCAAGAAGGTAGATGAGGGCAGTGCAGTTGATGTTGTCTACATGGAGTTTAGCAAGGCCTTTGACAAGGTACCGCATGGCAGGTTGTTGCATAAAGTTAAATCTCACAGGATCCAGGGTGAGGTATCTAAATGGATACAAAATTGGCTTCCTAACAGAGCCAGAGGATGGTTGTTTTTTAAACTGGAGGCCTGTGACCAGCGGTGTGCCTCAGGGATCAGTGCTGGGCCCACTGTTATTTGTCATTTATATTTATGATTTGGATGAGAATATAGGGGGCATGGTTAGCAAGTTTGCAGATGACACCACGATTGGTGGCATGGTGGATAGGGAGGAAGGTTATCTCCAATTGCAGCGGGATCTTGATCAATTGGGCCAGTGGGCTGATGAATGGCAGATGGAGTTTAATTTAGACAAATGCGAGGTAATGCATTTTGGTAGATTGAACCAGGGCAGAACCTGCTCAGTTAATGGTAGGGCGTTGGGGAGAGTTACAGAACAAAGAGATCTAGAGGTACATGTTCATAGCGCCTTGAAAGTGGAGTCAAATGTGGACAGAGTGGTGAAGAAGGCATTCGGCATGCTTGGTTTCATCGGTCAGAACATTGAATACAGGAGTTGGGACGTCTTGTTGAAGTTGTATAAGACATTGGTAAGGCCACACTTGGAACACTGTGTGCAATTCTGGTCACCCTATTATAGAATGGATATTATTGAACTAGAAAAAGAGTGCAGAAAAGATTTACTAGGATGCTACCGGGACTTGATGGATTGAGTTATAAGGAGAGGCTGAATAGGCTGGGACTTTTTTCTCTGGAGCGTAGGAGGCTGAGGGGTGATTTTATAGAGGTCTATAAAATAATGAGGGGCATAGACAAGGTAGATAGTCAATATCTTTTCTCAAGGGTAGGGGAGTCTAAAACTAGAGGGCATAGGTTTAAGGTGAGAGGGGAGAGATACAAAAGTATCCAGTGGGGCAATTGTTTCACACACAGTGTCTGGAACAAGCTGCCAGAGGTAGTAGTAGAGGCGGGTACAATTTTATCTTTTAAAAAGCATTTAGATAGTTACATGGGTACGATGGGTATAGAGGGATATGGGCCAAATGCGGGCAATTGGGATTAGCTTAGGGGTTTAAAACAAAAAGGGCGGCATGGACAAGTTGGCCCGAAGGGCCTGTTTCCATGCTGTAAACTTCTATGACTCTATGACATTCCCCACCCTCTGGGTGAAGAAATTTCTCCTCACCTCCGTTCTAAAAGGTTTACCCCTTATCCTCAAATTATGACCCCTAGTTCTGGACTCCCCCACCATCGGGAACATTCTTTCTGAATCTACCCTGTCTAACCCTGTTAGAATTTTCTATGAGATCCCCTCTCACTCGTCTAAACTCCAGTGAATATAATCCTAACCGACTTAATCTCTCCTCATATGAAAGACCTGCCATCCCAGGAATCAACCTGGTAAACCTTTGCTGTGCTCCCCCTATAGCAAAGACATCCTTCCTCAAGATAAGGACACCAAAACCACACACAATATTCCAGATGTGGCCTCACTAATGCCCTAAATAACTGTAGCAAAACATCCCTATCCCTATACGCAAATTCTCTCACAATGAAGGCCAACATGCCATTTGCCTTCTTTACTTACCACCCATGATTGAATGGCAGAGCAGACTCAATGGGCCGAATGGCCTAGTTCTGCTCCTATATCTTATGGTCTTATGATCAGATCAAAATGTCACGGGAGCCACATCTGGCCCATGGGCCAGCCATTGGACAAACCTGATCTAGTACATGGAATCGTTTTGGACAAGCCTGATCTAGCACATGGTTCTATCAAAGTGTATCACAGTTAATCTGGAAATATCTGTATTTACTTCTTCGCGAAGTTTTGCTTCATTTGCCTTCTGCAACTGTTGTTCTGCTTCAATAATTCCTTTACGGACAACTTCAGTCATGTTCTCCAATAACTTCAGAACAAATACAAGAAGGGAGAATTATGGTTAGCATTAGTACCTGACAACGTTTCTTCCACTGCATTGTCAATATTATAAACCATAAAGTGTCTATTAATCTCATATACTCATTCAACAAAGTAAAGACCTTGGTTAAGCCCATTCAGATCCTGTAGAACGTGCCTGTAGGAATCCACAATGGAAGGGTAATTTTTTTAAATGTCAGAACCACATTGCCTTAGAAGTGGTATTTTGTAGAAACAAACATGTGGAAATGTTAATTTATATCAGAGAGATAAGTACCAGAATCCAATGCTTATTTATTTTCCAGCTGTATCGCTGCTGATCTTGCAGCATCACTTGGAGAAAATGGAGAAAGTGTATGGTCTTTAAAGAACAATGTTTTAATCACTGTTCACTTCCCCTGACTTAGTCCCAAATCAGAGTTCAACTAAAGTGCTGATCGGCAATGTTACCGAACAGCACCATAGCACGGTAACTTTAAATTGATGATTGGTAACAGCCTTTTAGGAAAACTGAGCAGAACCATAATTAGAAATTGGGTATAGCAGTCACATCAACCACTGGAATGAGATTTAACTACGCCTGCAAACCGTGGGTGTACAGTGCCACAGGGGTTAGAAATTGAGCCACATTGCGCTTGATTAAAACGCACATGGTTCCCATACAGGGACCCAGCACTTGACATCCCAGGAATGCCTGTTAAGATGTCACGGTGGTGACATGGTGGCACAGTGGTTAGCACTGCTGCCTCGCAGCGCCAGGGGCCCAGGTTCGATTCCCAGCTTAGATGACTGGCTGTGTGCAGTTTGCACGTTCTCCCCGTGTCGGCGTGGGTTTCCTCCGGGTGCTCCGGTTCCCTCCCACAGTCCAAAGATGTGCAGGTTAGGTGTAGTTGCCCCTTAGTGTCAGGGGGACTAGCTGGAGTAAATGCATGGGGTTATGGGGATAGGGCCCGAGTGGGATTGTGGTCGGTGCAGACTCGATCGGCTGAATGGCCTCCTTCTGCAGAGTAGGGATTCTATGATTCTAACTTTTCACAGCGAGAAGATGCAGCTCCTTCCCATGTCGTTTATAAAATTAAAAGATTGAGATTTTGATGGAATTAGACACGGAAGAAATTTATACAGAATTTAGTTTGAAAATAGCGTGATTGACAACTAGAAGCTTGGAGTTACGGGCCGGAACTTTCCAGCTGTTCACGCCGGCGGGACTTTCCGGACCCACTGACAGCAGCCCCCCCGCCCTGGGTTTCCCAGCAGTGAGGGACGTATCCAGTGGGGGATCAGAATATTGCGCCGCTGACCAATGTGGGACGCCTCTGCAAAGCACAGGGTGAGTTGTGGGGAAAATCCCTTCCATCGTGTATTTCAATAAGTTTTAACTGACTGTTGGGAGCGATCCAGATACAAACCTAAGCATGGTTTTGGAATAGAAAATGATCTTTATCAAAAATTAGTTTATTTGTAAAAACATGATGGACAGGGTACATACCTTCGAACTTTCCTCAATTTCTTTGCCTGTGGTAGCAATGGTTTCCACTAATTCTGGCACATCTAAATTATCAGTTACCATACCGATATAGATGCAATTCTTCTCACCTCCAAACTCAGGCCCTGCAAGTATTAAAATAAATAAGCTGTTAAAATAAGCACAAAATACAACCATAATACTCCTCAAACAATGCCAATTATTTAGAATATAATCAATATTAAAATAAAAACATTGGTTCTGATTCTATAAGTTCTTTCCTACAAATAGTTTAAAGTTCTTAACTTTAGAATTTATTTATCAGTGTCACATGTAGGCTTACATTAACAATGCAATGAAATTACTGTGAAAATCCCCTAATCGCCACACTCAGGCGCCTGTTCGGGTACACTGAGGGAGAATTTAGTATGGCCGATGCACCTAACCAACACGCCTTTCGGACTGTGGGAGGAAACCGGAGCACCCGGAGAAAACCCACGCAGACACGGGGAGAACGTACACACTCCACACAGACAGTGACCCAAGCCAGGAATTGAACCCGGGTTCCTGGCGCTGTGATGCAGCAGTGCTAACCACTGTGCCACCCTGCCGCCCCATCAGCACTTTCCAAATCCATGACCAATACCAACTAGAAGGACAAGAGCAGCAGATACTTGGGAACACCGCCACCTAGAGGTTCCCCTCCAAGTCACTCACCATCCTGACTTGGAAATATATCAGCGTTCCTTCTCGGTCGCTGGGTCAAAATCCTGCAACTTCCTCCCTAACACCACATGGACTGCAGTGGTTCAAGAGGCAGCTCACCATTACCTCATCAAAGGTAATTAGGGATGGGCAATAAATGCTGGCTTAGCCAGCGACGCCCATGTCCCATGACTGAATTAGAAAAGTACCAAAAATTGTTTTTATTTCCTTGCTAATAAACAAAACCAAACATTGTTCTTCTTCAGGTTGGTTTGGTACAACAAGCTAAACACTGTCGGATTATAATCTAATCGAGCAGCTATGGTTCCATTGATGACAATGATCCAGTGAACTAATAATCTTTGTGCTTTGGAGACAAGTCTGTTGGGAAGGTCCCTTTAAATCCAAAGTGAAACTTAAGTAATTCTAGCAAAATGTCCTTAGATTTTCGTGAAGTGCTCACATGACCTAGGTTGTTACGGAGCTGAAACAAAGGGTAAATATACAGCTATTTGAGTATCAGATTACAGCTGCTCTAAGCAGAATACAGAGACAAATATGTCTTGGTCGTAGAGCAGAACCTGCAGTTAGTGGAGGGGGTAAGAGTTTTAACAACACCAGGTTAAAGTCCAACAGGTTTATTTGGTAGCAAATACCATAAGCTTTCAGAGCGCTGCTCCTTCGTCAGATGGAGTGGAAATGTGCTCTCAAACAGTGCACAGAGACACAAAATCAAGTTACAGAATACTGATTAGAATGCGAATCCTTACAGCCATCCAGGTCTTAAAGATACAGACAATGTGGGTGGAGGGAGCATTAAGCACAGGTTAAAGAGATGTGTAGTGTCTCCAGACAGGACAGCCCGCAAGTCCAGGAGGCAAGCTGTGGGGGTTACAAATAGTGTGACATGAACCCAATATCCCAGTTGAGGCCGTCCTCATGTGTGCGGAACTTGGCTATCAGTTTCTGCTCAGTGACTCTGCGCTGTCGTGAAAGCCGCCTTGGAGAACGCTTACCTGAAGATCCGAGGCTGAATGCCCGTGACTGCTGAAGTGCTCCCCAACAGGAAGAGAACAGTCTTGCCTGGTGATTGTCGAGCGGTGTTCATTCATCCGTTGTCGTAGCGTCTGCATGGTTTCCCCAATGTACCATGCCTCGGGACATCCTTTCCTGCAGCGTATCAGGTAGACAATGTTGGCCGAGTTGCAAGAGTAGGTACCGTGTACCTGGTAGATGGTGTTCTCACGTGAGATGATGGCATCCGTGTCGATGATCCGGCACGTCTTGCAGAGGTTGCTGTGGCAGGGTTGTGTGGTGTCGCGGTCACTGTTCTCCTGAAGGCTGGGTAGTTTGCTGCGGACAATGGTCTGTTTGTGGTTGTGCGGTTGTTTGAAGGCAAGAAGTGGGGGTGTGGGGATGGCCTTGGCACGATGTTCGTCTTCATCAATGACATGTTGAAGGCTCCGGAGGAGATGCCGTAGCTTCTCCGCTCCGGGGAAGTACTGGACGACGAAGGGTACTCTGTCCACCGTGTCCCGTGTTTGTCTTCTGAGGAGGTCGGTGCGGTTTTTCGCTGTGGCGCGTCGGAACTGTTGATCGATGAGTCGACTGCCATATCCTGTTCTTATGAGGGCATCTTTCAGCGTCTGGAGGTGTCTGTTGCAATCCTCCTCATCCGAGCAGATCCTGTGTATTCGGAGGGCTTGTCCGTAGGGGATGGCTTCTTTAACATGTTTAGGGTGGAAGCTGGAGAAGTGGAGCATCCAAGGCGGCCTTCACAACACACGACAGCGCAGAGTCGCTGAGCAGAAACTGATAGCCAAGTTCCACACACATGAGGACGGCCTAAACCGGGATGTTGGGTTTATGTCACACTATCAGTAACCCCCACAGCTTGCCTCCTGGACTTGCAGGCTGTCCTGTCTGGAGACAATACACATCTCTTTAACCTGTGCTTAATGTTCCCTCCACCCACATTGTCTGTATCTTTAAGACCTGGCTGGTTGTAGGGATTTGCATTCTAACCGGTGCCACGTGATAGCGAGTTGAGGAACAGGGAGAGAGTGCACTTAAACATGTGGTTGCAGGGATGGTGCAGGAGGGAGGGTTTCAGATACGTGGATAATTGGAACACGTTGTGGGGAAGGTGGGACCTCTACAAACAGGACGGGGTGCACCTGAACCAGAGGGGCACCAATATCCTGGGAGGGAAATTTGCTACGGCTCTTCAGGGGGATTTAAACTAATTTGTCAGGGGAGTGGGAAAAGGAGTTGTAGTCCGGAAGTCAGTGTTGAGGGTGGTGAGGTATTGGGGAAGGTATCAAGGTCAAGGGTGGGTACCGGTAGACAGGAAGGTGGGTTGAAGTGTGTCTACTTCAATGCAAGGAGCATCCGGAACAAGGTGGATGAACTTGGGGCGTGGATTGCTACTTGGGACTACGATGTTGTGGCCATTACGGAGACGTGGGTAGAACAAGGACAGGAATGGTTGTTGGACGTTCCGGGGTATAGATGTTTCAGTAAGTGTAGGGAAGCTGGTAAAAGAGGTGGAGGATAGTTTAACGGCTGCGGAAAAGCACTTTGAGGGGGATATGCACACTGAGGTAATATGGGCTGCAGTTAGAAACAGGAAAGGAGCGGTCACGTTGTTAGGAGTTTACTATAGGCCCCCAAATAGTAATAGAGATGTGGAGGAAGAAATTGCTAAGCAGATTATGGATACGTGTGGGGGTCACAGGGTAGTTGTCATGGGGGACTTTAACTTTCCAAATATTGATTGGAACCTTTGTAGGTCAAATAGTTTGGATGGGGCACTTTTTGTGCAGTGTGTGCAGGAGGGTTTCCTGACACAATATGTGGATAGGCCGACAAGGGGTGAGGCCACATTGGATTTGGTACTGGGAAATGAACCGGGCCAAGTGTTAGATTTGGTTGTGGGAGAGAACTTTGGAGATAGTGACCACAATTCGGTGTCTTTTGTTATTGCAATGGAGAGGGATAGGGCCGGACGGCAGGGCAAGGCTTACAATTGGGGGAGAGGAAATTATGATGCGATTAGGCAAGAATTAGGGGGCATAAGATGGGAACAGAAACTGTCAGGGAAAGGCACTGATGAAAAGTGGAACTTTTTCAAGGAACAAATACTGGGTGTCCTTGATAGGTATGTCCCTGTCAGGCAGGGAGGAAATGGCCGAGTGAGGGAACCGTGGTTCACAAAAGAGGTGGAATGTCTTGTGAAAAGGAAGAGGGAAGCTTATGTAGGGATGAGGAAACAAGGTTCAGATGGCTCGATTGAGGGTTACAAGTTAGCAAGGAATGAGCTGAAAAAGGGGCTGAGGAGAGCTAGGAGGGGACATGAGAAGTCCTTGGCGGGTCGGATCAAGGAAAACCCCAAGGCTTTTTACTCTTATGTGAGGAATAAAAGAATGACCAGGGTGAGGTTAGGGCCGGTCAAGGACAGTGGTGGGAACTTGTGTATGGAATCAGTAGAGATAGGCGAGGTGATGAATGAATACTTTCCTTCAGTGTTCACCAAGGAGAGGGGCCATGTTTTTCAGGAAGAGAAGGTGTTACAGGCTAATAGGCTGGAGGAAATAGATGTTTGGAGGGAGGATGTATTGGCAGTTTTGAATAAACTGAAGGTCGATAAGTCCCCTGGGCCTGATGAAATGTATCCTAGGATTCTTTGGGAGGCGAGGGATGAGATTGCAGAGCCTTTGGCTTTGATCTTTGGGTCCTCGCTGTCCACGGGGATGGTGCCAGAGGACTGGAGAGTGGCAAATGTTGTTCCTCTGTTTAAGAAAGGGAATAGAAATGACCCTGGTAATTATAGACCGGTTAGTCTGACTTCGGTGGTTGGTAAATTGATGGAAAAGGTCCTTAGGGATGGGATTTACGACCATTTAGAAAGATGCGGATTAATCCGGGATAGTCAGCACGGATTTGTGAAGGGCAAATCGTGCCTCACAAATTTGATAGAATTTTTTGAGGAGGTAACTAGGTGTGTTGATGAAGGTAGGGCGGTTGATGTCATATACATGGATTTTAGTAAGGCATTTGATAAGGTCCCCCATGGTCGGCTTATGATGAAAGTAAGGAGGTGTGGGATAGAGGGAAAGTTGGCCGATTGGATAGGTAACTGGCTATCTGATCGAAGACAGAGGGTGGTGGTGGATGGAAAATTTTCGGACTGGAGGCAGGTTGCTAGCGGAGTGCCGCAGGGATCGGTGCTTGGTCCTCTGCTCTTTGTGATTTTTATTAATGACTTAGAGGAGGGGGCTGAAGGGTGGATCAGTAAATTTGCTGATGACACCAAGATTGGTGGAGTAGTGGATGAGGTGGAGGGGTGTTGTAGGCTGCAAAGAGACATAGATAGGATGCAAAGCTGGGCTGAAAAATGGCAAATGGAGTTTAACCCTGATAAATGTGAGGTGATTCATTTTGGTCGGACAAATTTAAATGTGGATTACAGGGTCAAAGGTAGGGTTCTGAAGACTGTGGAGGAACAGAGAGATCTTGGGGTCCATATCCACAGATCTCTAAAGGTTGCCACTCAAGTGGATAGAGCTGTGAAGAAGGCATATAGTGTGTTAGCTTTTATTAACAGGGGGTTGGAGTTTAAGAGCCGTGGGGTTATGCTGCAACTGTACAGGACCTTGGTGAGACCGCATTTGGAATATTGCGTGCAGTTCTGGTCACCTCACTATAAGAAGGATGTGGAAGCGCTGGAGAGAGTGCAGAGGAGATTTACCAGGATGCTGCCTGGTTTGGAGTGTCGGTCTTATGAGGAAAGGTTGAGGGAGCTGGGGCTGTTCTCTCTGGAGCGGAGGAGATTGAGGGGAGACTTAATAGAGGTTTATAAAATGATGAAGGGGATAGATCGAGTGAACGTTCAAAGACTATTTCCTCGGGTGGATGGAGCTATTACAAGGGGGCATAACTATAGGGTTCATGGTGGGAGATATAGGAAGGATATCAGAGGTAGGTTCTTCACGCAGAGAGTGGTTGGGGTGTGGAATGGACTGCCTGCAGTGATAGTGGAGTCAGACACTTTAGGAACATTTAAGCGGTTATTGGATAGGCACATGGAGCACACCAGGATGGTAGGGAGTGGGATAGCTTGATCTTGGTTTCAGATGAAGGTCGGCACAACATCGTGGGCCGAAGGGCCTGTTCTGTGCTGTACTGTTCTATGTTCTAATCAGTATTCTGTAACTTGATTTTGTGTCTCTGTGCACTGTTTGAGAGCACATTTCCACTCCATCTGACGAAGGAGCAGCGCTCCGAAAGCTTATGGTATTTGCTACCAAATAAACCTGTTGGACTTTAACCTGGTGTTGTTAAAACTCTTACTGTGTTCACCCCAGTCCAACGCCGGCATCTCTACATCGTTAGTGGAGGGACCAGAAGAGTTATTTGTGTAATATAACCTGAAGGGACAAAGCTGAAGAGATAGAGAGCAGAGATTTTGGATTGGACAAGACTACCATAGCTGCTTTTGTTGTTCCAGACTGCCGTGTAAAGGAATTGGAAAAAGGAGTCCATGGGGATTCGGTGCCATCAAGATTGTTGTGAGTCTAGCTAAGTGGGTTCTGCAGGAGTGTGCAATTTGGGCATTGACTGCATTCGGTAAGTTTGGATAGAATATGGCTAACAGTGAAATTAACCTGGCGGCTGAATCGATTGAGTGGGCAAGTGAGAGATCTGAAGTACCAGAGGCTGAGTTTGTGAGGAGAAATTATTAATGTTTCAGGTCTGTGACTTTTCATCAGTACATTCTCTTCCAATCATATAAATCATTCGCTTTCAAACAAAAGCAGTTTGTTTCTGCTGAGCTGAATGTGTTTGCTTTTTTGATGGATGTTAATTGTTGGACCTATTAGATCTTGTCCCACAGTCCTCCAATAGGAGCTCCTATTTCAATTCCCAGCTTGTGTCACTGTCTGTGTGGAGTCTGCACATTCTCCCTGTGTCTGCGTGGGCTTCCTCCGGGTGCTCCGGTTTCCTCCCACAATCCAAAGATGTGCGGGTTGGCCATGCTAAATTGCCCCTTGGTGTCCCGGGATGCACAGGTTAGAGGGATTAGTGGGGTAAATATGTGGGGTTACGGGGATAGGGCTTCGGTGGGATTGTTGTCAGTGCAGACTCGATGGGCCGAATGGCCTCCTTCTGCAGTGCAGGGATTCTATGAGTCTATTGATTGCTCTCCTGCACTTTATCTATCTAATGCAAAGCAGCCTTCTTCCTAATTTTCCTTCCTCAGTAAAGATGTTTCTGGTCTCACCTTTATACTGTCCCATGGCAGCATGACTGAGATTCAATAGTAGAGAAATTCAGTTAACCAATGACCCCCACTGCATGGTGCACAAACATGTGGCACATTCTGGCTAATCTGCTTCACACATTTTTCCTTATAGGTACAAAAGTTTTCTGACCTGCTGAGAATATCACATCAGAGTCAAGTTCCTTCAGTTTCTTTAGCAATCCAGAGGAGATGTTTTCCATTGCTAGTTGCTGCTTTTCAGGGTAAGGTTCTTCATTGGTAATTTCATACCTGCAGAGAACGTTTAATTCAGTATTATAATTTAACTCAACCAGCAAGAAGCAACAAAGGTGGTGTTCAACCCTTCATTTCGTATTTATGTTCAAGGCAGAAACCGTCAGGGACGATACACGGTTCTTCCTCCACATCCCATCTACTTAACCAAAAATGATTAAATGGCACATTGGAGTTTTCACCCCAGTCATGCAACAAGATTGAGGTTCCCATCAGGCCACTATCAAAGGAGCAAACTCGTGCATCTCAGAATGGGGTTCCATTCAACAATGAAACTTCAACTCTGCGTCAATGTCAGGGCCATTCAGAAATGACTCAAGCACTGTAGAAGTTTGAAATAAAAAGAGAAAATGCTGGAAAATCTCAGCAGGTCTGACAGCATCTGTGGAGAGAGAGAAGAGCCAATGTTTCGAGTCTGGATCCAGGCTTGTTGCCTCTATTCTCTCTCCACAGATGCTGTGAGACCTGCTGAGATTTTCCAGCATTTCCTGTTTTTGTTTCAGATTCCTGCGTCCGCAGTATTTTGCCTTTATCTTTGTAGAAGTTTGCAACCCTGACAATCTTGCCTTGTAAGTCGAAAGACTATATGTTACGATGGAGTGGAGATTTTCAATTGAGAGAGCGCTGAAATTATGAAAAATAATCTGGGGGGGGGGGGGGAAATGAGCAGAAAGGAAATGTGGATGAGAAATATTTTGGACATTTGAAATAAGCATTAGAAATGCAATGTACTGATATCCAAACCACCAACTGAAACTGACCCGAGCAACAACAGTGTTTGACGCTATTTATTAATGTAGAAATAAAAGCATTTGCTGGTATGTCACAAACTATTGTTTTTAAATGTTGCCAGCCTATAATGTGGGATTATGTTCATTCTGTTTATTCATGTGGTTGCTAATTGCAATCACGCACAATCGCACTACTTTGAAAAAATATTTTTGGATAAACAGATGCTGGGAGACATACCGCACAGTGCCCAATCCAGGCCAGCTCAGATCCTCGATGTATGTCAGGCCAGCTGTCTGGTAAACCTCCTGTTTAAATTCGTCTCGGAGTTGCAGAGTGCCAATTAGAATGGGAATTTTTGCTTTCAGACATTCAGCCAATTGGTCCACATGTTCTGGTGTAGTGTTCAGGACTAAAGGAAAGAAAGAAGGTAAGTGGAACTAATAAACAACGTGCAAATTATATGGCTTATGTAACAGCTGATATATAATGTCTCACATTTAGTCAGGAATGCAAATTCTCAACACTGGAGTGTATTAAATTGGTAGCGATATTGTATCATTACATTCTACAAGCCTTCTTTTGTTTAAAAAGGGCCATTTAAAACAAAGATAAATTTCTGATTGAATTTTCTTTTTATTCATTCGTGGGACATTGGCATCACTGGTTGGCCAGCATTTATTGCCCATCCCTAGTTGCCCGAGGGCAGCTGAGAGTCAACCACATTGCTGTGGCTCTGGAGTCACATGTAGGCCCAGACCAGGTAAGGACGGCAGATTTCCTTCCCTAAAAAACACTAGTGAACCAGATGGATTTTTCCGACAATGGTTTCATGGTCATCAGTAGTTTCTTAATTCCAGGTAGCTTTTATTGAATTCAAATTCCACCATCTGCTGTGGCAGGATTTGAACCCGGGTCCCCAGAACATGAGCGGAGTTTCTGGATTAATAGTCTAGCGATTATACCACTAGGCCATCACCTCCCAACAAATGTGATGATTTGGTACGGGAATTCAATATCTGTATTGTACTGGTAAGATACACCAGAATGTTCAACATAATTTCAGCTCAGCATAAACAAAGTAGCAATAAAATCAAAGAGAAACGGACATGGGATTTGTAGCCATTGCTTGCTCAAGTCCAGATAATTTGTGTGTGCAAGATCAGTGCTAGGATTGTTAGAACCCTTGCAGAGCATGTACGATCCTTCTAATATTTCTGTAGACACAGTATGTTGCAGAAAGCTAACGAAACCAGCATCAGCTAAACCTTCACCCAGGCTAGGTTTCACACAGATATAAATTCAAGTAATTTGATGCAAAAACAGAAAATGCTGGAAAATCTCAGCTGGTCTGACAGCATCTGTGGAGAGAGAATAGAAGTAACGTTTCAAGTCAGGATGACCCTTCATCAGAGATAATTTGATGGTGTGCAACACTATTTTATAGAGCTCAGGTTCTTGTGGAAGCTTTGGAGAGGGTACGGAAAAGATTTATCAGGATGCTGCCTGGTATGGAAGGCATTAGCTGAGGAGAGGTTGGAGAAACTTGGTTTGTTCTCACTGGAGCGACGGAGGTTGAGGGGAGACCTGATAGAAGTCTACAAGATTATGAGGGGCACGGACAGAGTGGATAGTCAGAAGCTTTTTCCCCAGGGTGGAAGAGTCAATTACTAGGGGGCATAGGTTTAAGGTGCAAGGGGCAAAGTTTAAAGGAGATGTATGAGGCAAGTTTTGTTTTAACACAGAGGTTGGTGGGTGCCTTGAACTCGCTGCCGGGGCAGGTAGTGGAAGCAGATACAATAGTGACTTTTATGGGGCGTCTTGACAAATATATGAATAGGGTGGGAATAGAGGAATATTGTCCCTGGAAGGGTAGGGGGTTTTAGTTCAGACGGGCAGCATGGTCGGTGCAGGCTTGGAGGGCCGAAGGGCTTGTTCCTGTGCTATAAATTTCTTTGTTCTTTTGAGAGTAGGAGGCTGCATGTTACCGTGGATTGCAGCACAATATTGTCCTCTCTGGAGAGTGAATTGTCACCCGAGAGTAAATTCAGACTATTCAGATGCTAGGAAAGTCCTCTGTATAGTTAAAGCTTTCTGGTCCATCCATCAGTGTGAAAAGAATGGACTGATAATGTTAACTTAATGTGATAATCTTAACTTAATGTGATAATGATAATGTTAACTTAATCATAATAAAAACAGATAAATAAAAGTATTTACACAATGAAGACAAATCCTTCACTGCAAAGCATGAACTAATAGAAATATCTAATCAAATTTCTTTACTCACCTGCTGCTGTCATCAACGGGCTAAATCGTATACATACTCCTTCATCTTCCAACTCTACAACATCTACACCACTGGTCGGAACCAACTGTCCTAGCTGCTCCCCTAACTGTTGACAGAAATACAGGGTATAATTCGATGACTATCTATAAAAAGATAATGCACTTTATGAACTCATTTTGAATATTTTAATTGATTCATTTTGGGCACTGATTTAACTTTTCATTATACATCTGCAAACCTTATAGAATCTACAGTGCAGGAGGAGGCCATTCGGCCCATTGAGTCTGTACCGACAACAATCCCACCCAGGTCTTAACCCCGTAACCCAACATACTTACCCTGCTAGTCCCCCTGACACCAAGGGGCAATTTAGCATGGCCAATCAACCCAGCCCACACATCCTTGGACTGTGGGAGGAAACCGGAGCACCCGGAGGAAACCCACGCAGACACGGGGTGAATGTGCAGACTCCACACAGACAGTGACCCAAGCCGGGAATCGAACCCGGGTCCCTGGCGCTGTGAGGCAGCAGTGCTAACCACTCTGCCACCGTGCCGCCCAAACCTTCAAAACCTTCAGATTGAATACTTACCCAGCGATTCAGAGCATCATCAGTTTCTCTCTCATTGCTGTCCTTTGTGGATTCCTGAACCGCTGCAGTTTGATACTGAGCACCATCTAGAGCTGAGAATGTGAATAGAAAAATTATAATGGAGCTCTCAAATACTTGACAAGTTTTCTAAAGTTAAAGTTTATTTATTCGTCACAAGTAAGACTTTACATTAACACCGCAATGAAGTTACTGTGAAATTCCCCTAGTTGCCACACTCTGGCGCCTGTCCGGGTCAATGCACCCTAACCAGCACATCTTTCAGACTGTGGGAGGAAACCCACGCAGACACGGGGAGAACGTGCAGACTCCAGACAGACAGTGACCCAAGCCGGGAATCGACCCCTGCACTGGTTTGGTATTATAAATGATCTACACTCTTTGGTATCCAGTGAATGCTGTACGTGGGAAAGGATGCCACAGCTGACTCTGATCCTGTGATCAGATGTTTCCAGTAGGCACCCGTGGATAGTGAAGAGTGGGTACTGACGGCCATCCGTCCTTTTAACAATAGTGAAACAGAGATTGCCAAATGTGGAATGGGCACCAATGGAGTTTGATGAGCAGGAATTATGGAATCGGGTGAATTGGATGATGTTCTGGATGAGTTGGAGTTTGTAACCAGTTGAACTCAAAAGGTCCAGGAAGAGTGTGTTGGACAAATGGAGGTTTCCTGTATACAGACATGGATAAGGGTTTCAGTAGACATGGGCATCAATAAGAGTGAAGGCTGTTGTTACAGAAATGGAAATAGGTAGCTATGGTGACGGAATTTGCCCTAAATTTGCCAAAGGCCTATGGCGGGTGGGAAAAGCAGCGCTGTAGCCACCAGCCCCTGCAGCTTTCTCCACTGTATCATTCGGGACATTAAAATAACAGTTCAGGGCAGGTCCCACATCACCGTGCCTGGGCATTTGAGCCGATCCCACCAGCAACTTTGTTTCTCGAAGATCAGGCTACCACTTGTAAAAGCTGCCCTGGCCTGCATGTGGGGTTTGAGACTCGATTCGGGTCCAAAAGAATGCTGACACTGCACAATATTTATTTAACTCAAGTCAGCAACCAAGGGAAAGGAATCTGAAACTACAGTGCAAACTTCCAGTTCTGGCAGGCAAGGAGAACACCTTAAAAAACAGATCTTGGGCTCCATACGTATGAAATGAGCAGCTCAATGGTGGTTTTAGGGAAGTAGCAAGAATGCCGGAAAATTGCCCAGTCCAATCGTGGGTTGGACTTAGAATCCTACAGTGCAGAAGGAGGCCATTCGGCCCATCAAGTCTGCACCGACCATAATCCCACCCGGGCCCTATCCCCGTAACCCCATGCATTTATACTAGCTAGTCCCCCAACACTAAGGGGCAATTTGGTATGGCCAATCCACCTAACCTGCACATCTTTGGACTCTGGGAGGAAACCGGGGCATCCAGAGGAAACCCCCGCAGACACGGGGAGAACGTGCAAACTCCACACAGGCCATGACCCGAGGCTGGAATCGAACCTGGATCCTTGGCGCTGTGAGGCAGCAGTGCTAACCACTGTGCTACTGTGTCGCCACCGTGGCATCTTAACAGGTGTTCCTGGGGTGTCAGTGCAGTGTGGCTCAATTTCTACTCCATTTTGTGCATCACAATGCGGGAAATAACAGTGAAGAATCCAGTCAAAGTGCACACACACTTATCTTTAAAACCACAATGCCTTTAAAATGGTTTACATTTCAGTAAGTTATAGGAGCTGGATCAGGATATGGTATCTGGCCAGCAGTTGGAATCACTTATGACCTTATTTGGGCACAGGGCACACAACAAACAATATTCTTTTTTGACTCAAAAGCATTAGGCATAATCGAGTAATTAATGAGAAATCCTAGAGGGTAATTGCTGCCTGTTCCCTGAAACGGATGCTTGAGTTGGCGGACTCCCAGTTTGATCATGTGAACTTTGTTATTCTTCTGACAAAAATCATTCATGCAACTGAGTCACTTTTTTGGTCTGGCGATGTTGAACGAAAGATGAATATGTTAAGATTATGGTGTTAAAATAATTGTCCTCTGGACCCATCTTAAAAGAGAACCTTTAAGACTGATCAAATACGCCCGGTGTAGATGACCATCTCACTGAGATTTCCAGATACTATTTTTGCCAAGACAATCGAAAAACAACTAAATAAAATAGGGCCAGTGGCAAACTTGTTTGCCAAATATTTCTTTTCAATTTATAATGAATTTTATTGTGAAATACACAGGAATTATGTTGTGAAATTGCAATTATCGGTTGATCTCCAAACAATGCAGGCTTTACTGTTTTTATTGGGAACAAATCTACCAAGGCATGTACAGATTCAGTCGATGCAATGTAGCATGATGCTATTTCATTTACTAGAAATGGTTTCCATTCTCTAACACACCGTGTATTCTGAAATTGCACACACTGCTGAACATGTAGGACCTCCACTGTACTGGTAATAGGAACGGTAAAGCTCCCCCTTTCCCTTCCTGCCTAGATCTAATGTCCACATAACGAGTGGTCGATTTTCCACTCAAGACTTGTCCAGATTGAACTCCAGCCCAGTGTGGTGCGCTGGGACATCAGCAAGGATTGGTCACAACCCTGAAGGTGCAGGTCTTCCCCTTGGCAAGGCTGGATACCAACATAGAGAGAGACCTGCAGGTTCAGGCCTGGTCATTGGTCTCAACGTAGCAACCAAAATGCTGCAGGACCCAAAGAGCTATTGGAAGCTGACAGTGAGTTATTTTCATTTAGATTTGGTGTATTATTCCACTTGGGAATGTTACCCTAAGATCTTCTTTTCTGGGGGAGTTCAGCCACATGTTCTCAGCAGTTTCTTGGAATGTGAATGCAATCTGAATAAAGGGAACAGCTTCCAAAAACAGGATAAGCCCCTGAAAGTGCAGAGGAACACAAAATTGTAACAAGCCTTGAATTTCCAATACTCTTTTACTTATACTGTAGGTAAAAACACAAGGTATATACAATACCTTCCAATATACCAAGTGGTAGCAAATAGTGCTGGCTTAAATAATTGATACTTTTGAGTATTAGAAATAAGGTGTCAGTTTAATTTGTGTTTCTGCCATGTGTGGGGTAACTTGACAAAGGTAGACAAATATGTTTTGATTCTTAATCTTATTTATTTGTAACAGTGTAAAATATAGACACAGAACCTGGTGGCAGCTATGCACAGGTCCCTCACGGCGACAATAATAACTCACGCAAACCCGTGTATCTGATGATAGGAGTCACGCATGCTCACACTTAAAGATATCAGTATGCATATTCTAATAATAAGAAGTCTCACAACACCAGGTTAAAGTCCAATAGGTTTATTTGGCAGCACGAGCTTTCGGAGCGCTGCTCCCTCATCAGATGAATCTCCTGATGAAGGAGTGGTGCTCCGAAAGCTCGTGCTACCAAATAAACCTGCTGGACTTTAACCTGGTGTTGTGAGACTACTTACTGTGCCCACCCCAGTCCAACGCCGGTAGCTCCACATCATATTCTAATAGAAAGATGCTTAGTGTAGCCACTATAACATGCTGTAACATTTCTCCGCGCCTTAATTTTAATCCCTCTTAAGGAAAGAAACACAATGAACCAAAAATAGCCCCTGCAATGTCCACATGAAGTTGGACTAGGGGACGATCAGGCCACTCCCAAGTATCTAGCAGTGCTGGTGGCGCCACCTTCTGGTTGATCTGACACAGAACAGGATTTCACCTTGTTCTCCGACTCCTGATCTATGTTATGGGGGTGGGGTGGTGATTACTCGACCGCCAAAGGATGCAACCATCCTATACATTATGCTCATCTTCCCGCTCTGCACACGGTCTCAGTTCATCATCTCCTAGGCCAACCCTGCAATAAGGTATCTCTTCGCTTGGGTTGAACAGGGTCCCAGTCCGTCCACCATTTATGCAGTCTTGCCTCTGAAAATCTTTGTAACACTTGACCCAGCTTGCTGAGGTGCTCCCCAGTACACTCTGTGACAGGAGGAACCCTCAGACTGTCCATTGTCCTCGCCGGACATCCTGGAGAACATCCCGAAAACCAGACGTCTGTATTTGAACAAAGTGTTGATTGCGATGTACTGGCTGGAACTTGACATGAGCAGTGCCCACCAGCAGCTTTTGTTAGAGGACTCAAAACATGGGGCCGGATTCTCTGATCTCACCTTCAGCTGGGACTTTCCCACTGCAGTGGATGAAGATTTGACTGAGTGCCAAGTTCTCCATGTGCGTCTCGCTCGCATGTTGGAGAATCACCCCTCTTCCTGCTCCGTGCTTTCCAGGTGATGCACAGCTGACTGAGGCTTTTCTGAACTTGAATCTCCCTGCATAGCCTTTGGCTTGCTCTTAGCACCCCTGCACCTTTTAGTCAAATGCGACGGTGAAAGACAGCGTCCGTGAATTTACGATGGTTTGGAGAGTGTGTTCCCTGAAACATTCCACTGCTTTTGCCCCTTTGAACAGGTTTTGACTTGTTGGCAGCCATTTCCATTCCCGAGATTTTTTCCAGAGCTTTTTTGAAAGTCAGTGTGGCTTCTCTCAACAGGCTGACATTGTATGCTGTCCTCGTTAGTGCCACAGACTAATATATCCCAGAGCATGTCCTCCAACACTGCCCCAAACTCTCAATGTTCAGAGAGTTGTCTTAATTCAGCAACAAAGATGTGGAGATGCACTCCACTCACCTGATGAAGGGGCACCGTTCCGAAAGCTCATGCTACCAAATAAACCTGTTGGACTTTAACCTGGTGTTGTGAGACTTCTTACTTCAGCAAGAAAGTTAGCGACAGACTGTCCCACCTTATGAAAATCATTATGGAACTTGAACAGCTGAACATTCACTGAAGGATTTGAATTGTGGCGATTTTGGACAAGTGCAACTAAATCCGCAAATGGAATGTCCCCTGATTCCCATGGTGTTACTAAATTCCTCACTAGCTTTTAGTCTTTGCCTCACACACACTCAGGAGAATTGAGTGCTTTGTAGCTTCATCTGTAACTCCATTCACCAAGAAAAAGTGCTCCAACCTTTCCACACATTAAGTCCAGTCCCCGTTCTCTTACACAAACTCGCTGATAGTCATGGTGCTACATATCTTGTCTTTCATCAGTGAACTCTCAAACCCGCTGGTCAGAGCCCTCGACCACCGCTCACGAAGCAACCTAGCTAATCGCTGTGCAAAACTTTGTGTCGCAATGTTGAAACTCAAATCATCATCTTTATTTTTTCTCCTTGTTGCCAAAAGCATGTGGTCACTTGGCAAAGATAGACAAATGCATTTTGATGCTTAATCTGGTTTACTCACAAAAATATAACAAACAACACGGCATGGGTACAGAACCTGGCGGCAGCTATGCACAGAGCCCTCAAGGTTACAATAATAACCTGCATAAGCCATGCCACCAATGACGTTACTCACGTTTGCTCACACTTACTAAAAACATCAATGTACTTATTCAAATAGGAAGATGCTTTGTGTACCCACTATAACACTAACAAAATGGTTCAAACTTCAGTTAGCTCATGTTAAACAAAGGTGCCTGCATGTCTGTGGGTTTTGGTTTCACTTTAACCTGGGTTCCATAATATTCCTTATGTTCACCTGAACAGGCGAACGGGGCTTTGGTTTAAAGTCTCATTTGGAAGCGAGCATTACCGACAATACTCTAAAGTTTCAGCCTAGATTATGTGCTCAAGTTCTAGAGTAAAGTTTGAACCCAGTCCCTCTGTCACTGTGACACATGAGCAACCCCTGAGCCAGGCAGACACATACTCAAGTACTGCGGAGTATACGATCATTACAGCACTATTAAACTTCGGTGGCACAATGGTTAGCACTGCTGCCTCACAGCGCCAGGGACTTGCGTTCAATTCCCGGCTTGGGCGACTGTGAGGAGTCTGCACGTTCTTCCTGTCTCTGCGTGGGTTTCCTCCGGTTTCCTCCCACAGTCTGAAAGATGTGCTGGTTAGGGTGCATTGGCCGTGCTAAATTCTCCCTCAGCGTACCCGAACAGGCGCCGGAGGGTGGCAACTAGGGGATTTTCACAGTAACTTCATTGCAGTGTTAATGTAAGCCTACTTGTGACTGAAATAAATAAACTTTAAACAGAGTCAAGGGTCCACTTGATTGTTCTTTAGCCCACGAGTGACTGAGAGTCATGGAGATTTAGGGAACAAAAATATCTACGTGTGCAGCATGAACAGCACGAGGCTTCATACCTGATTCAAGGTGCTCCTGGATGAATCTGAACACTACCACTGGAGAGTTAAATTCATCTTCAACCTTGTAATAATAATAAAACAACAGATATTAGCTACCTATTATTTTAATGACAGAATACTTTGACTATTTGGTTTATGGGCCCAACTATTTTGCTCAATAAAAATGCACAGATTTTAGCAAAATCTTGCTCCGATGACCTTTGGCGACAAGATTCAATCACCGATTAAAGCAGAATTTTTATTTTCTGGAGCATTGAAGTAAGCTGGAGAGGATTGGCTCTCTGCCAAACATATTGGACACAACCTTTGACCTCAAATAAAAAAAACATGAAGAGCCCATAAAACAATTTCCAATTTCTTCATCAGAGTCTTTCCCCTCTATTCTACTGCAGTGCCCATTTCAAACATACAGAAGCAACATACCACCTAGAAGCAGTAATAAAAAGCCTTTGACATTTTCCACTTTTGTGAGTTGTACCCCCGGTGAAAAGTTAAAAGATTGCAGGCAGCATAAAAATGATACATTATAATGTAAACAAATATTTACCATAGTCCAAAAATACCAATTACACAAACACAGCACCCATGCACCAAACACTGATCCATTAAATGTTCTCCCATTATGTTATTTAATGCTCACCATACTGAGCAAAATGTTCACTACACAGTTAGCCTTGTAGTAGGAATAACTAGATAACTGGTTGGCAGTCAGGTGGGTAAGGATAACTTAAAAAAACACAGCTTGCTTACTGAGCAAGTGAAGGACTCTACACAGACGCAGCAGACCCAGTTGCTGAACATGTAGGTTTGCCCCTAGTGACTTAACACTCTTATTTGTTCGCGGGATGTGGGCGTCGCTGGCTAGGCCAGCACTTAATGCCCATCCCTAATTGCCCTCGAGAAGGTGGTGGCGAGCTGCCTTCTTGAAATGCTGTCGTCCATGAGGTGTAGTAGCTACACCCACACTGCTGTTCGGGAGAGAGCTCCAGGATTTTGACCCAGTGACAGTTAAGGAACAGTGATGAATTTCCAAGTCAGGATGGTGTGCGGCTTGGAGGGGAACTTGCAGGTGGTGGTGTCCCCATGCTTCTGCTGCCCTTCTAGGTGGTAGAGGTTGGGGCTTGGAAGGTGCTGTCAGGAACAGCCTTGGTGAGTTGCTGCAGTGCATCTTGTAGATGGTACACACTGCTGCCACTTTGAGTTTCAGCCAATCAGGAGGGAAATGTGGGTCTCAGCTTTGGAACATGCCAACAAAACAATGGAAAATGGATAAATTACAAACTTTTTCTTTCTAAAAATGAGGAAATAAAGGTAAAAGTCAAAATCATATAAGGTGAAACATTGTTATCCCCAATACTGAGGCAGGAAGATTAAAGATGTTATTCATAGTCTGGGTAAAATTAGATTCTGATCCTCAGCCTGTGCGGAATTACGCTTTAAATACGACAGTCAAACGAATATACAAATTAGCTTCAATGTTTTTGGGTTTAGGTAAAGAAAAATTCGGCAAAGTTTGCTGCTCTCCTGATTACTAAGCAGCAACCTCTCCTGGATGTTGCTGTGTAGACCTCAGGCAAAAGACAGTACCAAACTATGACGTTCCCAATAACTGGCTATCCTGCTGGCACTCACCGTCATGGCTCACACATGAAAGGCCAATTGGACGAGGTACCAGAGGGTGATCGGCGTCCAGCAAGGAATTAATGTCTTCACGAAAGGGAAGGAAAGGAGAGAAAATTGGCAGGAAAATAAATAAAATAGCAAGAATTAGGTCATGAGACTAGGAAAGATAGATGAAGCTCAGTAAGAGAGGCAGCACACAAGATTTGTTTTTATATACGATTTAGTAGCATGACGTTAATTATACAGCATTAGAGTCATTATTGTCATCTCCTGCGTCAATTTCCGCTCCTGTCCAGAAAACTTCATAATCCGGTGGACAAACTTGTAATTCAAGTTTCTTCTAGGAATATGCACAATTACTTAAATAGAAACTGGATAAACCTGTTTATCTACACACCCTTCCACTACCCTGCCCATCCCAAACACATGCTGGTCCTCATTCCCTGGCCTTTCCTTGTTCACTGCCTTTGTCCTACCCTCTGGCACTTCCTTTCTAAGCATTTTGCCGCTCCACTTTTTTCCCCCTTCAAAACTATCCCCAAATCTATATATTTTTTTCAATCAGTTCTTCATCATTCTCTCCTTCCATGGCTGAAGACTTTGGGCTCAATGGACTGGCCCAAATATTCATGCCACCAGCTGGCGTTCTGAACTTGCTGGCACCATCCCATTCCCCCAGGCCATTTTACCAGAGGCGGCAGGCACGGGTGTTGGCACGGCTACCCATTTGCAGGAGGCAGGCAGACAATTAGGCGATTAAATGTCCACTTAAGGTCTATTGTCAGAGGACAAAAGGAACTGTCCAGTCGGCCTCCAGGCCTCTCCAAGACACCAGGCACTAAACCAGCTGTTTCCAATGGTGAACTTAATCCTATATTATTTGAGCTCTCATAGCACTCTCATATGGAGATCCCAGTCCCCTAACTCAGAGTACGTACCTTTGCCTCAGAATTCAGTGAAGCATTCAGGCAGATGCCCCAGGGAATGAACAACAAATCTGCTCTGGTAATTGCTTTTACCTTTTGTAATTTTCCTATGCCTCCACGGGACCTCACTCCAAGTAGCAAAACATCACATTTATGTTTAAAATACCATGCAAATCTATTCTACAAAATATGCACAGGTACTTGCATAGTAACCAGATATACCTGTTTATCTACACACCCTTCCACTAAAGTCGCAACACTTACACCCAAACAAACTTGTAATGAGAGCTTCTTCTGGAATTGCTTGCCATTGTGGGATTTATTTTTTACTCTCAGTCATTAACAAACTGAATCAAACGGCAGTGTTTTTTAGTGTGAAGCATTCCTTTCACTAGATAGGAACCAATGAAACTTTCACACTGTATTGTATCGGGAATGGCTTTGGACAGGAATCGGAATAGCAGCTAGTTTCTAAGTAACCTGACTGCAGAAGTCATTTTGCTAACCCTAACTGCAGGTCCTTAATTGCATCCAGATCTGCGCCCACTGCCAAACAATCCTGATCACTCCACGGACAGATTGCTTAACACTTTGCCATTGGATAGAACTTTGATTATATTTTAGCTTGCATATAGAAATTTTTTAAATCCAAATAGTCTAAAAATGCAGAGTACAAGTCTCTGAAAATGACAGTGTAATTGGAAAATTAATTCCTTGCGCCGCAAGCTCAGCATTTTTGGGTCACTTCTCAGAGCGTTCAATGTTTTGAAATTGTAGTGCTATGAAGGCAAAGGGTTATTTCAGATTTTAATTGCATTTGGAACTTCTTTATCTGTGCTATCACTTTAGATAACTATGCCAACAAACACAAATTGTTTGAACAGAATGCATACAGAATGTTTCTTGGTATGTCAAAGGCCTTTCATTGCCATGCAATAATTAAAATTGTTCTTCAACATTGTCAACGTCACTTCTTTTTAACCACCGGAGCAAACAAAATGAAGATCCTATTTATTGCATGCACATTACATCATGCACATGCAGTAAACCATAGCTTGGTTTGATTGACACAGGCCATGAAATGAACATTCCGAGCCAAGTATTATGAGTTAATGGAAGAACAGCCACAGGGGGGAGTTTTCACATGGTCCATCTGCAGTCCAAATAACTCTCCAATAAAGTTATAAAATATACTGTGTTCAGTGCAAAGACAAACAACTCCGACGGAGCCGCTCATGTAAGCATATCATTTTGCAGCACTGGTTAGGAGGCGGCCGCTTAGGAATTACTGCAAATAATTGCTGGGAATGTAATAAGTTATTTTTGGTGCAGGTAAAGGGCACCTGTACAGTTCCAACAAGCTTTGAAGTAGTGGCACACTGGGAAGTTGAGACAAGACAAGGCTGCAGCATCACAAATCAGTCATTAAATAAGTAAAACAGCAAAGATCTATTGTAGGTCTATGAGGACATTTTGAATGCATTGCAGTGGTTTGTCAAGAGGTAGAAGGATAATAAAAATGAGTGCAACACTGAGCTCAAGTGTGTTTGGTACAAAGTGACAAGTACAATAGTCCCAGACATTTTTCCTGATGGTTAATCAAGTTTCCAATATGCCACAGGGAAATCTGTTACAAAGCCTGAACAGACAGATGGTCAAAAAAAAAATCAATATGATAAGAATAAAAAACAGATGCAGAAAACCTTAAGATAAACTTGCAGCTTCTTCCACTCAAGTTGAGGAATGTTATTATTTGGGAATTGGAATGAGCTCTCCCACGTACATCACAGAAGGAAAATCCCTCTACTTTGCCCAATATTCCTCAGTCCCAACTCCAGAGAAGCAACCCTTACACAGCAACCAGTGTGACATATATTTCCATTTCCAAAGCAGTTCATGCTAGGGTCTTTGAGTGGGCTTGCTAGTTAATCCTGAATTAGGCTCAGGTTCACTTGGTTTTGGATTGAGATTGTTCAAATGCATCACGTGCAAAAAGTATTTTCTTTTAGCCAGCCTGGCTGGGTTTGAACTGGGGTGAGACACCAGTATCAAACCTCCCTGCTTTTCAATACAGTTATTCTACACAATATCTTCAAGTGAGACTGGGCATTTTTAAAAATCATTTTCCCCAACGAGCAGCTAATTATTTAAGATAGTCAGCTGATGGCAGATAATGCCTCACCACCGGTAGATGCAGGGAGGATGTTCCCGATGGCGGGTGAGTCCAGAACCAGGAGTCACAGTCTGAGGATTCAGGGTAGACCATTTGGGATGGAGGTGAGGAGACATTTCATAGAAATCATAGAAACCCTACAGTACAGAAAGAGGCCATTCGGCCCATCGAGTCTGCACCGACCACAATCCCACCCAGGCCCTACCCCCATATCCACCCACTAATTCCTCTAACATACGCATCTCAGGACACTAAGGGTAATTTTTTTTTTAGCATGGCCAATCAACCTAACCCGCACATCTTTGGACTGTGGGAGGAAACCGGAGCACCCGGAGGAAACCCACGCAGACACGAGGAGAATGTGCAAACTCCACACAGACAGTGACCCAAGCCGGGAATCGAACCCAGGTCCCTGGAGCTGTGAAGCAGCAGTGCTAACCACTGTGCTACCGTGCCGCCCCTAAGTTTTCTTCACCCAAAGAGTGGTGAGCCTGTGGAATTCATTACCACAGGAAGTAGTTGATGCCAAAACATTGAACGTATTCAACAGGCGGCTGGATATAGCACTTGGGGCGAATGGGATCAAAGGTTATGGGGAAAAAGCAGGATTAGGCTATTGAGTTGGATGATCAGCCATGATCGTAATGAATAGCGGAGCAGGCTCGAAGGGCCAAATGGCCTCCTCCTGCTCTTACCTTCTATGTTTCTATAAATGCATGTAGTTCTCAGCAATATAAGGCAGCACATTCCAGATTGAACAGCCCTCTTGCCATCCAGATATTAATCTGGTTGCAGTAATTAAATATTAGACTATGTAACCATAATAAACTGGTAATATTCTGATGGATAAGTACACTAAATCAGACAAAGAGCTTTTGTAAGTTAGAAAATTGGACCATTGAATGGATCATGTAACTTCTACATCTTGTAGCCACATAAAATTAATGTTTCAAAAGAATTGAATGCAAGTTAGCAATAAACAGTTTAGCAAGCGTCACTTTACTCCACCTACAATTGCCAAAAGAATATTCCCCAAGATATTTCCCACAGACTTTCCAGTAAACGTCAGTTCCTTAGGTTTGGTGATTACTTCCTGAAATGATTCAGTGAGACCAGTCTTGTTACAAAAAAAATTAAACACTATCAATTAGAAATAATTCATACTTCAAAAGTTAATTAAAATATCACTCATCAGTTGCAGAATAATCAGAGAAAGATTTGAAAGATGCGATTGTGATTTAACCAAAACCAACAATATACCGTATGTTCAAAGGTGACCTTTGTTTCGAAAAGCGAAAGTTATTCTCTTTCCCAGACTAGATTCCATTCCCAGGTCCCACTCTTCTGTTAGAGCTCTGCTGTAACAGCTATTAATAGTTTGGGAGCATGTTGAAGAACATGCAGGAATGATCGCCCTTCTACAGGAACACTCAAAAATCACCGGTCGCTGCAGTGGTCCGAGATAACATCTGAAACTCATGACAGGGGGGTGCTAACCCAAGATTGTTTTTTGGAGAAGGAGTATATTGAACAGCCAGCAGTGAAAGACAGCATTTATTGATGTAATAGTGGCTTCCAACACAGCAATCTGCTTTCAGCCTCTTCCGCAAACCTCAACCATGCTCCAGTTTTATCATTCTGCAACCATGGCATCCTAGTTAATCCCTGATAGCATATCATCTCTCTCACAAAGACTTCCTACTTCGGCATCTGCAACAATGCTAGTCTCAACAAGTCCCCTGCTTCACCCAATCAGTGGCACAAAACCCTCATCCTGCCCTTTGGCATCTCAGATTTGAATATTCCAATGCACTCACTGCCAGCCTCCCATCTTCCTCACCTATAAACATTTCTGCTAACCCATCAGCCCAGTTCTTGCCGACCTACCTTGGCTTCCAGTTAGATGCCTGACACTTCCAATGTAAAATGCTCATCCTTATGTTCAATATCCCTTCATGGCCTGGGCCCTCCCACTACTGCAGTCTTCAGTAGCCTGAAGATCCTCTGAGAACTTTGTGTGCCCTCACATCTTTCACCCCTATATTGGCAGCTGTGCTACCCAGACCCTAACTTCTGGAATTCCTTCCTTAAACATTTCTTACCTTTTTAAAACCCTCATTAATACCCTCCCCTTTGGTCTAATCTTTTGTTTCCCCTTCCTAGTAGCTGCTTCATTGTTTGATTAAGTTGCTAATTTCTTGGAGGGTGTTCTATAACTTTAAAAGAATGTTTTTGTTGTAGCTGAACTTTAGAGAATCCTTAGGTGCCTGATTGTTGCTTATCTACCACATTTAGAAGAATTAAAATGCACATTGCAAATGCTTAAATTGAAATACACACACAAGAGATGGGTGAATAAGATCCATCATACTTATTTTCAAAGGAGTGCAAGTTTGAAAATAAATGTCTTAAGAAGTTTATTTTTTCTATTTATTAGTGTCACAAGTAATTTGTTTTAAATAAGATATTAAGATAATTTTTTGCTCCCAAATTGCAGAGAAACCAAAGTTAGGGGCAGGAGGTCAAAACCAAACATGCATCACAAGTTTCATTAGAAGTGGCACAGTGGTTAGCACTGCTGCCTCACAGCGTCAGGGACCTGGGTTTGATTCCCGGCTCGGGTCACTGTCTGTGCGGAGTCTGCACGTTCTCCTGGTGTCTGCGTGGGTTTTGATTTGATTTATTGTCACACGTATCAGTATACAGCGAAAAGTATTGTTTTTTGCGCGCTATACAAAGCATACTGTTCATAAAGGAAAGGAGAGGGTGCAGAATAGTCATAGCTAGGGTGTGGAGAAAGATCAACTTAATAGGAGGTAGGTCCGTTAAAGCATTGTTAGAGAGTTGAAAAGAGTTAGAATGAAGTTTTAGAAGCATAGAATGAGAGTAAAAGAAAGATAGAATTAGAAGGGCACAGTTTGCAAGAAGTCACCACGCTCCAACGCCATCTTGGAATCAAAATCCTCCGGGTGCTGCAGCTTTCTTTCACCGTCCGAAAGATGTGCTGGTGAGGTACAATGGCCATGCTAAATTCTCCCTCAGTGTACCCAAACAGGCACCAGAGGGTGGCGACTAGGGGATTTTCACAGTAATGTAAGCCTACCTGTGACACTAATAAATAAACTTTAAACTTTAGATATGTTGCAGAAATGGACAGCTTTCCTTCCAACATTATACTCAGAGAGGAAAGATTTTGTGTGATCGCTAACAAGCAACTAACTATAAAACCAGTTTTCATTACTCAGCAGATTTTAGTGTGTTTTTCATAATTGTTTATTTCGTTCAAAATTCAAAAATAACAAGTCAAATATTGAGTGAATATTTCAAACTGAAATTAAGTGACATTAGAGATGAGGGAATACTGGATTGCGAAGATAATACTGAAAGAAAATGATACATTACAAAAACCTTTTCTCCAGCCCGCAATGATTGTGTAAACTTTACAAAATGACAGTCCACACTACATCCTGTTCAGAACAGTACATTCTAATTGTTCAAATCAAATGCAACAGTCACTTTCTAAAAACAAATATGTTCCTTTCTGGAGTACATCCAGCAAGTTGGTTTAAGATTAAATATAACGGGGGCGATTCTCTCATCCCGGGAGACTGGAACGGAGGCCATTTTGGTGATGCCCCGCGCGGTGCCACGGCCTCCGCGAGTATCCAGTATCTGGATCTCCCGTACCGTCACCTCCGCACCAGAAATCGGCACGGAGCTGAAGAAATTATACAAATGTAAATTTAAATCTATTTTACATTTCATTAATGGGCCCGGGACTGAAGTCTCCAGCTAGCCTCCTCCTCCCACCACCCCGGCCAGGAGTGTTTCACTCAAGCGGGGTTTAGTATAGCTCCTCACTTGCGGGGAGCTGGTGGCCTGACCTCGCTGGAGGGGCAATCGAATTTTTAAACAAATTCGACACTTTTGTTGAATCGCCCAAAACACCTTTATCTTTAACGGCCAATGCAAATCCCCATTAACCAACTCAAGTTTAGTTAGTAACTCAAATTGTGAATATTAAAAGCCCATATTCAATGCAATATTCTTCTGAAAGTTTGTATTTCTAATGTTGCATTGCCACTATTTATATAACTCAAATCTCCAAATGCCATAAAGATACAAGTAAAATACATACCGAAGTTCTGATAGAACTTAGTTTTCTTAAGTTTTCCAACAATCTTTGGCTCTAAAAAAATAAATGAAACAACTGTTACAATTTTTTCCTCCCCACTCTGCCCCCCACCCCCTCATTTTATTCCTTTAAATCCAGGGTGACGATATCCCCGCTGGTGCCTCACTTTTTATGCTGGAAGACTTTGAGTCTTGACAAACTATTGGAGTATGTGAACCACATCCAGTCCTAATGGCACCAAATATCCATGAAGGCTCACATCTAGTAGACATTGTACAACAATGAGGAAATGTTTTTTTCCCTTGCTCCATCTGGGAATGAGGAGGTCCCATATAATGCACCCAAGAAAGATAACTGAAATGGAAAGGAGTACCACAGGTACACAGCAAAATTGCTGTCATAAGATTGATAATGGTTAAGACAAACATTTGGCCCATCTCAGTTCAACCTACAGGTACCACCACGATCTTAAATGTTCCTGGGCTTTTTGCTTACACTCCCCTGTCCTGAAGTCCCTTTTCTGTGTTCATCACCATCTGGGTGTGTGTCTGCATAGGAACATCCTAATAACGGCTCTGATGAAGGCTCATCCTGACTCGAAACGTTGGCTCTATTCTCTCTCTCTCTCTCAGATGCTGTCAGACCTGCTGAGATTTTCCAGCATTTCCTGTTCTTGTTTCAGATTCCAGCTTCCGCAGTATTTTGCTTTAAT
This sequence comes from Mustelus asterias, assembly GCF_964213995.1. Lineage (NCBI taxonomy): Eukaryota > Metazoa > Chordata > Chondrichthyes > Carcharhiniformes > Triakidae > Mustelus > Mustelus asterias. Next base: position 69,216,986 of record NC_135823.1, read on the forward strand.
CCCACTGTCAGTCCTGAATTTGTTTTTTGTTTGTTCTGAGTATCTCCTTCCGTCCAACCACTATGAAACTCAAAGTAATCTTCTTTCCATGCCACCCAAATTCCATCTTTGTCCTATCATTGTGAGGCTTAAAGCCTCTTCTTCATAACTGCTTTACAATACTATATCTTTACAATACTTTTGATACAAAAGGGTCCAGAGGGGCACTTTTTTCACAGAGGGTGGTGAGTGTCTGGAACAAGTTGCCAGAGGTAGTAGTAGAGACAGGTACAATTTTGTCTTTTAAAAAATATTTAGACAGTTACATGGTTAAGATGGGTATAGAGGGATATGGGCCAAACACGGGCAATTGGGGCTAGTTTAGGGGTTTAAAAAAAAGGGACGGCATGGACAAGTTGGGCCGAAGGACCTGTTTCCATGTTGTAAATGGGTATGACTATGACTACAGATAGCTTAGTGGTTCTTTTTTGCACCACTTTCAATGTCTTATAACTTTACTTGTGCATTGTTGAGTACTATGCTCAGTCTCTGCATGACTTCCTACAATTTGGATTATCTTGGCGACATAGAATTTGCTTTGATTGCTATCCCACATCATGTTTAACCCAGTGTCTGTTACCCCAAGATGTTGTTTAACCCAGTGTCTGTTACCCCAAGATGTTGTTTAACCCAGTGTCTGTTACCCCAAGGTGTTGTTTAACCAGTGTCTGTTACCCCAAAGTGTTGTTAAAACTCTTACTGTGTTCACCCCAGTCCAACGCCGGCATCTCCACATCATGACCCCAAGATGTCTCCAGCTTTCACCATTAGCTAATTCAACAAAACTTGTTGATTCTCCTGATGTGCAATACTTTAAACTTACCTCGACTTGATTTCATCTGTGATGTGGAGTTGCCAGCGTTGGACTGGGGTAGGCACACAACACCAGGATAAAGTCCAACAGGTTTATTTGGTGGCACGAGCTTTCGGAGCGGCGCTCCTTCATCAGGTGAGTGCCACAGGCACTCACCTGATGAAGGAGCGGCGCTCCGAAAACTCATGCTACCAAATAAACCTGTTGGATTTTAACTTGATTTCATCTGTCAGTGTTTTTCTAGTTCAATATCTTATCTAAGTAATTTTGTACGTCTTTGGTATTCTCTTCAGATTCCATTCCTCCTCCCAAGTTTGATATGATCAAGATTTGACTGGTTTGCTTTGAGCTTTTGAGTTCAACCCCTTATATAAATAAAAGAGTAGGACATCTGACACCAATCCCTGAGCACTCTAGTTATCACTTTTCCCATTATATATGTATTGCAAATCAACAAATTAGTCAAATACTTTGATTCAAGTGCCAATACATTGCTTAGTATAACAATTTCGAAGAATGATTTATACCAGAATATAAATAAAAATGGTATGATATTCCTCACTAATCGAATCCTTGCAGCTACATATGTGGAATTAGAGTAACATTGCTGTAGGACAGGATACCTTCCCCCCACTTCCCTCATGAACACCCGATTCTCTACCTCATGGCCACCTTGTTGAACCTCTGTAGACCAAAACGATGCCTGGAGTGGGCCTCGCTGCACAGAACAGCATGAGCCCACCAGCCAGCATTCAGCAGTCAGAGACCAACAAAAATAAAAACACAAGTTGCCTGAGCTTTTCTAAACTGAAGCCCAGAATCTCTAAGAGCTTGGAGGAAGCCAAAGAGGTTAATTACCATCAATCCCGAAGGCTACTCTACATCTGGATATGCAGCTTGCTTCCTGTCCAATTCTCTGAAGTATGACAAGGCAAATCCAACATACTGACAGGGCAAATGCAAGTGATTATTTTAATACTGTATGATTAGTATTACAGTAAAACATTGCTCCCAGTGCTTGAGTCGCTTCATTGCTAAAATCGTGTTTACCGAGAATCGTAGTGCAAGAGTTAAAATCTTACAAAACTGGTTGACTCAGAGAAACAAGAACTTGGAACAGCCAACGGGCTTGTAGTTTTATATATTAAAAGTCTTTCACTGTACAAAACAAACAGTTTCAAATCCTGGTCAGAGTTTTGGGTGTGACAACAAACTGAAAATGTCACGCATGCTACATTCTATTGTGTGAGTGCTCCTCACTTCTATTTACAAGGAGGAAGTAATGTTACTGAAACACTGGGGTGTAAACCTCCAGGATTATGCTGAAGTAAGATACTGCACTTGTCCGACGAGATCTGAGGACGTTTTGCAGTTTAATGTCATCATCCATTAAAGCAGGCATGCAAGAAACAACAGAGTACAGAAAACAGCAACTAGAAGTATTCTACATAGAAGGGAATGTGTGTTGAGACATTAGATAAACTTTAATTAATGGGAAGATGAGAGTTTCAATAAAGTAACTAAAATATTAAATAGCATATTATTGGAACTGCTCCTTTGGGTTTGTGGACACTATTCTGACTACACAGTGCCCACAATTAAATCTCATAGCGTTCCATCACAGAGCCTCACTGGACTGCTCCACACTGTCTCCTTTGTTTAGGATGGTCATTATCTCTCTTAATGTCTGCCATGCGTATATAACCCAAATGCTTATGTCCATTTACAAGCACATTTCAGTTACTAGTATCCCCGCCCTCGAGGCACAAGCTTAAAACATTCATCCTCGTGACCCCATCCCCATCTCTGTAACCTTCTCCAGTACCTACCAAGAGGGAAATTTGCAGATGACACAAAGATTGGCTGAGTAGTGGAGAGTGTAAAGGATAGCTACAATCTACAAACCAATATCAATGGGTTGGTGGAGTGGACAGTAAAATGGCAGATGGGATACACAATAAATGGGAATATATGAAAAGGGCTGGATGAAGCGAGAGATCTTGGTGTACAAGCACACAGATCTCTAAAGGCAACAGTTCAAGTAGATGAGGTTATAAAGAAGGCATATGGAATGCTCTCATGCCGAGTATAGAATATAAAAGTAAGGGTATAATGTTGGAATTGTATAAAACACTGATGAGGCCACAACTGGAGCATTGCGTACAGTTAGTTCTGGTCACCATATTACAGGGAGGATGTAATTGCTCTGGAGAGAGTGCAGAGGAGGTTTACAAGAATGTTACCAGGGCTGGAACAGTGTAGCTATGAGGAGAGATTGGATAGGCTGGGGTTATTTTCCTTGGAACAAAGAAAGCTGAGAGGTGACTCGATTGAGATGTACAAAATGATCAGGGGAAGAGATAAAGTGGATGGGATAAAATTGTTTCCCTTGGTGGAGAATTCTAGAACCAGGGGATTATAGATTCAAGGTAAGCGGCAGAAGGTGCAGAGGGGACACGAGGAAGAACATTTTTTACTCAGGGGGTAGTGGGTGCCTGGAATTCGCTGCCTGAATTGGTGGTGGAGGCAGAGACTCTAAACTCTTTTTAAAAGTACCTGGATCTGCACCTTAAGTGCTGTAACAGGGTTATGGGTCGGGTGCAGGAAAGTGGGATTAGAAAAGGTACCTGGGTGTTCTCGGGCTGGCATGGACAAGATGGGCCGAATGGCCTTCTCCTGTACTCTAACTTTTCTATGCTCTGACTCTTATTTCTTTTTGTATCCCCCTTCCCTTCACCCACACCATTAACTGAAACAGCTGCCATCAAAATCCCAAACGACATCCTCTGTGATGACGTTGCACATTTCCTCTCCACTCTTTTCTTCCCCACCTCTCTCCTAGTCTCTACTTCCCCCACACCTCTCAACTCCTCCAAACCCACTGCTTTGGCTCAGCTTTTGGTCACCACTCCGAATATCTCGGTCTTTTGCGGCAGGTGTAAAACCCTTGAAATTTTGTTTGACATCAAAGGCTCTGCATACAATAAATACAAGTTGTTTTAGTAGTAAATACAGAGAGCCCAGAAAATTGCTCAACAAAAAACAAACAAATTAGTAAACAGAAAATGACACATCAGATTTTCGAAAAAAAAAATCATCAATGTTTAGAAATGTTTGGAATGCCTCTCGGGCAAGTTGAGGAAATCAAAGATGGCGGCTGAGTTCAAAACACAGTTGGTTTCAAGGAGTGATATTTTTTGCCTTGGATTTTATGATCTTACAGCAAACAATAGCAACATCTGTCAGAAAAGTGCGTGACATAAAAATTCACACCTAACTTTGAGACCGAGACACCTTTGGCTTGTTCCAATCAAACTAGAGAATATTCAAACGTTTTTCCAAATTAATTTTCTCCTTCCTGCATCAAGGCTTATTCAAGTATTTTGAAATTGATTTTTTCTTACAAACTTCGATCAGGGCAGATGGATCATCTGAATGGTTTCTCCCACCAGTTCCATCAACAAGTACCTGACTGGCCGATTGGAAGCATTAATCAAGTTAAGCAGCTTAAGGCCTCTCTGTATGCTGCCAAAAGACAAAATGTTCTGGGTTGAATATCTGTCTCGATGAATAGTGTTAATACTTACGTAGTACTTACATAACCAAATTTGGAGCATCATGTACCGGAGAGCATTATTCATGATTTCTATTAGAGATCAGATCAGAAACCCCAAGCTATATTATGAAGTAATCATTATGAAGTACACCCCAACTATTTTTTATTTTGGCATTAGTGAGAGGATATGGTGTTTCGCTCCAGGTGTGATTCTACTGACACATTAGGAAGCTTTTATCAAAATGAAATTTATTTTAACAATACAGTTTAAATATAACAAATTAATTAGCTTATCTTTTACCAATTGAAATGCTTAAACATGACTAGATACAATTCTTAACTGCTAATCTATCTCTAATAGTTCCAACTTAAGCAATATTCCTCTTATAGACTTAAACTCCCCATCAAAAATCAGTTAACAGACAACACAGGCTTAAGTGCTGGCAAGTCCTCAAGTCTTTGAACACTTCTGGAGATAGAGAGACAGAAAGATACCGGTCTTCTAACACTCAAATAGCAGCCTCCAGAGAGAATGAGAAAGAAACACCTCATGCCTCCTTCTGGATCAAGCAAAAACTAGAAACTATTTTTCCCTGTCAGCTTAGCTCTGCCCATTCACATGTCTTTCTTTTGTTGATAAACCTAATTAAACCCTACTCTGAAACCCCAGGGGGAAAAAACAACAAAAATAAACAAAAATGCATTACCTCCAATTAAAACAAATACCTACTATCTATGATGTGGAGATGCTGGTGTTGGACAGAGGTAGGCACAGTAAGAAGTCTCAACACCAGGTTAAAGTCCAACAGGTTTATTTGGTAGCACAAGCTTTCAGAGCACCTCAGGTCGTGGGGATTACAGGTAGTGTAACCCCCATGACTTGCCTGGGCTTGCAAAATCTTACTAATTGTCCTGGCTTGAGACAATTCACACCTTTTTAAACCTGTGCTTAACCCTCCCTCCACTCACATTGTCTGTACCTGTAGAGACTTGATTACCTGTTAAGACTCGCATTCCAACCATTATCTTGTAATTGAGTTTTTGTGTCTATATATGCCATGTATGTGAGCCCAATTCTCCACTCACCTGATAAAGGAGCAGCGCTCCGAAAGCTCATGCTACCAAATAAACCTGTTGGACTTTAACCTGGCTTTGTGAGACTTCTTACCATACCTATTATCTAGGATCAAATATTCTCCTGCATTCTCACTATGGAGGTGACTGGTTTGCAGACCGATCAGCATCAGGTAAACCAGAGCTGAACTTTAAACATATCCCTCATAATAAGCACAATATAAATACATTTCTTCAAGGCACAGTATCACCACATTTCTTTAGTGATTGTTAAATACCACAATAGAACAATAAACAGATGCTTACCAACTGAGAAGCATACTTGATTCTGTCAACTATCCCATCATGTCCCAGGTATTGCAGAGAGAGCCAGAGGGGCAAAGCTCGAAGTTTCTCAACTGGCTGACTTGTTGTGAGGCCTGCAGCTAGAGACTAAAACAATCATTAACTATTGACCAAAGATTCTAGAGTTCAATAAAAACCTTTGACGATTGACACAGAGTTCAAGTAATGCTCTTTTAAATTTAGAGCCTATACAGTGATTTAGATAGTTTTCTGGATTTTTTAATCGAATGTTTGGTGCAAAGAGAGTTATTTACCTTTACACAAAAGCATCGCAAAGTTTCTAATTATTTTAGGCCATACAATCTTTTAAATTTATGAAGTTAAACTATGTATATATAAAATATTAGCTCTTTGCAGGTTTGTCTTGAAGCAATAAAGCACTTACCAGTGAAGGATCTTCATGTCTATAGAGTGTCACTGCAGGCACAGCTGGGAGGCCTAACCAGGGTCCTAAAGTCAAGGTCATGCTGTCACATTTAGTCGCAGCCTATAAACACGAGATAATTAATCATCTGTACTATGCACACCTTAATATGTTCTTAACTGGTCTCTTAAACATTAAATCTGATAACAGCCACATAAACGGAAACATTGAGGATTAATTTCCCCAATTAAAAACAAGAATAGTTCTCTCAGCTTTCTGAAGTAATTAGCCATTGTCCACAAGAGACATCTCCCCTCCATTTTGCATTTGTTACTTAGAATGTCTTATGGCGCCGGTTCCATGAATTAAATTCAATGTATCTGAAATTCCACATACCTTCAGGGATCATGTAAAGCAACAGTAACCAAAATGATCAAACTACCAAAAACCAAAAATGTTACTAACCAGTACAGATGAGGAAACGTAACCAAGTGTCAATGTGGCCAAATTAACACTGCAGTGGAAAAAGAAATCTAACTTTAGCCACTCATCAGAGATCAGTCAAAACACTTGACAAAAGTGAAGTTCGCAGAAGAGGCCACTTAAGGGAATACAAAACCTTGTTGCCTCTGTGCAGATGTGTCTATGCTTCCCCTGCCTAACCTGGAGACACTGTAGCTTCAGACCTCCAGTTCAACTGAGATCAACACAGGCGGGGGACCAACATTCAACTTACCTGGTCTTTGTAACTCATTATCGTTACGTACAGGCATTTGTCCACTGATTTCTAATCCTTTCTGTAAATTCTGGCATTGACTAAATCTTAACATGTCACCCAACACCGCTGTACTTTGCTCAATTTTGAGTGCACACATTTTGCAAGAAATGGATTACAAGTACAAGCAATGGGGTATCTGCTAGAGAATTATTTTTTTATTCATTCGTGGGACATGGGTGTCACTGGCTAGGCCAGCATTTATTGCCCATCCCTAATTGCCCAAGGGCAGTTGAGAGTCAGCCACAAGTCACACGTGAGCCAGGCCAGGTAAGGGCGGCAGATTTCCTTCCCTAAAGGACATTAGTGAATGTTAGAATTAGTTACATGCAAGTTCTTCATTTTTAATGGGAATGTCAATTGTGTCAGCTAAATATACATGCAGGTAAAAGTCTTAAAATGCTTCCATCACCAGAACATTTCTTTGGGCCAATCGCATTAAACCTCTTTATAACTTGTTACGCAAATGTAAGAAAATAGTGCGGCGTTTTCACAGGACGAGAACATCTTGAAGTAAATGAGTTGCATTAAATCATTAGATTTAGCACCGAACTCCACTGAAGTGTTTATTCTTACCCTTCTACGTGCAACCACATCTTGTACTGACTGCAGAGTTCCTTTAACCGTGCAAGTTTATCTGTATGTCCTGCACCAGGTGTACCTAAAATAAAGTTTAAAAAAACTCCATGTCAAGGAGACCCATTTAAATCAACATATGTCAAATTTCACCTCCAGTCATCCCATCGCCAGTGTCTTTAGTCACAAGTAAGGTTTACATTAACACTGCAATGAAATTACTGTGAAATTCCCTGAGTTGCCACAGTCCGGCATCTGTTCAGGTCAATGCACCTGACCAGCACGTCTTTCAGAATGTGGGAGGAAACTGGAGCACCCGGAGGAAACCTGCGCAGACACGGGGAGAATGCACAAATTCCACAGAGTGACCCAAGTTGGGAATTGAACCCAGGCCCCTGGCGCTGTGAGGCAGCAGTGCTAACCACTGTGCTGCCCCACTGTGTCTGTAGCACTTACCTCAATGGAGGTGGTGGCTTTAACACCAATACAAAGCCTTTCTGTTCAGGCATGCTAATGTGCTGGTGAGAACCACATTTAAATAAAGACACTCTGTATGGATTTTAAAGTTGGAGTTTGTGTTGGAATCGCAGAGCTTGCCTACAGGATTCCTGAGATAACTTTTACAGATGCACCACAGAAAGCATTCTTTCTGGTTGTATCACAGCTTGGTATGGCTCTTGCTCTGCCCAAGACTGCAAGAAATTACAAAAAGTCGTAGATGTAGCCCAATCCATCACGCAAACCAGCCTCCCATCCATTGACTCGGTCTACATTTCCCGCTGCCTCGGAAAAGCAGCCAGCATAATCAAGGACCCCACGCATCCCAAACATTCTCTCTTCCACCTTCTTCCGTCGGGAAAAAGCTACAAAAGTCTGAGGTCACATACCAACCGACTCAAGAACAGCTTCTTTTCTGCTGCCATCAGACTTTTGAATGGACCTACCGCGCACCAAGTTGATCTTTCTCTCCACAACATTCTGCGCTCTCTCCTTTCCTTCTCTATGAACGGTATGCTTTGTCTGTATAGCACGCAAGAAACAATACTTTTCACTGTATACTAATACATGTGACAATAATAAATCAAATCGAAAAGGTGACTAAATACTGCCTATAGTACTCTATGTGCCAATAGATCAACAATGACTTAGATTTACATAAGCACCCTTATAATTGAAAACCAGCCCAAGGCACTAGAAGTATGATCACTCAAAAATAAATAGTGAGCTAAAGAAGCAAATACTTGCAGGGGTTACCAAAATATTAGTCAAAAAAATGGGTTGCGAGTTGGGCCTGGAAGGAAGGGAAGGGTGTGAAGTTTTGAAGGGGGCTTTGGGAGGCCAAAGAACAAAGAACAGTACAGCACAGGAAACAGACCCTTCGGCCCTCCAAGCCTGTGCCACTCATTGGTCCAACTAGACCATTCGTTTGTATCCCTCCATTCCCAGACTGCTCATGTGACTATCCAGGTAAGTCTTAAACGATGCCAGCATGTCTGCCTCCACCACCCTACTTGGCAGCGCATTCCAGGCCCCCACCACCCTCTGTGTAAAAAACGTCCCTCTGATATCTGAGCTATACCTCGCCCCTCTCACCTTGAACCCGTGACCGTCACCTCCGACCTGGGAAAAAGCTTCCCACTGTTCACCCTATCTATACCCTTCATAATTTTGTACACCTCTATTAGGTCTCCCCTCATTCTCCGTCTTTCCAGGGAGAACAAGCCCAGTTTACCCAATCTCTCCTCATAGCCATTCTAAAGCATGGGGCCTAAAATGTCAGAGGTACGGCTGTCAATGGTGGGATGAAGGGAAAGTAGATGCACAAGACAGCCAAGTCAGAGGAAGGAAAGGTTTAAGGGGATTGTAGGGGTGGAGGAGATTGAAGGAATAGGGAAGGCCCAAGATCAAAAAGGGTATTCAACATGATGACAATTTTAAACTGGAGGCTTTAAAAAGGGATTACAAGGCAATGTAGATAAACAAGGATGGAAGTGATGGGTGAGCAGGAGAGAACACAGGAAGCAGAGTATTGGATGAGTGGACATTTACAGAGGGTGAAGTTGGAAGAGATTTGGAAAACTTGGGCCTGGAAATGACAAAGGAATTAATGAGGGCTTCAGCAGCAGATGGCCTGAGGTAGCGGCAGAGTCAGGTGACAGGACGGCTTTGGTTTTCCAGTATTTAACTGGGAGGAAATTGTGGTTCATCCTAGAAAGGATGTTGTACAAGCAATTTGTCAGAGAGGTCAAGAAAGGTGGTATAGAAGTCGAACAGGACGCCAGTGTACTTGTGGAAGCTGACTCCATGACAGTGGATCATATCATGGAGATGTCGAGCTTGCGGAGAGAATAATGGAGACAGGAGAGAAATGAGAATAAAGAAGCAGGATCAGGGCGAGGCTGGGTGAAGGGACGGCAGGCTGCTGGTGGTGGCTGGGGTAGGAGCAGAGGCAACTAATGGGTGGTCTGAATATTAGTGACAAAAAAATCCAGGAACTCCCTATACTTGATGGAGATGAGGGCGGAAGGCATAGGAAGAGAGGTTTAAGGGAGCAGTTGGTAGATGAAAAAAGTATGGATTATGGGGTCAGCTGCCACTAGGACTGTGATCTGATTTTGTTTTTAAATGCTAAATCCAATCAGTCTCCCTTAATTAATGAAAATTCACATGGATAAGTGAAAATGTGGCTATTAGAAATATGGGTAACTAAAATGCCAGTATAATTAAGCCTAAAAGATGGGATTATGCCAGCATAATTAAGGACCCCACGCACCCCGGACATTCTCACTTCCACCTTCTTCTGTTGAGAAAAAGATGCAAAAGTCTGAGGTCACGTACCAACCGACTCAAGAACAGCTTCTTCCCTGCTGCTGTCAGACTTTTGAATGGACTTACCTTGTACTAAGTTGATCTTTCTCTGCACCCTATGACTGTAACATTATATTCTGCACTCTCTCATTTCCTTCTCTATGAACGGTATACTTTGTATAACGTGCAAGAAGCAATACTTTTCACTGTAAACTAATACAGGTGACAATAATAAATCAAATCAAAATCAGTGCATATAAAATTATTTTCTTTCCGCTTTATTACGTACCTGCATTCGCTACAAGTAACAGAGGAAGTTTTCCACATTCAATATCATCTTTAATAAGTCTTTCCAGTAGGGCTACGTCCTGTCAAAGCAATAAATGACAAACCATTATAATAAGGCAAACTGGAGTTTGCAAGCCTTAATGTTAATGAAAAGGTGTTTTAAAGAGCTTTGATAATAGTAACTGATTTGCAAGCAGCAGGAGTTGTACAAGCACTTAATCATATTATGGTGAAGTGGCACTGCAAGTGGGGTTCCTGAAAGTGAAGCACAGGATTGAAAATACAACGCAGAAAAATGAGATTTTCATAGAACCATAAAATCCCTACAATCCAGAGGCCTCCATTCGGCCCATCAAGTCTGCACTGGCCACAATCCCACCCAGGCCCTATTCCCGTAACCCCACATATTTGACCTGCTAATCCCCTGACACTAGGGTCAATTTAGCATAGCCAATCCACCTAACCCGCACATCTTTGGACTGTGGGAGGAAATCGGAGCACCCCGGAGGAAACCCTCGCAGACACGGGGAGAACGTGCAAACTCCACACAGACAGCGACCCAAGGCCAGAATTGAACCCGGGTCCGTGGCGTTTTGAGGCAGCAGTGCTAACCACTGTGTCACCGTGCCGCCCCTTTTGTTGTAAGGTCTAACAGTGAGAGTTTCTATCCCTCCTCCACCATCCAATATTATAAATCAACAACTTACCATCTGATGCTGAGATCCAAACATGGTGTTGCAGGGTACACTGCACATACAGGAGATTGGAAGACCGAGCTACAATTGAGGAGAATTTACACAATTTAGTTTCAGTGTAAACGTGCCCTTATTTTCCTGAAATAGTACATTTTCCTTCTAAAAATAAAAATAAATTTGGTGTTGCAAACACATTACAAGTTTACTGCAATGTAGAAATACAGTTTTCAGTGGTCTGTACTTCTAGCTATGATTGAGAGTGTGCACAAGGTGGAACTTATACTGTCATGGCCATAATACTTCATGGCATCTCCACATCATAATACTTCACTCCATTAACAGGGATTTAACAATGTTGCAACAATTTGAAACTAACAAAATAAGCATAAAATTAAACATGGGGGGAGAGGGGGGATTTTCCACCCCTGTTTCAGGTAGTTTTTTTTTTAAGATAGGGAGCCCTGATCGTTTAAAACCCTAAGTTGCTGGTGAGACAGGCTCTTGACATTTCCCCCCCCCCCTCAAAGTGTCAAAGCCAGTGATCTACACTCCAATTTTCCTGACATTTTGAAAAAATAAATCAGAAAATTCCACCCATTGTTTCCTGTGATTTTTGCAAATGACTAATATTACTTTCAAACTTTCGCAACACAGTCGCGAATAGACTCGAAGTGTTATATAACATTTAACAAAAAAATTTACTTCAATTTCTGCGAAACATAATTTAAATACACATCCTAAAAAGCCATTTACATGTATGTAAAAAGGTGGCACAATTAAGAATGGTCAATAAATAAGCCAACAACAACTCTCACATCCCAAGAATGAATCATCAAAAATCGTATCATTCAATACACGGCAAAATTTACAAATTAATGATCAAGATTCTGGAATCTAGATGAATATATCATTTGGCTTTTTTTAAAAGCACACAGAAATCCCAGTAAGGTCTGTAACAGTTGCCAATGTGGTCATTCCTTTTATAGTTTAATACTTGAATCTGATACAATTTAGACTCAAGAGGTCACCCCCCCCCCCCCCCCCCCCACCACGTTTTCCGGCAAACAGAGGCCACTTGCCAGTGAGCATCTGGCGTTTTGTGTGGCTTGCCCGTCCCGCTGTTTGGGGGAGCTGCCTTTGGCAAGACTGGAAGATCCCGCTAGCAGGAAGGGTTGGAAAATGCCGCCCAAGGTATTTGATGTCACTATTTCCTGAGACTTATATCTCTGCACAATGTTTTCCTCCAAGTTTGAAGCCTTATGTCAGTGGTGTTGATGCATCCCTACAGTTCCCATTTCTAATATTTCATTGTGCAGTCAATTCAAATCGAGCAGAATGTTAGGAAAGTTTCAGAAACAGGACTGAAGAATAACATAGAAATGAACATGTATGGTATTCTGATAAAGAATGAATTAAATGAGTATTGGATGGGTCCCCCGTATCTGTAATTATATGCCCATTCACATCTGATCCTTTGGTTATTTACTGACCCAAAACCAATAATTTGCAATTAACCCTATTTCAGATGTAATTTGGATACAATGCATTAGGAAAAGTAATGTGTTTTACCTGGTTACAGATATACTGGCCCAGGCCTGTTCTACAGGCAGCACTAATATAGAGGACAGGGGATTTGTTATGCAGGACGTTAAAACCTTCTGTTGCATAGTCGTCATAGTTTGAATGAATGATGAGTTTGCACACTTTCAGCAGACCTTCTCGATCATCTTCGTGATAATAGGCAGAACCATTTTCATACCTGAAGAACAAAGCTTAGGCCTCAACTCATGATCATGCAGTTTAATTCCTGAAGTTCATGCATGTGCTCGAGAATAAACGTGTTTTGAGTACAACTATTCCTTCTCATCACGAGAATCCATGGAAATGTACCCTCTTTGTGAAGTCATACGCAAAGACTGGGAACCAGAATCCCAGTAGCAACTGAAGACACTCATTTGGATGAGAAAGCCCAAAGGAATTCATAGAATCCCTACAGTGCAGGAGGCCGCCATTCAGTCCATCAAACCTTCACCGACCACAATCCCAACTAGGCCCTATTCCCATAACTCTACTTATTTACCCTACTAAACCCCTGACACTAAGGGCAATTTAGCATGGCCAATGCATCTAACCCACACAACTTTGGACTATGGGAGGAAACCGGAGCACCCGGAGGAAACCCACACAGATAGAGGGAGAATGTGCAAACTCCACACAGTGACCCAAGCCGGGAATTGAACCTGGGTCCCTGGCACTGTGAGGCAGCAGTGCTAACATGCCACCCCCAACATCCTATACGAAGGAAACTATAAAAAAATCTTACAGCATAGGAAGCAAGTTGGCCTCTGTATGTTTTTATTCTCCAGTTTAATCCCACAACCCCAGCTTTTTCCCCCACTAATCCCACAAAGCAATCCTTTTCAGCGACATGTCCAATTGCCTCCTGAAAGTTCCCATGGAATCTGCTTTCTTCACCTGTTCATGTAGCGTTCCAAATCTTAACAACCATCAGCATGAGAGCACTTCCCCTTTAATTCTTCTGCCAATTATTTTAAATCTATGACCTTTTCTTACAAATAGACATACCAAATTGCAGTTTGTTCATTCCTCGCCTATCAAAACCCATCTATTGCCTTAACCCTCCCCATCTCTAATATCCTTAAGCACCATAACTCTTCAAGATATCTGTGCCACTCTAATTCTGGCCATTTGTGTATTCCCAATTTTAACTGCTTCAACATTGGCTGCTGTGCCTCAGGTTGCCTGGGTCCCAAGCCTAGGAATACCATCCCTACGTGCACGGTGTCACAGTGGTTAGCAGTGCTGTCTCACAGCACCAAGGACCCGGGTTCTATTCCGGCCTTGGATGACTGTGTGTGTGGAGTTTGCATGTTCTCCCTCTGTGGGTGCTCTTTTAAAGGGTCAGTGCAGTCTTGATGGGCCGAATGGCCTCTTTTGCACTGTAGGGGTTCTATGATACATTTCTCCATTAGGCTACCTCACTTTCCTTAAAATCTACTTCCTAACCAAACCTTAGTCACCTGACCTAATATTTTGTTACGTGGCTCAATGTCACACTTTGTTTTATAGCACCTTGGGGTATTTCATTACGTTAAAGGTGTTTTATAAATACAAGCTGTTTTTGGATTAAGTCTCCCCTTAACTTTGTCTGGTCTAAGGAGAACAATCTCAGCTTCTCCAATCTCTCCACACAACTGAAGTCTCTGGCATCATCCAGGTAAACCTCCTCTGTACTCTCTTCGAGGTCTCAAGATTCTTCCTGAAGTATGGCGCTGAGAATAGAACATCTTCATACTCTAGCTGAGGCCTGACCAGTGTCTGGTAAAAGTTTGTATCTGGATTCCACATCCCAGAGCAAGTCTCCCCGATGCTTTTTTAACCACATTATCAACTTGTCCTGCCATCTTCAAAGGTTTGAGACTATTTTTTGCAACATCTCAAAAGTCGCATTCAGGTTATGCTGCCTTTTGAATGCCTATTTAAGAACATAAAAAATAGGAGCAGGAGTAGGCCATCTAGCCCCTCGAGCCTGCCCCGCCATTCAATAAGATCATGGCTGGTCTGAAGTGGATCAGTTCCACTTACCCGCCTGATCCCCATAACCCCTAATTCCCTTACCGATCAGGAATCCATCTACCTGTGATTTAAACATATTCAACGAGGTAGCCTCCACCACTTCAGTGGGCAGAGAATTCCAGAGATTCACCACCCTCTGAGAGAAGAAGTTCCTCCTCAACTCTGTCCTAAACTGACCCCCCTTTATTTTGTTCTAGCTTCCTTTCTAAGTGGAAAGAATCTCTCCACCTCTACCCTATCCAGCCCCTTCATTATCTTATAGGTCTCTCTAAGGTTCCCCCTCAGCCTTCTAAATTCCAACGAGTACAAACCCAATCTGCTCAGTCTCTCCTCATAATCAACACCCCTCATCTCTGGTATCAACCTGGTGAACCTTCTCTGCACTCCCTCCAAGGCCAATATATCCTTCCGCAAATAAGGGGACCAATACTGCACACAGTATTCCAGCTACGGCCTCACCAATACCCTGTACAGATGCAGCAAGACATCTCTGCTTTTATATTCTATCCCCCTTGCGATATAGGCCAACATCCCATTTGCCTTCTTGATCACCTGTTGCACCTGCAGACTGGGTTTTTGCGCCTCATGCACAAGGACCCTCAGGTCCCTTTGCACAGTAGCATGTTGTAATTTTTTTCCATTTAGATAATAATCCAATTTGCTATTATTTCCTCCAAAGTGAATAACCTCGCATTTGTCAATGTTATACTCCATCTTCCAGATCCTCGCCCACTCACTCAGCCTGTCCAAATCTCTCTGCAGACCTTCTACGCCCTCCACACGATTCACTTTTCCACTTATCTTTGTGTCGTCTGCAAACTTTGTTACCCTACACTCAGACCCCTCCTCCAGATCGTCTATATAAATGGTACATAGTTGAGGCCCCAGTACCGATCCCTGCGGCACGCCACTAGTTACCATCTGCCAACCAGAAAAGCACTCATTTATTCCAACTCTCTGCTTCCTGTCGGATAGCCAATCCCCAATCCACGCAAACACCCTACCCCCAACTCCGTGTGACCCAATCTTCTTCAGCAACCTTTTGTGAGGCACCTTATCAAACGCCTTTTGGAAATCCAAAAACACCACATCCACCGGTTCCCTTCCGGTTCACCAAACAACTTGTATGTCCACCTCATTTCTACTATTCTCCTCACCACTACGTTACCAAATTTTGTATTATCCACAAAATTTGAAATTATACCCCTTAAAGCCAAGTCCAAGTAATTTATATAAAGCAAAACAAGAAATGCCCCAAATCCCAGCCCCTGGGGGACCCCACTGCATAGGGCTCTCCAGTCATAAAAATGTTTGTGTACCACCATCTCCTATCCTTAACTAATTACACACCCAGTTACCAGCATTCCTTTATTCCCATGTGTTTTAAATTTTCCAATTAGTCAGTAATGTGGTACTCTGTTAAATGCTTCCCTGCACATCAAAGACCTCAGTCAGGTCAATAAGACAGATGTCTTTAACAAATGTAAGTTGACTGATTCTGCTTCTCCAACCGAGAATTAATTTTGCCCTTGGCCAAACTCACTGGTAGTTACCTTGAACTGAGTGGCCTGCAGTTACCAGATTTATCCCTCTCTCCGTTTTTAGATAGGAGCGCAACATCTGAAATCCTCCAGCACTCCATAATCCAAGGAGGACTGGCAGATTGTCAGAGCTCCTGCTATCAGAAATCAAACTTCATTCAAAGGAGAGGGACATGTTGACTGGTAGTGTCTCAGAGAGATGTGTTGACCCGTTAGAAAAAAATCTTAATTACAAGGGAGGAAGTGTTAGGTTTTTTAGGAAACATTAAGACAGACAAATCCCCAGGGCCAGATGGCATCTGTCCTAGACTCCTCAGGGAGGCAAGAGATGAAATTGTTGGGCCTCTAACAGAAATCTTTGTCTCTTCACTGGACACAGGTGAGGTCCCAGAGGACTGGAGGATAGCAAATGTGGTCCCGTTATTTAAGAAGGGTAGCAAGGATAACCCAGGTAATTATAGGCCTGTGAGCTTGACGTCTGTGGTAGGGAAATTGTTGGAGAAGATTCTTAGAGAAAGAATAATGCGCATTTAGAACTGAATAATCTCATTAGCGATAGACAGCATGGTTTTGTATGAGGGAGATCATGCCTCACAAATTTGGTTGAGTTTTTTGAGGAGGTGACAAAAACGGTTGACGAGGGAAGGGCCGTGGATGTCGTCTATATGGATTTTAGTAAAGTGTTTGACAAGGTCCCTCATGCCAGGCTGGTGCAAAAGATTAAATCTCACGGGATAAAAGGTGAGCTAGCTAGATGGGTGGAGAACTGGCTTAGCCATAGAAGACAGAGGGTAACAGTGGAGGGGTCTTTTTCCGGTTGGAGGTCTGTGACTAGTGGTGTTCCGCAGGGCTCTGTACTGGGACCTCTGCGGTTTGTGATATATGATTTGGAGGAAGATGTAGCTGGTGTGATCAGTAAGTTTGTGGACGACACAAAGATTGCTGGAGTTGCGGATAGTGATGAACATTGTCAGAGAATACAGCAGGATATAGATAGGCTGGAACATTGGGCAGAGAAATGGCAGATGGAATTTAATCCAGATAAATGCGAAGTGATGCATTTCGGTAGATCTAATGTAAGGGGGAGCTATACAATAAATGACAGAACCATCAGGAGTATAGACACACAGAGGGACCTGGGTGTACAAGTCCACAGATCCTTAAAGGTGGCAGCACAGGTGGAGAGGGTGGTCAAGAAGACATATGGCATGCTTGCCTTTATTGGACGGGGCATAGAATATAAAAGTTGGCATATGATGTTGCAGGTGTATAGAACATTGGTTAGGCCACATTTGGAATACTGTGTCCAGTTCTGGTTGCCACACTACCAGAAGGACGTGGAGGCTTTGGAGAGAGTACAGAAAAGGTTTACCAGGATGTTGTCTGGTATGGAGGGTCTTAGCTATGAGGAGAGATTGGGTAAACTGGGGTTGTTCTCCCTGGAAAGACGGAGGATGAGGGGCGACCTAATAGAGGTGTATAAAATTATGAAGGGCATAGATAGGGTGAACAGTGGGAAGCTTTTTTCGAGGTTGGAGGTGACGAACACAAGGGGTCACGGGTTCAAGGTGAGGGGGGCAAGGTTCAACACAGATGTCAGGGGGATATATTTTACACAGAGGGTGGTGGGGGCCTGGAATGCACTGCCAAGCAAGGTGATTGAGGCAGACACGCTGGGATCGTTTAAGACTTATCTAGATAGCCACATGAACAGACTGGGAATAGAGGGATACAAACGAATGGTCTAGTTGGGCACATGAGCGGCGCAGGGTTGGAGGGCCGAAGGGCCTGTTCCTGTGCTGTATTGGTCTTTGTTCAACCCAGGACACATCCCATCAGAACCGGATAGTTTGCTAAATGAATGTTGTTAATTTAAAGTAAAAGTAAAGTTTATTTATTAGTCACAAGTAAGGCTTACATTAACACTGCAACAAAGTTACTGTGAAATTCCCCCAGTCGCTACACTCCGGCGCCTGTTCGGGTCAATGTACCTAACCAGCACGTCTTTCAGAATGTGGGAGGAAACCAGCGCACCGGGAGAAAACCAGAGGGGCGACACGGTAGCACAGTGGTTAGCACTGCTGCTTCACAGCTCCAGGGACCTGGGTTCAATTCCTGGCTTGGGTCACTGTCTGTGTGGAGTTTGCACATTCTCCTCGTGTCTGCGTGGGTTTCCTCTGGGTGCTCCGGTTTCCTCCCACAATCCAAAGATGTGCGGGTTAGGTTAATTGACCATGCTAAATTGCCCCGTAGTGTCCCGGGATGTGTAGGTTAGAGGGATTAGCGGGTAGGATATGGGGATAGGGCCTGGGTGGGATCGTGGTCAGTGCAGACTCGATGGGCCGAATGGCCTCTTTCTGCACTGTAGGGTTTCTATGATTCTATGATTTCTATGATTTCACCCGGAGGAAACCCACGCAGACACGGGGAGAACACGCAAACTCCACACAGACAGTGACCCAAGCCAGGAATCGAACTCGGGTCCCTGGCGATGTGAAGCAGCAATGCTAACCACTGTGCTTCTATCTATCCTCCTCCTATCCAATATTTCTACTCCTTTTCCGATACTGCTCATTAACCAGATGCAAAGTACGCATTCAGTCTAGTCCTCTGCCTCCACAAGAAATGTCCTTTTTATCCTTTATAAGCTCTGCCATTCCTTTAATATTATATAGTGGTAAAAAACTTTTGGGTTCCCTTTTAAATTGCCCTGTGATTTTGATTCTCTGATCTCCCTCTGTCTTTACCCTTCTTAGCTCTTCAATTTCCCACACAGCTAGCATAATTAAAGGACAGGCACATCATATCACCCTGCGGGAGAATGCTGGAATGTAACATGCTGTCCCAGTTTTCTTCAATGGGATAGTGTGTGCTGCTTTGCACTGATAAAAACTATTACCTGAAAAGTCTGCACAACCAAAGCGTGGTGTCCGACAAAATCCTAGTTGTCAATTTTCGCAGTCTTTCTTTGTCTAGTACCGAGATGTACGCTGCCAAACTGTGACCCAATAAGGATATGTGGCCCTGCTCACCAACGTTCTGTAATCTGCTAATCACACAAAGGTTATTAAAATCCAGCATTAGTTTTCATGAGAAAATTCCCTCACCTTAAAATATACATGAAAACAAAAGATATTAGTAAGGAAAAAGCAAGTTTATCAAAATACAATTGCTAACATTATCTTACATAGGTTTCTAATCCAGTATGAATATAACATTAAAATTAATGCCTTGGGAAATGCCACAAAATTTCTCTCTGCATATCTTTCTTTTCCTTACCCAGTTTTCCCTCTACATTGCAGGAGGCGGCCATTTGGCCCATCATATACTAGAACCAATGGCTGATGCACCAATACCAAATACTTGGAGTCCATGTAATGTTCACTGGCACCAATCTTCAAATCCCGTTGATTTGCCCACTCTAGCCCCCATGCAGTCCACACCTTGAAGAATTCATCAGAAATATCTAACCCGATAATCTCTGATCGTCAATTAATTGGTTCTGGGAAAGTCTTTTGTCTGGACTGAGAATGTCAAGTGTGCAATATAAAATCAACAGGGACTAGAAGATTGGTGCCAATTAACCTTATTCATATCAGATTCAGGAACATAGTGTGTTGGTTACTTGCCACATAGCTACTTCATATTGGAGTATTGCTGCAAAAAAGATTCACTTTGTTGAAGCTTCATGTTTACAGGCAAAAATCCAGAACAAAAATCCAGGTATTGGGTAACAGTTAGTTTATAAATAGCTCAGTATTACTAACAAGAACAGTTAAGCGGATTCGATTTGCTGATAGGGTAAGATGAAGAAAAGTCGGAAGAGGCTTGTATGGCTCATAAACACCTGTTGGGCTAAATGACCCGTTTGAGTTGTACGTACCATACAAAAATGACCAATTTTTCTCAGCATTGTTTTCTTGCTGTATTTAGGAATTAGCTCAAGATGTCTTCAAACTTTGGATAAACTTCCTGCATAATTTGGTGATGCTATCACAGAAATTGGTATTGAAATCTCATCTAGTTCTAAAAGGCCTGCCAAGAGTTAAGAAACTGCACGGAACATCACAAACAGTTCTTCGTGGTACCAGTTAATCACTTTCTTGCTTTAATTTTTGACAGTATGGCTATTGTCTTGGGAGGGCATGCACTCTCTTATGTGCCCTGGTTGACTTCCCCCTACAAAGTGCATCTTATACATCTAAGAGAGTGACGCAGGCAGTCTGCTCCCCAGCATATGTTGTTGCTAACCACAAGAAGCATGCCCAAGAAAAGACCCACTGCGGCTACTACATGAATCGATAATTCTTCACCCCTACCAAGGAGGAGGGAGGAATACTTTGTTTCTGTTTAGAGCTCCCAAAAACAGCACGGGAGAAATTAGGAACAGAGTGGGCCTCAGCCTGCATTACACCACGCTGCCATCCATTTTTTGAGCAAAAAAACTAATCTACACTGTGGTAAGGAGGTTGGTACCCTCATTTTCAAAAGTGTGTTCCACTATGATATAATTTTACAAATTCATTTCCTCTAAAAGGTTCCTACTGGTCAGATTAAAATGTTTTCATCTAAATTTACTAAATCAAAGTAATTTAGCACTCTCTTTGTATTCCAATAAAACGGGAGCAATGAGATTATAAAGCTAATTTTTTGGCAGATGAATTTATGGGCAATTTCTAAAACCAAAGAAGACGACTAATTGAATTAGTTGTCTACATATTTGTATTAATGTACTGATCCAAGAGACAAAACCAGCATCATAATTGAATTAAGTGTCTTGTAAAAGATTTAAAATATTGCTAATTTGTCTTATTATTAATGAAAGCCTTGGGGACACTGCACTTCAAGATATGTTTGTTATGAAGCTTATATTTCTTGCATTGTTTATTCCAAATTGGACCAATACTGCATATGATTAGTAGATTTGTATTATGGCCCCAAACACTTAATATGAATTTCACTAATAATTCACAAAAGATGAAAACAGCATGACTGCTTCTCAATTTGTATTTAACCAATAAACTTAATATACACAAATTAATTTTACCCAATAATTTTTTTCTGCATACTATTTACTGAAGATATATAAAGAACGAAAAAGCATTCTTAAAGCACCTTATCTTGCAAAAATGTCCCAAAGCAATTCCATATAATGGATCATTTTCAAATGTAATGGTTACTGTTGGTAAATAAACAATTACACAGTAAAGACCTACAAACAATTTAGATAAATGACCAATTCATTTATCTGGTAATGTTGGTGTAGGATTGGAATGTCAACCAGAATATTGAAAAAACATCCTAAATAGTACCACTGAACCTTTCATGCCTACATGACCGGCCACAAAGTAAAGGTTTTTTTTACTTAAAGTTTATTTATTATTGTCACAAGTAGGCTCACATTAACACTGCAATGAAGTTACTGCGAAAATTCCCTAGTCACCAAACTCTGGCACCTCTTCGGGTACACTGAGGGAGAATTTAGCATGGCCAATGCACCTGAGCAGCGCGTCTTTTGGACTGAGGAAACTGGAGCACCCGGAGGAAACCCACGCAGACATGGGTGAACGTGCAGACTCTGCACAGATAGTGACCCAAACCAGGAATCGAACCCGGGTCAGTAGCGCTGTGAGGCAGCCGTGCTAACCACTGTGCCACAGTCGGCACCTCTGATAATACTGTACTCAAAACACTTTCTCACTACTGCATTAAATAGACAGTCTAAATTGTGTGTCTAAATCCCGGAGTGGGGCTCAAGATAAGATCTGACTCAGAGGCCAGAGTGATATCAGGTGATGCAAGATTTCTGTACAGTACCCATTTGCATTGTGAATTATAGTCTGTGTACAATTAAAAATATTGTCTTTTCAAAAGTTGAGATATCTAGAGGTAGCATGTTGTACAGTGCTAGGTGCTCATAGTTATGTATTTACAATTGATGTCTAAAATGGCAACAGCAACTAACACTGATGAATTTGCAGTACAAAAATGCATGTTGCACAACAGGGATATACTTTCTTCCCCCCATCTCATGGTAATACGGTAAATAAGTCAATGGCAACACTGGGTAGCACCAGTCAAGGCTAATGGGAGAAAACCTAATTTCTGTCCGTCAATAGCCGACGTAAAAAGAGATCAGTCCAAACCAGGAAACCAATAATCAAGATGGTTCCAGGGCTTCATAGAATCCTACAGTGCAGAAGGAGGCCATTCATCCCATCGAGTTTGCACCAGCCACAATTCCACCCAAGCCTTATCACCAGAACCTCATGCATTTACCTTGGCTAGTCCCCCTTGACATTAAGGGGCAATTTAGCATGGCCAATCCACCTAACCTGCACATCTTTGGACTGTGGGAGGAAACCCATGCAGACCTGGGGAGAAGGTGCAAACACCACACAGACAGTGACCCAAGCCGGGAATTGAACCCGGGTCCCTGGTGCTGTGAAGCAGCAGTGCTAACCACTGTGCCACCATGCCATTTATACCAACTCTGCCCCTCCCTCTCCTGAAAGGTATGAATCATGTGGTATATTATGCTATGAAGTCTCCGAAGAATACCCCTTTCACAACGGCAACTTGCATTTATATGGAATCTTAAGATAGAAAATCAGCACAAATATAGTGGGTGGGTGGCTACAAAAAGCTATGCTAAAGAAGTAGGTTTTAAGCAAGTCAAAGTAGGAGGGGAATGCAGAGAATTTCAGGGAAGGAATTCCAGGGCTGAGGACCAAGATGGCACGGCCACCAAAATGAGAGGTGCACAAGAGATGGCAGTGGAATAGCACAGAGCCTCAGTAGGTTGTTGGCTGGAAGAGTTTGCACTGATGGGGAGGATTGAGTAAATGGAAGAGGTTTGAACACAAGGCTGAAACTTTTAAATTGGAGGTATTGGATCAATACAAGTCAGCAAGCACTGGGGTGAAGGATGAGCAGGGTGTGATACGGGTTAAGATATAGATAGCAGCGTCTTGACCAAGCTGAAATTCGTGGAGGATGGTAAGGCCAAACAGGAGATTGGAAAAGTGGAATTTGAAGGTGACAAAGGAGTAGGAGAGGGTTTCAGCAACAGACAAGGCAAGGATAGAGATGTACAATGTTACAGAGGTGCAAGTGCACTATATAAAAAAAAAACAAAAGTTCAATTCAGAACCAATCAGAAGGATCTTTTGAAGTCGGCTTCAAACTACAAATGGTTTTGTTTCCGGGTTCAATTCCATAAATGGCACTTTGCAAGATTCATCCAAAATCCAATAACAAAATTGAAATCAGCTCATGGTACCGTCAAGACAAACTGCTTGGGGCCCTGCATTGAGTTCAAGCCAGATTTAAATCTTTGTACTCACCACACCAATTTCCCATCAGAAACATATTTCCTTCAGCTTAAACACCTATAAGACTCATAATTTCTTTTTGAACTAGTCTGCAACACCACCCAGTGTCCAGGTATGTACCAGTAGTTTCTGGTTATTAAGGAAATGATTTGCTTCTGCTCAAGAGTTAACATTTTCAAGTAAATTTGAAACAAAAGTTAGGGGCAGGAGGTCAAAACCAAACATGCATCACAAGTTTCATTAGAAGTGGCACAGTGGTTAGCACTGCTGCTTCACAGCTCCAGGGACCTGGGTTCGATTCCCGGCTTGGGTCACTGTCTGTGAGGAGTTTGCACATTCTCCTCGTGTCTGCATGGGTTAAGACCATAAGACCATAAGACATAGGAGCGGAAGTAAGGCCATTCGGCCCATCGAGTCCACTCCACCATTCAATCATGGTTGATTTCAACTCCATTTACCCGCTCTCTCCCCATAGCCCTTAATTCCTCGAGAAATCAAGAATTTATCAATTTCTGTCTTGAAGACGCTCAACGTCTCGGCCTCCACAGCCCTCTGTGGCAATGAATTCCACAGACCCACCACTCTCTGGCTGAAGAAATTTCTCCTCATCTCTGTTCTAAAGTGACTCCCTTTTATTCTAAGGCTGTGCCCCCGCGTCCTAGTCTCCCCTGTTAATGGAAACAACTTCCCTACGTCCATCCTATCTAAGCCGTTCATTATCTTGTAAGTTTCTATCAGATCTCCCCTCAACCTCCTAAACTCCAATGAATATAATCCCACGATCCTCAGACGTTCATCGTATGTCAGGCCTACCATTCCTGGGATCATCCGTGTGAATCTCCGCTGGACCCGCTCCAGTGCCAGTATGTCCTTCCTGAGGTGTGGGGCCCAAAATTGCTCACAGTACTCCAAATGGGGCCTAACCAGTGCTTTATAAAGCCTCAGAAGTACATCCCTGCTTTTGTATTCCAAGCCTCTTGAGATAAATGACAACATTACATTTGCTTTCTTAATTACGGACTCAACCTGCAAGTTTACCTTTAGAGAATCCTGGACTAGGACTCCCAAGTCCCTTTGCACTTTAGCATTATGAATTTTGTCACCGTTTAGAAAATAGTCCATGCCTCTATTCTTTTTTCCAAAGTGTACGACCTCGCACTTGCCCACGTTGAATTTCATCAGCCACTTCTTGGACCACTCTCCTAAACTGTCTAAATCTTTCTGCAGCCTCCCCACCTCCTCAATACTACCTGCCCCTCCACCTATCTTTGTATCATCGGCAAACTTGGCCAGAATGCTCCCAGTCCCGTCATCTAGATCGTTAATATATAAAGAGAACAGCTGTGGCCCCAACACTGAACCCTGCGGGACACCACTTGTCACCGGTTGCCATTCTGAGAAAGAACCTTTTATCCCAACTCTCTGCCTTCTGTCTGACAGCCAATCGTCAATCCATGTTAGTACCTTGCCTCGAATACCATGGGCCCTTATTTTACTCAGCAGTCTCCCGTGAGGCACCTTGTCAAAGGCCTTTTGGAAGTCAAGATAGATAACATCCATTGGCTCTCCTTGGTCTAACCTATTTGTTATCTCTTCAAAGAACTCTAACAGGTTTGTCAGGCACGACCTCCCCTTACTAAATCCATGCTGACTTGTCTTAATCCGACCCTGCACTTCCAAGAATTTAGAAATCTCATCCTTAACGATGGATTCTAGAATTTTGCCAACAACTGAGGTTAGGCTAATTGGCCTATAATTTTCCATCTTTTTTCTTGTTCCCTTCTTGAACAGTGGGGTTACAACAGCAATTTTCCAATCCTCTGGGACTTTCCCTGACTCCAGTGACTTTTGAAAGATCATAACTAACGCCTTCACTATTTCTTCAGCTATCTCCTTTAGAACTCTAGGATGTAGCCCATCTGGGCCCGGAGATTTATCAATTTTCAGACCTTTTAGTTTCTCTAGCACTTTCTCCTTTGTGATGGCAACCATATTCAACTCTGCCCCCTGACTTTCCTGAATTGTTGGGATATTACTCATGTCTTCTACTGTGAAGACTGACGCAAAGTACTTATTAAGTTCCTCAGCTATTTCCTTGTCTCCCATCACTAGATTACCAGCGTCATTTTGGAGCGGCCCAATGTCTACTTTTGCCTCCCGTTTGTTTTTAATGTATTTAAAGAAACTTTTACTATCATTCCTAATGTTACTGGCTAGCCTACCTTCATATTTGATCCTCTCCTTCCTTATTTCTCTCTTTGTTATCCTCTGTTTGTTTTTATAGCCTTCCCAATCTTCTGACTTCCCACTACTCTTTGCCACATTATAGGCTCTCTCTTTTGCCTTGATGCATTCCCTGACTTCCTTTGTCAGCCATGGCTGCCTAATCCCCCCTCTGATAACCTTTCTTTTGTTTGGGATGAACCTCTGCACTGTGTCCTCAATTACTCCCAGAAACTCCTGCCATTGCTGTTCTACTGTCTTTCCCATTAGGCTCTGCTTCCAGTCGATTTTTGTCAGTTCCTCCCTCATGCGCCTGTAATTACCTTTATTTAACTGTAGAACCTTCACATCTGATTCTGCCTTCCTTCTTTCAAATTGCAGACTGAATTCTACCATATTATGATCACTGCTTCCTAAGTGTTCCCTTACTTTAAGATCTTTTATCACGTCTGGCTCATTACATAACACTCCGGGTACTCCGGTTTCCTCCCACAATCCAAAGATGTGCGGGTTAGGTTGATTGGCCGGGCTAAAATTGCCCCTTAGTGTCCTGAGATAGGTAGGAAATTAGGGATTAGTGGGTGGATATGGGGGTAGGGCCTGGGTGGGATTGTGGTCGGTGCAGACTCGATGGGCCAAATGGCCTCTTTCTGCACTGTAGGGTTTCTATGATTTCTATGGTGATTCTATGATAAATTTGTGGTACTTAGCCATCAAATAGACTTACATGAGGCTGTGCAGTAATCAGATTTGTTATAGGATACTACACTGCACCAAATCACATACCCTAAAATGGGAGAGATGGTGGCATAGTGGTAATGTCACTAGACTATTAATCCAAAGTTAAATTCTCAGGGGACATGGGTTCAAATCCCATCATGGCAGCTGGTGGAATTTAAAATTCAATGAACATTAGTGCAGCACGGTGGCACAATGATTAGCACTGCTGCCTCACAGAACCAGGGCCCCGGGTTCTGTTTTGGCCTTGGGTCACTGTCTGTGTTGAGTTTGCACGTTCTCCCCATGTCTGCGTGGATTTCCTCCTACACTCCAAAGATGTGCGGGTTAGGTTGATTGGCCATGTTAAATTGCCCCTTAGCAGGGTGAATACGTGGGGTTGCGGGGATAGGGCCTGGGTAGGAATATGGTTGGTGCGGGCTCGATGGGCCCATGATTAATAAAACCGGAACTGAAAGCTCGAGTCGGTAATGGTGACCGTGAAACTATTAATTGTCATAAAAACCCATCTGGTTCACTAAGGAAATCTGCCTGGGCTCTGGTCCATATGCAACTCCAGACCCACAGTAATGTGGTTGACTCTTATCTGCCCTTTAGTAAGCACTCCGCTCAAGGGAAATTAGGGATGGGTTACAAATGCTGGCTTTGCCAATGATGCCCATGTCTCACAAAGAATTTTTAAAAAAATGATATTTTCTTTCCTCCTGCTGGCACTCTTTTACAAAACACAACTAGCTCATTATTCTTATGAGTTCACTGAACTAATGACAAAGTTCAAGCTCTAAGTGCAAAGCAGGTTTTAACTGCACTGCTGACCTACTTTCAAAATAGAAGCATTACTTTAAAGTTTACCATTTTAATAACACTGGTAAAAATTCACTAATTACCGATGGGTCTGCAATTCCTCCTCATCTTCTCCATGCATAAGGTTCTGTACAAGTTGAAGAATAGCTGTCATGTTCTGTCCACTGGAGAAAAAGTGTTGAGTTTAAACTTAAAATAAAATTCAAATCGGTTTATCAACAGAAAATACTTACGCCCTCATTGGAAACACTAATTCTGGGGTGCTGAGACGAGATTTTGTAGGACTTATTATGGTTTCTAGCTTTTCCACAATGAATAATGGAACACTGTTCTGCATGGCACATTTATTGAAGTTTTTAAAATATAGCACGGGGAGTACAGAAACACTTTGTAGTGGTCCTTTTCAGTGAATCTGCAAGACAGATTTTGTGCATAGCTGGTGACGTTTTTAAAAACTCATCGATATTTTACTGTTTGAAAAGTAATGTGCCAGGTTGGATTCCCATTAGATACTGCAGTGATGCAATAATAAAGTACAATTTCTCAGCAAGCTAACCACATTAGTGTCTCCAATTGGAAGCCCAAGATCCAGTTAAAATACTTTCCATAAAGGAGGATAGTTTAATTACAAATTCTACTTATTACTGTTATGCAGCATTATCTAGGAGCATTCCAATAACTGAAATATTGTTATGAGAACCAAGGGCCATGATGTAATGATCAGTAGCGAAGGAACAGCACTCACTGTTCATTACCCTCTAAATATAAGCAGGTAAATTTAAACAAATTTTAAAACAGTACATTTAACAATGGTAGGTATTCAAGTAAATATAATTCAGACAAAGAAGTTTCAAAAACTGGGGCACTTAGAAACTACATCAAAAGAACTCAAAATAAAATTATTAAGAATTTGGCAGACTATTTACATGTCGAATAACATTCCCACAGTATATAACACTGGAAATAAAATAGGAAGACATGGCGAAAAATAAAAAAACCTGCACAAAAAACAAGAACAATCTCCGCAAGTTTGATTTACAGCATTACTCACCTGCCCTGCAATGGGCCGGGGATATCTTTTCTGGCATATCTCTTCTTCTCTCTTTCTTCTTCCGCTTCCCTGAGTTGATTAATAAAATTGAAGACATCACTAATCTGAGACACGCACTGCGAGAAACAGCAATGCCTCCACTGATCACGCAGAGACAAAATGTTATTTGAATAAGGAAACATTTAAGTAACTAATTTTGTTGAGAACAGTTTTAAAAGATACCACTAACTAAATAGTTTCAATTACAATCAACTGATGTAACCTGCATTAGGTTTTAGCCCTGTTAATGGAGTCATAACCATTGTAAAACAATTCCCAAATGCTTTAAAATTAAAACATTAAACTAGTTCCATAATGGTCAAAGTAAAGATAATTCGACGCATTTTTTTTCCATACCTGATCAGCTCACAACTACAGCACACAATATATTTAAATTAACAAAAGGATAAAATACACAATGAAGAATAAATA
Organism: Mustelus asterias; assembly: GCF_964213995.1. Classification (NCBI taxonomy): domain Eukaryota; kingdom Metazoa; phylum Chordata; class Chondrichthyes; order Carcharhiniformes; family Triakidae; genus Mustelus; species Mustelus asterias. The sequence continues at coordinate 69,246,079 of NC_135823.1, forward strand.
TACTGTAACAACTTCAACAAGGTCCATGAGTCGATCCTGCTGGAATATCAGCTCCCTAATATCAGCCTGTTAAGGCTGCCCAATCAGGGAGCTCTACAGAGACACATAGGCCAGAATTTTAACGGCATGGCCACCCCGTAGGCTCACAGAACAGAATTCTCCATCGGCCTTGGGCGGGGTTTTACAAGCCTCACCCGAGCAAGGTCGTAAAATACCAGCTATAATGTGGAGTGTCCAAGTCACCGGCACTCGGAGTGAATACCCTGTACTAGAAAAGTTTAAAGGTTACAAGTTTATTTATTAGTGTCACAAGTAGGCTTACATTAACACTGCAATGAAGTTACTGTGAAAATCCCCAAGTCGCCACACTCTGGCGCCTATTCGAGAACATTAAAGGGAGAATTTTAGCATGACCAATGTACCTAACCAGCACATCTTTCGGACAGTGGGAGGAAACGGGAGCACCCGGAGGAAATCCGCACAGATACGAGGAAAACGTGCAGACTCTGCACAGACAGTGACCCAAGTCAGGAATCAAACCTGGGTCCCTGATGCTGAGGCAGCAATGCTAACCACTGTGCTGCAGAGAAGTCAGTAAGAGTTTTAACAACACCAGGTTAAAGTCCAACAGGTTTATTTGGTAGCAAATACCATAAGCTTTCGGAGCGCTGCTCCTTTGTCAGATGGAGTGGAAATGTGCTCTTGAAAGCTCCGAAAGCTTATGGTATTTGCTACCAAATAAACCTGTTGGACTTTAACCTGTTGTTAAAACTCTTACTGTGTTCACCCCAGTCCAACGCCAGCATCTCCACTGCAGAGAAGTACCAGCCTGAGTATCGCAAACCATTGTAAATAAATACATTTTGGTGAAGGGAAACAGGCCTCTCAGAAGTTATTTCATATACTATATCCAAGTAACTGATAGAAGAAATTCCAGGAGTTCTGATGTTATTGAGATGATTGGTCAGAACTGAAGAATGGGACACATGGATGATCGAAGTGTTGATAATGATAAGAAACAACCAAATTTATCACGAGGGAAGACATTTACAAAAATGTGTTAACTCTGTAGTTGTGCAGCTTTAAGTTATCGAATGAATATGTTCCCAAATCACTGACAGATCATTTCAATGTTATTTTTTTCTCTTCCTTTCGTGAATGCAAGAAAATTCATCCTTTCTTTTTATGCCACTTGAAGAAACCTGCTCAGTTTTGATGAAGTGATTAATTTGGTAGCAATTCCGGACTCACCTTTGAGAATCTTCCAACATCTTCATAGCCTCATTGAGGTTCTTCCCCATCTCAGCTAGAGTGGGGTCAACCATCTATCAAAAAAATGTACAAGAATGTTTAAAAGTAAAGAAAGACTTGCATTTATTTAGCATCTTTTACACCTTCAGAGCATCCCAAAGCACTCCACAGCCAATGAAGTACTTTTGAATTGTAGTTACATTTGGTAAAGAATCATAGCAGTTAACTTGTACAATCAACAATGTGATAACGACCAGATCATCATCTAGTTTTGTGATGTTGAGGGATAACAATTGACCAGGACCCTGGAAATAACTCCTGTTCTTATTATCCTTTACGTCCACCTCCATCTCAGGGGGCCTTGGTTTAATGTCACACACGAAGGATAGTGCAGAACCTTCTTATTACTGTATCGGAGTGCCAGCCCAGATTGTGTGAGACTAAAACGCACAACCTTTTGTCTCAGAGGCAGGAATGTTACCACCTGAGCCACTGCTGGCACTCAGACAAATTAACTGAAATATACTAGCCCTAGGATCTATTCAGCAACATAGAAATAGGAGCAGGAATAGACCATATGGTCCCTCGAGTCTGAACAACCATTCAAAACTATCAATATCTGCTTCAATATTATTTTCCCGCCACTCTCCATATTCCTTCATGCCAAGGCATCAAAAATCTATCTCAGCCCTAAATATATTTACTGATGGGGCATCCGGAACACTAGAGAGAAATTCAAAGATTCCCAATCCTTGGAGTGAATAAATTTCTCCTCCCCTCCATTCCAACTGATTGGTTCCTTGCCCTGAGCCCATTTTAGATTCCCTTGGCAAGGGGAAATAAAACTATCAATACCCACACTACTTATCCTCTTCATTCGCTTCAAACACTTGGGTGTGATCAACTCTCATTCTTCCAAACTCCACAGAGAGCACGAGCTCAATTTACTCCATCTATTGTCCAAAAAACCAATCTCATGAACCTCCGCTGTACCATCTCCAAGACGAGTATATCCTTCCTCAGATATGGAGATCAATACTGTGCACAGTACAAGGTGCGGTCCGACCAAAGGTTTATGCAATTGTTGCAAAATATCCTTATTCTTGTATTCCACTCCCTTTGCAATGAAGGCCAACATGTCATTTGTCTTAATTAAAAACAAAAGGTGCTGGAAAAATTCATTTCTGGAGGCACGTGTGGAGAGAGAATTAGAGTTAACGTTGAATCCAATATGACTCTTCTTTAGAACTGAAGTTCAGTTCCGAAAAGAGTCAGACTGAACTTGGAACATTAACACACACTCTCTCTCTCCACAGGTGCTGCTAGACATGCTGGCGTTTTCCAGAAGTTTCTGTTTCTATTTTAGATTTCCAGCATCCGCTGCATTTTACTTTTCAGTGCAATTTGCCTAATTGCTTGCTGCACCTTTGTGTTCCTTGTACAAGTCTCCCAGACACACTCTGAACATCACGATTCCAGTCTAATGCATTTTAAAAGTATTCTGCTCTTCTACTGTTGCTACCCAAGTGAATAACCCCATGCTTCCACGCATTATACTCTATCCACCCGCCACCTTGTTTCTCACTCATGTAACCTACCTATACCTCTTTGCAGACTCTGTGTCCTCCTCACATCTTGCATTCTCACCCCTCAGCAAACTTAGGGTACATTACTCTTAGTTTCTTTGTCTAGGCTGTTAGTATAGATTGTAAATAGCGGAAGCCCGGATCTTTGCGGCACTCCACTAGTTACAGTGTCAACTTGAAAATGCCCAGTTCATTCTTACTCTTAATTTCCTGTCTGTTAACCAATCCTCCATCTATTTGAATATATCATCCCCAACTCTATGGGCCCTTATCCTGCATCTCAACCTTTTTGCATGGCAGCTTTTCGAATGCCCTTTGGAATACAACATCTATTGGCTCTTCTCTGTCTACTGGACTAGATTACATCTTCAAAAAGCATTGATAAATTGAATTTCCCTTTTGCAAAACATGGTGACTTTGTCTGATCGCACTATGTATAGTAACTCATCTTAAAATCTCAATACTGAAATGGACTTAAACTTGAGATTAGAGGCAGGGGAACAATTAAAATAAACCTGCACCACCATTTCACCCCAATTAAATCATTTCAATTCAAAACATTTCCTAAATGACAGCTTGACTATTATCATTTTTGAGTGTGCAGTGCCAGCAGTACTCTATTACGAATACTATAAAATGCTACTATGACTCAATAATACGCACAAAGCTTAAAGAAATGTTCAATCATGGCACCTAGTACCTGGCACCATAGTGAGAAGTTTTGACAAAACCATGGCAGTAAAATGGGAGCACTGAGAATTAAACCATTAATTTCACCTTTCGAAATGTTACACTATAATGCTGCTTACATGGTGAGTTCTGAATTCAGCTCAAAATCCGTTACAAATCACTGTACATCATAAAATTAATAAAAAGCATCCTGCAATTAATATTTTGTGGTGGCAGCCTTCCATCCTTTAAGACAGTGACTTGTGTTGTAGTGGTCTAGGATTGCATGGTGTGACTCAGGAGGCCCCACTCTGACAGTTTCTGCCTCATTTTCTGAGAAAGTGCAAGATTTGCTGCCCTATTTTCTCTGGACCCTCTTCTTGGCCAGCTGAGCTTTTCACTTCTGCTCACATTTTCCAGTACCCTTCCAAACACTCAGCCTCCAGAGGTCACAGTCATCAATGACTGTTTCTTAACTGTCACCGTCAGCATCCACCATCTTCACAACTCCAGCATTTTCTGTTTTTATTTTTGAAAATATTACAATGAACAGGCAGATGGTTTATGGAATTGCTGCTACAACATCCTGCAATGTTGCAATCTTTAATTGGAACTCAATATAACTCCACCTCATTCCACAAGTGCTTGTGGCATGGGACACCCAGGAGCTCATGATCCAATGGCTAGGTCACTGGACAGAATGTCTTTGGGAGGACATCCGATGACTGGGGCCAATCCAGAGTTGAATCAGAAAAGCGTTTTCTCACAAAGCTTGCACACCATGACCTCCCAGTGGGTGACCCTGTCTAGCCAAGAGATGCTGAGGATACATCTGAGACAGCAAAGGTGGAAACTGTTCAGCCTTTTCTCCTGCCAAGCACAAACTGTTCAGGTCTCACCGCTGTACAGGAATACACTGAGGACACAGGCTTCAGAGTTTGGTGTTCCTAGTTAGGCTGTTTTTTTTTTAACATATAGAATCCCTATAGTGCAGAAGGAGGCCATTTGGCCCATCGAGTCTGCACCAACTCTCTGACAGAACATCTTACCCAGGCCTGCCCTGTCTACCCTATTCCAGTAACCCCACATATTTACCCCATTAAACCCCCTAACATACACATCTTGAACACGAAGGGTCAATTTAGCATGGCCAATCCTCCTAACTTACAAATCTTTGGGCTGTGGGAGGAAACCGGGAGCACCCAGAGGAAACCCATGCAGAGAGGGGCAGAACGTGCAAACCCCACACAGACGATCACTCGAGGCTGGAATTGAACCCGGGTCCCTGGCGCTGTGAGGCAACATTACTAACCACTGTGCCACCGTGCACTGCTGTTCAACATTCTCTTATTCCGCTTGGACAGAGTAGCTGCAACTTTTATGATGTGTGTGCTGATTTCAGCATCAAGTGAGATTGCTGTTGATTGTGGAGCCAAGGTATATGAAGCTATCAACAATCTCCAGAGTCATGTTGTCAATGCTGATAGTTGGCGGTATGACAACATCCCAGACCATGACGTTTCTCTTTCTGGTGCTGATGGTTAAACCAATTTTGTTACACAAGTGAGAGAGTCTGACCATTTGCCAAAGGTGATCCTCTGTATGGAACGTTAGTGTGGCATCATCAGCTTGAAGCAACTCTGATGAGGACTTCACACACCTTTGCCTTGAGTCTCAAGAGAGCAAGGCTGAACAGCTTGGATATGCAATTGTCATTGAACATTTTGTACTATGAAACAAGCAGTATGCAAAAGTAATATGCTACAGTAGTTTCAGTGTGATATTTACATTGTTCACATATGGAATGAGGTGGAGTTATATTGAGTTCCAATTAAAGATTGCAACATTGCAGGATGTTGTAGCAGCAATTCCATAAACCATCTGCCTGTTCATTGTAATATTTTCAAAAGTAAAAACAGAAAATGTTGGATAAACTCAGCGGGTCCGATAGCATCTGGAGAGAGAAAACAGACTTAACGTTTTGAGTCTGAATGGCTCGTCCTCAGATCTGAAGAGGGGTAGAAATGTGATGAATTATAAAGTTGGAGAAGGTGGGACAGAATAGAAGGTAAAGGATAGGTATTAGCTAAGGAGAGATTAATAACAAAGATGTCATGGACACAAGGCAAGAGTGTTAATGATAGCACTAAAGGCTCAAGAAGGTGCTGATAGTGGCATAAGGGTAAGAATGCGCTAATAGAATAAAGGTCAGTACTCAGTGAAAGCAAAAGAACAAGTGACAGATGGCCCTGTGGGGGTGGCAGGGGAGGGGCTTTTGTTGGGTCAAACAAGAAAAGGGTGGGGGGGGGGGGAGGTGGGAGTGGGAGAGGGGGGAGTCAAACTGGAGGTGACAGTTCAAAGTCTGAAGTTGTTGAACTCAGCGTTGAGTCCAGAAGACTGGGCTTACAAAGTGAGAAACGTACATGTAACTTACAGCGTTTAAGTGAAGGTAAACACCATTCAAGATCTGCTTTCTGTTCAAACATTTACTTATTTGATCAACATATTCATGTATGGAACCATTCTCTGACTTATTGTCCCAACATATTAAATGTTTTAAATGCTGTTACATTGAAACTGCCCATCTCAGATGGGTGCAATATTAATTTGCAGCCACCAGTGTTTCATTTATACTGCTTTTCTGAAATTTAAACACAAGATCCAGCAGGGAGCACAGTGCATAGACCCTCATGAATATACTCTGAACTCTGCAATTGGGTGGCAGTGGCATAGTGGTTAGCACTGCTGCATCACAGCGTCAAGGACCCGGGTTCAATTCCTGGCTTGGGTCACTGTCTGTGTGGAGTTTGCACATTCTCCCCTGTCTGTGTGGGCTTCCTCTGGGTGCTCCGGTTTCCTCCCACAGTCCAAAGATGTGCAGGTTGGGTGCATTGGCCATGCTAAATTCTCCCTGTGTATCCGAACAGGCCCCAGAGTGTGGTGACTAGAGGGTTTTCACAGTGGCTTCTTTGCAATGTGACTAATAAATAAACTATAAAGAGACAATTTCCTCTTTGGAGCCACACTGTTCTAATGTGGAATCAAGCTCCAGTGCACTCCTGAGCTCTAACATCGCATTTGCATTTATGAAACTACATTAGAATAAGTGAGGCACAACCGGCAGTATAACAGTTTATTGTCAATACTACCCCAGTGTTATAACCAAAGCTTTATCAACTTTGTCATAGATAGTCCAAGTTTTTATAACTGTAGTTCCATAGAATATATTTACTTTTACAATACCAAATTAGCATAGAATAGTTTGGGTCAGGGAGAGTAGAATAAAAATGACAGCTGGTACAAAATAATTTTGTTTAATGCATTTGGTTGTTGGAGTAAAAGGAAAGAACATAAAAGTTTATTAGTCACAAGTTGGCTTACATTAACGCTGCAATGCAGTTACTGTGAAAATCCCCCAGTTGCCACACTCTGGCACCTGTTCAGGTACACTGAGGGAGAATTTAGCATGGCCAACGCACCTAACCAGCACATCTTTCAGACTGTGGGGGGAAACCGGAGGAAACCCACGCAGATACGGGGAGAACGTGTAGACTCCACATAGTCGGTGACCCAAGCTGGGAACCGAAGCCGGGTCCCTGGCGCTGAGGCAGCAGTGTTAACCACTGTGCCACCATGCCGCCCGGGTCCCTGGCACTGAGGCAGCAGTGTTAACCACTGTGCCACCATGCCGCCCGGGTCCCTGGCACTGAGACAGCAGTGCTAACCACTGTGCCACCATGCCGCCCGGGTCCCTGGCACTGAGACAGCAGTGCTAACCACTGTGCCACCATGCCACTTGGGTCCCTGGTGCTGATGCAGCAGTGCTAACCACTGTGCCACCATGCCGCCCGGGTCCCTAGCACTGAGACAGCAGTGCTAACCACTGTGCCACCATGCCGCCCGGGTCCCTGGCACTGAGGCAGCAGTGCTAACCACTGTGCCACCCTACATTTAATTCATACTCTTAGGGTATTCCAAAGCTCTTTATTCTCTTTTTTTTAAAAAAGTGCAGTCCCTCCTGTACATTATGTAAAATATATGTTTGGGCTACAGCAATCCACAATTTCTCATTTTAATACCTAATGACATTTTAAGCTGGTGAACAGTAATCTAGTGGACAGGAATCTGCAAGTTATTACACTTACAGATACAGGACATTGTAATGCACTTTCCTATTTACATCAGTCAAAACAAAGATCTTCCAAATTATAGCGCGCATTCTTCCTCTGGCAGTGTGAAAAAGAACGCCCAACTATAAACTATTGCGTATCTGCCATGTAACAATGTCTGGAATTAATCTGAATGATGGTTGCTGCTGTTAATACTACTTCATAGAATTAAGGATTGTAAGCAGCTTGAAAAAATAGACTTCCATTTATACAATGCCTTTCATGACCTTAGGACTTCCCAAAGTGATCTACAATCAATGAAGTATGTTTGTAGTGTAATGTAGAGCTATGGCAGCCAATTAGTGCATAGCAAGCTCTTACAAACAACAATTTGATGATAACCAGGTAATGTTTTGATTTTTTTTAAAACTGATGTTGATTGTGGGATAAACACTGACCAGGGCATCAGAGATAACTCCCCTCCTCTCTTTCAAAATAATAAAACTCCTCCACAATCAGTCTCAACACCGGTGCCCCACAAGGCTGTGTTCTCAGCCCCCTACTATACTCCTTATACACCTATGACTGTGCGGCCAAATTCCCCTCCAACTCGATTTTCAAGTTAGCTGATGACACCACCGTAGTGGGTTGGATCTCAAACAATGACGAGACAGAGAACAGGAATGAGATAGAGAATCTGGTGAACTGGTGCGGCAACAATAATCTCTCCCTCAATGTCAACAAAATGAAGGAGATTGTCACCGACTTCAGGAAGCGTAAAGGAGAACAAGCCCCTGTCTACATCAATGGGGACGAAGTTGAAATGGTCGAAAGCTTCAGGTTCTTAGAACCTGTCCTGGTCCCACCCATGCCGACACTATAGTTAAGAAAGCCCACCAATGCTTCTTTTTTCTCAGAAGACTAAGGAAATTTGGCATTTCAGCTACGACGCTCACCAACTTTTACAGATGTACCATAGAAAGCATTCTTTCTGGTTGTATCACAGCTTGGTATGGCTCCTGCTCGGCCCAAGACCGCAAGAAACTACAAAAGGTTGTGAAAGTAGCCCAATCCATCACGCAAACCAGCAGCCTATCCAATGACTCTGTCTACACTTCCCACTGCCTTGGCAAAGCAGCCAGCATAATTAAGGATCCTATGCACCCGAACATTCTCTCTTCCACCTTCTTCCATCAGGAAAAAGATACAAAAGTCTGAAGTCACGTACCAACCGCCTCAAGAACAGCTTCTTCTCTGCTGCCATCAGACATTTCAATGGACCTACTTTGCATGAATTGATCTATCTCTATGATTGTAACACTACATTCTGTACTCTGTCTCCTTCTCTATGAACAGTATGCTTTGTCTGTATAGCGCACAAGAAACAATACTTTTCACTGTATACTGATACATGTGACAATAAAAAATCAAATCAAAATTCCACATTCAAAAGTAGGTGAAGCCAAAGTTTAATGCATCATCTGAGGACTTCGACAAGGTACCGCATGGTAGATTGTTGCACAAGATTAAATCTCACAGCATTCAAGGTGAGGCAGCTATATGGATACAAAATTGGCTTCTGTTGTAGAGGGTTGTTTTTCAAACTGGAGGCCTGCGGCAAGCGGTGTGCCTCAGGGATCAGTGCTGGGTCCACTGTTATTTGTCATTTATATTAATGATTTGGATGAGAATGTAGGAGGCATGGTTAGTAAGTTTGCAGATAACACTAAGATTGGTGGCATAGTGGACAGTGAAGAAAGTTATCTCCAATTGCAACGGGATCTTGATCAATTGGGCCAGTGGGCTGACGAATGGCAGATGGAGTTTAATTTAGACAAATGCGAGGTGATGCATTTTGGTAGATTGAACCAGGGCAGGACTTACTCAGTTAATGGTAGGGCATTGGGGAGAGTTACAGAACAAAGAGATCTAGGGGTACATGTTCATAGCTCCTTGAAAGTGGAGTCACAGGTGGACAGAGTGGTGAAGAAGGCATTTGGCATGCTTGGTTTCATCGGTCAGAACATTGAATACAGGAGTTGGGGCGCCTTGTTGAAGTTGTACAAGACATTGGTAAGGCCACACTTGGAATACTGTGTACAGTTCTGGTCACCCTATTATAGAAAGGATATTAAACTAGAAAGAGTGAAGAAAAGATTTACTAGGATGCTACCGGGACTTGATGGTTTAAGTTTTAAGGAGAGGCTGGATAGACTGGGACTTTTTTCTCTGGAGCGTAGAAGGCTGAGGGGTGATCCTATAGAGGTCTATAAAATAATGAGGGGCACAGATCAGCTAGATAGTCAATATTTTTTCCCAAAGATAGGGGAGTCTAAAACTAGAGGGCATAGGTTTAAGGTGAGAGGGGAGAGATACAAAAGTGTCCAGAGGGGCAATTTTTTCACACAGAGGGTGGTGAGTGTCTGGAACAAGCTACTAGAGGTAGTAGTAGAGGCAGGTACAATTTTGCCTTTTAAAAAGCATTTAGACAGTTACATGGGTAAAATGGGTATAGAGGGATATGGGCCAAATGTGGGATTAATTTAGGGGTTAAAAACAAAAAAGGCGGCATGGACAAGTTGGGCGGAAGGGCCTGTTTCCATACTGTAAACCTCTATGACTTCTTCAGTGCTGCATTGGAATATCGACCTAGATTTGTGTGCCCAAGTGTTCAAGTGGGACTTGAACCAACAATTTTGCGAGTCAGAGGCCGGAATGCTACAACTGCGCCATGGCTGGCGCCTCAAATGAAGAAATGTATATTCCGTAAACTGAATGTAGTTCGGACAGCTATCCATTATTAAATAAATATGGGATAGAAATTTCTGTGTCGATATCAGAACTGCAAGTTAGCTATTAGGTGTCAAATTTAAGCATTCATCATTGATGTGGATAGATAAAAGTCAAAAAGAGTGACAGAAGGATTCAAGACAACTATCCTTAATAACCGTCACTGGTGAGTGAAATGTTGCCGTTAAAATACAAGCCAGCCATTCTCCAAGTCTCAATAATTCTTCAACAAACTGCTGTTCTTGATTAATATTAAAGACCCAGATGTGGGTGCACTAGGCACAATTTTAAAAATTGAATATGCCAAAAAACATGAAATATTGAGAGCTCTGAGGAGGATAGCGATAGACATGGATGGGCCGGTGGAATGGGCAGCCACGTGACAGATTAAATTTAATGCAGAGATGTGTGAACTGATACATTTTGGTGGGATAAATCAGGCGAAACAGCATAAACTAAAGGGGTTGCAGGTGCAATGAAACTCAGGGGTATATGTGCACAAATGGTTTGAGAGGTGCTTGATAGGTGTTCAAAAGGTGTGCTGGATAGAGTAGATGGAGAGAAGCTGTTGCCATTGGCTCAAGAATCGAGAACCAGAGGACACCAATTTAAAGTGAGGGGCAAATAGAAGCAGAGGCAATATGAGGAGATACTTTCTTACGCAGCATTTAGTTAGGATCTGGAACGTACTGCCCGAGAATGTGGGAAGACGCATTATGACATTAAAGAAACAAGGGATGTGTAAATAGCTAATCATTCTGTACATTAATTAAGATGTGCTGCAGAAGCATTACAGCAATTTCTTTAACTGGTGCATTGCTCAAGATGAATTATATCACTTACGTAGCCCCAGAATTGTCTACATCATTGAAGATCGCATTTCCAAAGTGCCGATCATAATCACCATCTACTGGGAATCACACTTCTTTACCAGCCCCACGCCAAGACAAATGCCAGAAACTGAACAGTAGGTCTTTCAGCTAAAAATACAACCTGTTCCAATGACAGAGCTCACTTAACTGTTATGAAGTTGGTGAAAACATGTCTTCAAATTCAGTGGCTGCCATGAAAAATATAACTTGCACTTGGAGGGATTTTTTAAAAGTTTTTTTTTCCTTGGGATGTGGTTGCTAATGTCTGGTGGCCCTGTGAACATTAAGAGTTAGCTACTTAGTGTGAAACTGGAGTTGTATGCAAAGCAGACAGAGTAGGGTGGGCAGGTTCCTTCTCCTGAAGAGCATCAGGGAATCAGCTGGGTTCTTTTGACAAATTAAAAACTGATAGCATTTTTGGTTATGCTGAAGTTATCAGACATAGTGAATGCAGATTGACAACTTGCCACAGACGGGGTTGAATGAGTTTCATAACATAAATACCAGGCTACTATACCATAAGACGCAGGAGTAGAAGTAGGCCATTTGGCCCATCGAGTCTGCTCTGCCATTCAATGAGATCATGACTGATTTGATGTGATAATCCTCACATCCACTTTCCTGTCTTATCCCCATAATCCTTGATTCCCTGACTGATTAAAAATCTGTCTATCTCAGCTTTGAACATATTTGACCCAGCCTCTCCAACCCTCTGCAGTAAAGATTTCCACAGATTCACTACCCTCTGAGAAGGAGTTCCTCTTCATCTCTGGCTTAAATGGGCGAGCCCTTACTCTGAGATTTTGCCCTCTGGCACCGGACTCTCCAACAAGGGAAAACAACTTCTCAGCATCCAGTCTGTCAAACACCCTGAGAATCCTATCTGTCTCAATAAAGTTGCATCTCATTCTTCTAAACTTTGAGCATAGGCCCAATCTGTTCAACTTCTCCTCATAAGAAAATCCCTCCGTGCCCAGGATCAACCTATTGAGTCCTCTCTGACTGCCTCCAATGCCAATAAGCGATGGTCTTACTGCTTTACAGAAGCAATGTTTAGAGCAACAAATTTCATGTTTTAGTACTTACTAAAGTACTATGAAAATTCAAAATTCATCCTTGTTTTGTTAATACTTACTTAAATGTAGTTGTAGTTAATGCTGAAGCACTGTCAATACACTACATTATAGAATCATAGAAACACTACAGTGCAGGAGGCGGCCATTTGGTCCATCGAGTCTGCACTGACCACAATCCCACCCAGGCCCTATCCCCATAACTCCACTTATTTACTCTGCTAACCCCCGACACAAAGAGGCAATTTAGCATGGCCAACACATGGGCTAATCAGCACATCTTACAGGCTGTGGGAGGAAACTGGAGCACCCAGAGGAAACCCATGCCGGCACGGGGAGAATGTGCAAACTCCACACAGACAGTAGCCCGAGGCAGGAGTTGAACCTGGGTCCCTGGCGCTGTGAGACAGCAGTGCTAACCACTGCGCCACCCCAATCCATTAAAGCACTTTTAAGATGATAGTTGGTAATGTCTAAAAGAAGTCTAGAGTTCCTAATTGAAATAATTTTGCATTTTGAAGAGCCCACCACATTAATAGTCTGTATTAAAACTTATAAATCAAGTGGCATCACGAGTTTCAAAAATTTTGTACAAAATATCCAATGTACATGTTTTATTAAAGAAGCACAACTGAATCAACTCACTTGTGGACTTTTGTTAGGAAGATAATATAATGACTTATTACAGAAATGTTGAAACAAAACTCAACTTTTCACATGCCTCAGTCTGTATTTTCCAGCCTAAACTAAAGGCTCAAGGCTTTTACTTCAATTAAAATGAAACATTACAAACTAAATACTAATTTGGCAGCATAATTATTGATCTGTTTTCAAAACAGTGCAGTACAGGATCCTCTCATGGAGAACATCTCACATCTCTTGGATTTGACATGACAGAGGGGGCAACCTTTAACCCACTGCATGAAAGTTCTCCTGCATTCCTAGCACCACCATTCCATGAACAGTTAAATGAATTTGCACAAAAATTGTTGAAAATGTGTGTGTGGGAATTCCATTCCCACCTAGAGTTCCAAAGATTCAAAAAAAAAAGAAACTTAAAATGAATTAAGAATTTGTATACAAGCTCCATCCTATTCCAAAGAGTTGATTTCAAATCAGACAGTGTAAAGAAAGTCAGATTAAAATTGATTCCTCTCAGACTAATCGGCACAATACAAACAAGGGACTTCAATAATACACATTTAAGCATTTTTCATTAGGTTAATCCAGAAAGAGGTTTTATTGCTTTTTTGAAACCTCAGTAATCTATTGTTCACACACACTTTGGGAAGATAGTGGCATAGTGATAACATCACTGGACCAGTAATCCAGTGCCCACGCTAACGCTCTGGGGACCTGGATTCAAATCCCACCATGGCAATTGGTGGAATTTAAATTCATTGAATAAATCTGGAATATAAAGCCAGTGTCAGTAGAAGTAATCATGACAGTGATCAAAAATTGTAAAAACCTATCTAATTCCTAATGTCCTTTTAAGAAATCTGCCATCTTTACCTGGTCCAGTCTACATGCGAGTCCAGAACCACAGCAATCATAGAAATCATAGAAAACCCTACAGTACAGAAAGAGGCCATTCGGCCCATCGAGTCTGCACCGACCACAATCCCACCCAGGCCCTATCCCCATATCCCTACATATTTACCCACTAATCCCTCTAATTTACGCATCCCAGGACACTAAGGGCAATTTTTTTGGCATGGCCAATCAACCTAACCCGCACATCTTTGGACTGTGGGAGGAAACCGGAGCACCCGGAGGAAACCCACGCAGACACGAGGAGAATGTGCAAACTCCACACAGACAGTGACCCAAGCCGGGAATCGAACCCAGGTCCCTGGAGCTGTGAAGCAGCAGTGCTAACCACTGTGCTACCGTGCCGCCCTAACCACTGTGCTACCGTGCCGCCCTGGGAATGTGGTTGACTCTTAGAAATCATAGAAACCCTACAGTGCAGAAGGAGGCCATTCGGCCCATCGAGTCTGCACCGACCACAATCCTACCCAGGCCCTACCCCCACATATTTTACCCGCTAATCCCTCTAACCTACACATCCCAGGACTCTAAGGGGCAATTTTTTAACCTGGCCAATCAACCTAACCCGCACATCTTTGGACTGTGGGAGGAAACCGGAGCACCCGGAGGAAACCCACGCAGACACGAGGAGAATGTGCAAACTCCACACAGACAGTGACCTGAGCCGGGAATCGAACCCGGGACCCTGGAGCTGTGAAGCAGCAGTGCTAACCACTGTGTTACCGTGCCGCCCAACTAACCGTGACTCTTAACTACCCTCTGAAATGGTCTAATAATCAAATAATCAAGGGCAATTAGGGATGGGCAACAAATGCTGGCCTTGCCAACAATGCCCACAAACCATAAAAAATAATTTATCATACTGCATAATTAACATACTCCTCCTGCCCCTTAGGCCATTGGCCTAAGAGGGCATTGGTGACCATAGACTTCCTGTGGATTGGTTCACAATTATCCTTGGCAAAGGCTGCAGTAGTTTGCTGTTGGGTGCTTAACCAGGAAACTCTCCCACTTTTATCACCTGCCATCTGGTGTATCGCAAGGATCTACAGGCTGCCAATCAACCTGTCTGACCACATTATGAATGCACCTTCCGTGGCCATCAAGTCTTGGGAGTGGGGCTTGAAACCCAGAGCTGCTAACCCAGAGGTAGGGACACTACCCACTGTGCCATAAGACCTCCCTCACCGACATCCTCTTCCCCCCCATTCATTTTGAAAATAAGTGATGTGGAGCAGCGTACCATTTGATGCCAGGATCAGTATCAAACACAGCACTGAAAGACCGTTCTCCTATTTCAAGCATCTTCATGTGTGCCTACACGACATGGACTAGAAGGACAATTAGGGATGGGCAATTCATGAATGAATCATAGTTAAAAGTCAAAGCCACCCACACATTGTGGGTGCTAAATATTTTCAGCTTTGGCCAAGTAAACACCTTTGAGATGATTCTGTCTTTACTCTGTTGATAAACAGGCAGTGTATTTCCAGCAGTTATAATGAAGGGCTCCAGACCTGAAAGAACAACATCTGTTTCTCTCTCGGCAGATGTTGCTGGGCTTTCTAGTTAATCTCCAGCCTTTCCAGTTTTAAGAATGAGGCTGAAGCTTTTAAAAATAAATCCAATCAGGGTTTAGCACAGAGGGAGATAAGTTTTGATTCCAGTCAGTGGGCCCTGGAGTTCCCTCCACCCGGAAATGAGCCGCTGGAAATTAGAGTCTGGCTGCATTAACCGCCCTTTCTGGTGAAGTCAGAGGGTGCCAGGTATTCCTCTCCGGCTGCAGGCACTGACAGTGCCGGCTTTGCTCTGAGCGGCCCGCCCGCGGCCTCCCAAACCCCAGGACAGGGCCTGATCCCCGGACAGGGCCTGATCCCCGGACAGGGCCTGATCCCCGGGCAGGCTCCCTCCCTCCGCCCCCTCACATCAACCCCGAGAATCCCCACCCCCGCCTACCTTCTCCAAGGTGGGGTCCATCTTGTTACTGGTGTTGTTGTTGAGTGTTTGTGAAGGGACGATCCGAGGGCCCGGCTCGCTAACCCCCTCTCACCCCCACAGCCAGCCTCCCGCTTCCGCCATCAGCTCCGTCTCCACGCTGGCAGCTGCGCGCGCAGCCGGCCACCGGCTCCTGTCAATCACTCATAACCACGCCCCCTGCACTGTCACCGCCCAGCCCCGCCCCTCGCGCACTGTCACCGCCCAGCCCCGCCCCTCGGGCACTGTCACCGCCTGGCCCCACCCCCACGCGCAGTCACCGCCCCGCCCCGCCTCGGAACTGTCATCGCCCCGCCCCGTACCCAAAAGCCCAGCCCCCGCAGTCAGCCCCCCCCCCCCCCCCGCCGCCGCCGCCGCCGCCGCCGCCGCCGCCGCCGCCATCTGTCAATCACCGATAACCTTGGCCCCCCGCATTGTCACCGCCAAGCCCCGCAGGGCCCCGCCCCCCCACTGGCCCCTAGCCTCGCCCCAAACCTGCCAATCAAACAGCGACACCGCCCTCAAACCTTTCAATCATCCAGAGCCCCGCCCCAATACCAGTGTCCACCCCGACCCCGCCCCAAAACCGGTCACTACGCCCCCGCACTGTCAATCACCCGAGAGCCCCGTCCCAAACCTGGCAGCCCAGCCCCGCACTGTCACCAACCAGCCCCGCCCCAAACCTGCCAATCACATGTAGCCCCGCCCTGCAATGTCACAGCACGGCCCCGCCCCCTCCCTCTACGACAAAACTAAAATCCTGCGGCTGTTGGAAATCTGAAATAAAAACAAGTTGCTGGAGATGCTCAGCAGGTGTGGAGAAAGAAGCAGTTACCATTTCAGATTGATGATCTTTTATCAGTGTCAGGCCATTCACAGTCTTCAGAAAAAGACCTCCAAAGTTATTCTTGGCCCTAATTATCAGTCACTTATAACGAGTAGAGTTGACCGAGGAGAACCAGTGGATGTGGTTTATTTAGACTTTCAGGCGATTTTCGAAAAGGTCTCACATAACAGACACATGGGATTGCAGGTAATGTCTTGAGATGGATAGAAGGCTGGTTAGCAGATAGGAAGCAAAGAGTTGGCATAATTGGTTTTTTTCTGATTGGCAGTCAGTGACTAGCGGGGTTCCACAGTGATTTGTTTGATTTGGTTCATTATTGTCACATGTATTAAGATACAGTGAAAAGTATTATTTATTGTGCTAGGACCCCAAATGTACACATTACATAATAATTTGGAAGAGGGAACTGAATGTATCATCTCCAAATATGCAGATAATACAAAGTTGGGTGGGAGGGTGAGCTGTGAGGAGGATTTTTTTGTATTCATTCATGGGACATGGGTGTCGCTGGCTGGGCCAGCATTTACTGCCCATCCTTAGTTGCCCTTGTTCAGAGGGCAGTTGAGAGTCAATCACATTTCTATGGCCCTGAAGTCACATGTAGGCCAGACCAGGCAGATAAGGACAGCAGATTTCCTTCCCTAAAGGACATTAGTGAACCAGATGGGTTTTTCCAACAATCGACAATGGTTTCACAGTCAGTAGATTCTTAATTCCAGAATTTTAAAATTAAATTCAAATTCCACCATCTGCCGTGACAGGATTCGAACCCGAGTCCCCAGAACATTAGCTGAGTTTCTGGATTAATAATCTAGCGATAATGCCACTAGGCCATCACCTCCTCCTGTGATTTGTCAGGCTGAGTGTGTGGGCATCTGCATGACACATGCAGTATAATGTGGATAAATGTGAAGTTATACACTTTGGTGATAATAATAGGAAAACAGATTATGACTTGAATGGCTGTAAATTGAGAGAGTTGGATACTCAGCGAGAGCTTGGCGTCCTCATGCATCAGTCGCTGAAAGTAAGCGTGCAGGTACAGCAGGCAGTAAAGAAGGCAAATGGTATATTGGCCTCCATAGCGAGAGTATTTGAGTTTAGGAATAGGGATGTGCTTTACTGCAATTGTATAGGGTCTTGGTGAGGCCACACCTGGAGTATTGTGTGCAGTTTTGGTGTCCTTATCTGAGGAAGGATGTCCTTGCTATAGAGGGAGTACAGCAAAGATTTATCAGGCTGATTCCTGGGATGGCATGTCTGTTATATGTGGCGAGACTAAGTAGATTAGTTTCTATTGAGAAGCCTTACACAATTGTGGTCTGTAGGTATTCAGGAACAGGTGTGGTCAACTCTGCCTTTCTTTGGCCAGAATGTTGCCCATCCTCAAACTTCACTACTTGTTACGCGTGGACTGAATCCTCAGAGGCTATCATTCCTGGAAATCAAAACAACTAACTGCACTAAACTACAAGATTTAAGAATACTCCAACACCATATCCCATCTACACACATGAAGGACAAGGTCAGCAGACACTTGGGAACACCACAACCTGGACGTTCCCCTCCAAGCCATTCACCATCCTGACTTGGAAATATATCGCCATTCCTTCACTGTCGCTGGGTCAAAATCCTGGAATTCCCTCCCTAACAGCACTATGGATGTACCTATACCATGTGACTGCAGCGGTTCAAGAAGGCAGCTCACCGCCACCTTTCCAAGGGCAATTAGGGGTGGGCAATAGATGCTGGTCTAGCCAGTGACGCCCACATCCCAAGAATGAACTTTTAAAAATAAATAAGTCCTAATGATTGTTAAACTTTGAATCCTGATAACGTAAGTACCCTGATCTGATGATCAATACATTATTTTACTCTGTCCTCTCTACCATATTGCGTATTTTATATTTTACTTGCAAAATTAATTGTAAAGTTTCCGCTAATCTGCCCCTTGGCTGTGGTGGAAAATAAAGAAACCATTGCTATATATATTGGAACTGAGGCAAGAGAGAACTATAATAATCCTTCACGAAGTGAAAGTGGAGAGAGGGGAGGAAGAACAAGAGGGCAAATCTATGATAATGTGAAAGGCTCAGTAAGAACCAGGTTAAAATCCAACAGACTTATTTGAAATCACGAGCAATGTGGAAGGCAGGAAAGATTAACTGACCAAAGGTTTCATTGTACAAAAGCCAAAGGGAGCAGTAGTGGGTAGAAACATATCTTTTGTTTCTGTACTGTACCCAAACTTACTGTAACAATAATTCATGATTCTCTGGTCTCTGCTTTCTCTGAGCTTTCTTCTCGGCTGGTTGAGCTTTTAATTTCTGCTCCCCTCTTCCAAACAGTTGCCTTCCTGGGTCTCGGAAATCAATGTCTGCATCCCAATTGAGTGTCAATGCCCACCATCTTCATATGACACCTCCAGGTATCATCCTTTTGAAAGTATGGACACTAACATGTTGTGGCCCACTGGCCAATTCAACAGACTGAAGGTTTTTGGGTCTACAGCCATTATCTCTGGTGAAAAGCAAGTAACTGCAGATGCTGGAAATTAAATAAAAATTTATTTAACTTTTTACTGTTCTCTATCTTTTATTTCTTTATTGTCTTCCTTCATTTTCTTCCCCCGACTCTTTCCTCCTATTTCATCCCCCTTCCCTTACCTTTCCTCCCCCGCTTCCCCTTTTCTACATTCTACCTCTGTCCCATCTTTTCCACCTTCCCTCCCCCAACATCTTCATCTGATACAGCTTACAGTTTCTCTGCCATTTGGCCATTCACACCCTTTATTCTCTCTGTGGACAGCCATTAGCAGTCTGTTCCCCTGGTTTCTGTGGCTATAATGCAGCTTTCATTCGCTCACCCTGCCGTATAAATATCTCCCACTTTCTATGCCTTTTAGCATTGACAAAGAGTCATCTGGACTCGAAACATCTGCTCTTTTCTCTCCTTACAGATACTGCCAGACCTGCTGAGATTTTCCAGCATTTTCTCTTTTGGTTTCATCTATCTGGTGACTGTGGCCGAGGCAGAACAGACATCATTGGCTTCGAAATGAGTCCATATTAATGAAATAAGTAGGTTCCAGGACCTCTCAGCTGGTGACGTTGTCCTTTTAAAATTTACTCACTGTCCCAGCATCTACCGCAATAAGTTCATAAGATATAGGGGCAGAATTAGCCCATTCGGCCCATCGAGTCTGCTCCACCATTCGATCATGGCTGATATGCTCCTCATCCCCATTTTACTGCCTTCTCCCCATAACCCTTGCCAAGAGACGGTGAGGAAACATCTGAGACAGCAAAGGTGAAAACAGTTCAGCCTTTCCTCCTGCCAAGCACAAATTGTCCAGGTTTCACCACCTTAGAAGAGCGTGTTGGGGATGCAGGCTTAGTAATTTGGCGTTCTCAGTCAGGTTGCTGTTGTTCCACAATCTGTTATTCAGCTTGGACAGAACAGCTGCCACTTTCGTGATGAGTGCGTCGATGTCAACATCTAGTGACAGATTGCTGGTGATTGTGGAGCTTAGATATGTGAAGCCATCAACATTCTCCAGCGTTGCATCGTCGATGATGATGGATGGCTGTATGGCAGCATCCTGGACTATGACATTCATCTTCCTGATGTTGATGGTCACACCAAACTCTTTACAGATGTGAGAGAGTCTGAGCATTTGCCACTGCAGATGTTCCTCGGTATGGAATGTATTGTCAGTGCAGACCAAGCAACTCTCTGATGAGAGCTTGGGGCATCGTTGTCTTGGATCTGGGGCAAGCAGGGTTGAACAGCTTTCCATCCGTTCTGGTATGCAAGTGGCCATCCTTCATGGATGGCATTTGACAGCAGCAAAGAGACGAATATGCCAAAGCACGTCAGTGCCAGAACACAATTCTTTTTGACCCATTGTGGATCTCAAAGTGTTCCAATGTCACCTTGTCATGGTTGACCTTACCCATCATGTCATGAAAATAAGGTGTTCAGATGTCGGCGTTGGACTGGGGTGGGCACAGTAAGAAGTAATCATAGATCATAGAATCCTACAGTGCAGAAGGAGGCTATTTGGCCCATCGAGTCTGCACTGATCACAATCCCATCCAGGCCCTATCCCCATAACCTCATGCATTTACCCTGGCTAGTCCCCCTGATACTAAGGGGCAATTTAGCATGGCCAATCCACCTAACCCGCACATCTTTGGCCTGTGGGAGGAAACCCACGCAGACACTGGGAGAATGTGAAAACTCCACACAGACAGTGTCCCAAGTTGGGAATCAAACTCGGGTCCCTCGCGCTGTGACGAGTTTATTTGGAATCACAAGCTTTCAGGTGAGTGGGGACACCTTTGTCTTGGACTCACTTGGACCACTCACCTGATGAAGGAGCAGCGCTCTGAAAGCCCATGATTCCAAATAAACCTGTTGGACTCTAACCTGGTGTTGTGAGACTTCTTACTATGAAAATAAGAGATTGAAAGCATTGTAAACATTCGATGAATCAAACATGATTTCCTACTGGTGTCAGTTTAAAGGAAAAAAGGAATAATTTTGCAATACTCACATGCCTGAAGTTTCTAATAACTAGTTTTCAAGCATTGCAATTTTTGGCAAACTAGCCTTGAATTATTGTGATTCAACAGAGATGTTCATTAAAACAACACTGAGAAAGTACAAATGCTTGCAGCTGAAGCATTATTAATATTTCAATTTAAAGCAATGCATGCTAATCACAAGCTGTCTGAATAATTGTAGGTTACTATGTTTTATAACTTTGGCAACAAGAGCAAATATGAAGGACCTTTTGAACTTGATTCAGCACAAAGCCTCCATGCGTACTGCAAGTGATTGCCTTTCGAGATCCGCTCCCAAAAAATGTTTGTTGTTCTGAATCATCGGAGTATTAAATTTATCCCTAACACCTTTCCTAACCCTGCTGTCAGGAGGGGAGAAAGGGAGCAGAAACCCCTTTCTCATTTGCACAGCAGAATGTGGATCCTTGTTTGGCATTCTTTCATTATATCTGATTTGGTGTAACAGATGTTAATGATCACTGTCACAAAATCCAATTGTGAGTGTCACAATAGGGTATCATAACTGGGCTTGACTATGCTAAAGGGGCTTTAATGACCCTCCCCCACATTATATCCCATCTGCCATCCCCATCTGAGTCAGACTGATGAACAGGAAATCTTGCCAATTTTTATATTAAAGAGATGAATAAAAGATCAATTTTAGCCCAGTCTTGTGGGTTTTGGTGTTTTATTAGCTTGAAACTATTGAAAACACAGTAATTCTGAATAAAGCAGTAATTAACACTGTTACACATCAGCTTGAATTCCATATTGCAATTCCGCAATGTATGCAAGGACATGTGGGTGGCACGGTGGCACAGTGGTTAGCACTGCTGCCTCACAGCGCCAAGGACCCCGGGTTCAATTCGGCCTTGGGTCACTGTCTTTGTGGAGTTTGCACATTCTCCCCGTGTCTGCGTAGGTTTCCTCTGGGTGCTCCGGTTTCCTAGCACACTCCAAAGATCTGTAGCTTAGGTGGATTGGCCATGCTAAATTGACCCTAGTGCCAGGGGGATTAGCAGGGTAAATATTCTGGTTTACGGGAATAGGCCCTGGCTGGGATTGTGGTTGGTGCAGGCTCAATGCGTTGAATGGCCTCCTTCTGCACTGTAGGGATTCAATGATTTTTAAAAATTCATTCGTGGGACATGGGTGTCACTGGCTGGCCAGCATTTATTGCCCATCCCTAGTTGCTCTTGAGAAGGTGGTGGTGAGCTGCCTTCTTGAATCGCTGCTGTCCATGTGCTGTGGGTTGACCCACAATGCCATTAGGGAGGGAGTTCCAGGATTTTTACCCAGCGACTGCAAAGGAACGGCGATATATTTCCAAGTCAGGATGGTGAGTGGCTTGGAGGGAAACTTGCAGGTGGTGGTGTTCCCATTTTCCTATTGCCCTTGTCCTTCTAGATGGAAGTGGTTATGGGTTTGGAAGATGCTGAGTAAGGATCTTTGGTGAATTGATTATATCCCATCTGCCATCCCCATCTGAGTCAGGACAGGAAATCTTGCCAATTTTTACATTAAAGAGATAAATAAAAGATCAATTTTAGCCCAGTCTTGTGGGTTTTTGTGTTTTATCCAGCTTGAAACTATTGAAAACTATTATAATTCTGTATAAAGCAGTAATTAACACTCTTTCACGACAGGTTGAATTGTACCATTTTAGTAATTACATTTCCTCTGCATCTTCTTATGACAACCTTCTTAAGGTTTCAAATTTGGCCATAGTGTTCCAACTGGGACCTAACCAGTGTTTTAGAAAGGTTTAACATATCTTCCTTGCTTTTGTATTACAGGCAGTGACGTGTAAGGTAAGGATCCTGAATGCACCTTTAACAGTCTTCTCAATCTCCTTTGCCACCTTCAAAGACTTGTGTATGTATAATCCTAGTCTCCTTGTTCCTGCATCCCTTTAAAATAGCAACATTTAGAATCATAGAATCCTTACAGTGCAGAAGGAGGCCATTTGGCCCATTGAGTCTGCACTGACAACAATCTCACTCAGGCCCTATTCCCCGTAATCCCACATATTTACCCTGCTAATCCACCTGATCTACACATCTCGGGACACGAAGAGGCAATTTAATATGGCCAATCCACCTAATCCACATATCTTTGGAGTGCGGGAAGAAATCGGAGCACCCAGCGAAACCCACGCAGACATGGGGAGAACGGGCAGACCCTGCACAGGCAGTGACCCGAGCTGGGTCCCTGGCGCTGTGAAACAGCAGTGCTAACCACTGTGCCACCGTGCCACCCATTATTGTGTTACATTTCCTCTTCTCATTCTTCCTACCAAAATGAATAACTTCACATGTCTTTGCATTAGCTGTGTGTCTGGGCATTTCACCAGCCACGCATTTGAAGATAGGAAACATTTCTACTTGCAGAACATGGTCAAAGTTTGGATGGCAGTTAATGCTAGGTCGATTATTAGTTCTAAATCTCTGATTCAGAGTTAACCGGAGATATAAAGGTATAGAGGGTAAAGGGGGTAGGTCACTGATCAGCCCTACCTCATTGGAATGCAAAGTAGGCTCCAGGAGTTAAATGGCCTACTCCTGTTCCTATGTGCTCCTGAAGTCTGATACTAACTTCCTAGGGAGTTGGTTAGCTCAGTTGGCTGGACAGTTGGTTCGTCAAGGTTATTCATGAAGCCCCCACCTTCTCAACCTTGCCCCTTATCTGAGATCTGATGATCCTCAGATTAAGAGCACCACCAGTCAGCTCTCCCCCTCAGCCTATGGTCATCTGGGACTATGGCGACTTTACTATCTTCTATTTACTATATTGCTGAGTTTTGTGTCATCTGCCTTGTACACTCAAGTCCAGGTCATTAATGTACATTATACAGAACCGTAATCCTAACACCGACCCCTGGGAACACCATCGCACATCTTCTTTCAGTCTGTAAAACAGCCGTTCCCAATTACTCTTTGCTTTCGATCCCTCAACCAATGTCACATCCATGCAGCCACTGCCTCCTTTAATCTCATGGGCCTCAATTTTGCAAATGTATATGATTTAATACTTTATCAAAATCTTTTCAAAGTCCATGTACTCACCATCAGTCGCACTAACCGCATCAATCCCTGGCCATCGGTTTCTCAAATAACTCAGTCAAGTTAGTCAAATAATTGAAAATAAATCCGTGCTGGCTTTCAATTTACCCATTTCCTTCCAATTGCAAAGTCATTTTGTCCCTAATGGAAGCCTCTGAAAGTCTCCCTGTCACTAATGCCTGGCTTGTAATTGTCGGGTTTGGGTAATTGTCGGGTTTGGGGTAATTGTTGGGTTTTGGGTAATTGTTGGGTTTGGGGTAATTGTTGGGTTTGGAGTAATTGTTGGGTTTGGGGTAATTGTTGGGTTTTGGGGTAATTGTTGGGTTTTGGGGTAATTGTTGGGTTTAGGTAATTGTTGGGTTTGGGGTAATTATTGGGTTTGGGGTAATTGTTGGGTTTTGGGGTAATTGTTGGGTTTGGGGTAATTCTTGGGTTTGGGGTAATTGTCGGGTTTTGGGGTAATTGTTGGGTTTGGGGTAATTGTTGGGTTTGGGGTAATTGTTGGGTTTGAGGTAATTGTTGGGTTTTGGGGTAATTGTTGGGTTTGGGGTAATTCTTGGGTTTGGGGTAATTGTCGGGTTTTGGGGTAATTGTTGGGTTTGGGTAATTGTTGGGTTTGGGTAATTGTTGGGTTTGGGGTAATTGTTGGATTTGGGGTAATTATTGGGTTTTGGGTAATTGTTGGGTTGGGGTAATTGTCGGGTTTTGGGGTAATTGTTGGGTTTATCCCTCTTTCCTCATGGAAGAGAATGGTAATGTTTGCAATCCTCTAGTTGTCATTTATCAATCCTCCCACATCTAACGAGAATCGGATGATTGAGGCCCATATCTCAGCAATTTCCACCCTTACTTCCCTCAGCACACCATGTGACATTTCCACTTCGAATGCTGCCAACTTTTTAAGTGTCTCCTTTTTATTTTTATCCTGTCCAGTTTCAATCACCGCCTTCTTTTCTGCGACATTGGCAATATTTTGTTTT
Organism: Mustelus asterias; assembly: GCF_964213995.1. Taxonomy (NCBI): domain Eukaryota; kingdom Metazoa; phylum Chordata; class Chondrichthyes; order Carcharhiniformes; family Triakidae; genus Mustelus; species Mustelus asterias. Next base: position 69,271,414 of record NC_135823.1, read on the forward strand.
TTAGCAAAGACGGTAATGGAAGGTAGTCATTTAGTGCCTCAGCCACACTCTCTGAGCCAACAAAACAAATCTAATATTTGTAACATAGAAATATAGAAAATAGGTGGAGTAGGCCATTTGGCCCTTTGACCTTGCACCACCATTCAATATAATCATGGTTGATCATGCACTTTCAGTATCCCACTCCTGCTTTCTCTCCATACCCCTTGATCCCTTTAGCCACAAGGGCCACGTCCAGCTCCCTCTTGGACATATCTAATGAACTGGCTCCAACAGCTTTCTATGGTAGAGAATTGCACAGGTTCACAACTCTCTGAGTGAAGAATTTCTTCCTCATTTCAGTCCTGAATGGCTTACCCTTTATTCTTAGACCGTGACCCCTAGTTTTGGAATTCCCCAACATCGGGAACATTCTTCCCGCATCTAGCCTGTCAATCCCATCAAGATTTTATGTTTCTATGAAATCCCCTCTCTTCTAAATTCCAGTGAGTACAAGCCCAGTTGATCCAGTCTCTCTTCATCTGTCAGTCCTGCCATTCCAGGAATCAGTCTGGTGAACCTTTGCTGGACTCCCTCAATTGCAAGAATGTCCTTCCTCAGACTAGGAGACCAATATTGTACACAATACTCAAGGTGTGACCTCACCAAGGCCTTGTATAACTGCAGCAAGACATCCTTACTTTGATCGCAGATGCTCCAAAGTGAATCCATCCGCAGCTCCAGAGCTGTCAAGGGGTCTAACAGGAGCTGTAGTTGGACATATTTCCTGCACGTGAAGGAGCCAGAGACACCGGAAGGGTCCCTGAATTCCCACATCGCACAAGAGGAGCATGACATGGGTCTGGGATCTCCTGCCATGACTTAACCCTTAAGTTAGCTTAACAACAACTACAATGCCAAGAGAAAAAAAAAGGAAAAACAACTTAATAGTCACCAGCCAATCGCTTACCTGCTGGCTGTGATGTCATGGTTCGATTTCTTTCTACCTCTCATTTGCCTTCGAGTCCCCCTTGCAGGTCCACCTTTTCGCTCCTCCTAAAGGTAAGCACCTCTTTTCCCTCAGCACCGAATACTCACACCGCTCCAAATTTCCAATACCCTCACTCTGGCTGAATCTCACTCCAGCTGCAGTCTCTCTCCCACCGGCATATTCAAGTTCGCTGGTGGGAGAGAGACTAAATAGTCCCACTCTTGCTTTGACTTCCTTTTTAGTATTCACATATTTATAAAATACTTATTTATTTCATAGATTTTCCTACAGTGCAGAAGGAGGCCATTCAGCCCATCGAGTCTGCACCAACTCTCCGAAAGAGTATTTTACCCTAGCCACTCCCTATTCCCGTAACCCAATGCATTTACCATGACTAATCCACCTAACCTCCACATCTTTAGACACTAAGGGGCAATTTAGCATGGCCAATCCACCTAACCTGCACATCTTTGGAGTGTGGGAGGAAACCGGAGCACCTGGAGAAAACCTATGTAGACACGGGTAGAACATGCACACTCCACCCAGACAAACACCCAAGGTCAGAATTGAACGCGGGTCTCTGATGCTGTGATGCAGCAGTGCTAACCACTGTGCCACCGTGCCGCCCAGGTGCTGATTTATACTGATACACTTCCTTTGCACTTTTATTTAATTTCTGAATTTTCCCAGTATTTTCATTTTCATCCTAGTTCTCAATTGAAATATAATTTGATACATTTATCATATGCTTCCTGTGACTGTTTAATTTTAATCACTGTGGGGCTGGATTTTGCGTTAGAAATGAGAGTGAAGCTAGTAGCTCTCACCATTATTCAAGCATAAATTCCAGGCAGTGCACATGCACAGTTAAATATAACAGTCGACCCGTTACTGTTGGGGTAATTGTGCTCTTCCAGAAAGATCTGTGAGGATGCTTTCTCTCCAAAAGATTTTGCATTTAAATACATGGAACATTCTGAACTTGTTGTACTTAGATATCCATTAAACCTGCCAAAAAAAGATACAGCTTGTCATTTCCAGTATAAAGTTTTATTAAAACAATTTATTAAAAGAATTGCTGTCCAGGACTGAAAATTAACTTTTACTTGCATGAAATCTCATTCCTTCAGATTTTTAATTATTGCTTTACAAACTTCATTTTTTGGAAAAACCTTTCCTTTCTGCCTCCTTTAATTCTCTCTCAATCTTACCTTTCCTCTGCGTCTGTGTGTCTTTCCTCTGGGTGCACCGGTTTCCTCCCCCAATCCAAAGATATGCAGGTTGGGGGATTGGCCATGCTAAATTGCCCCTCAGTTTCCCGAGATGTGCAGGTTGGGGGGATTGGCCAAGCTAAATTCTCCCTTAGTGCCCAAAGATGTGCAGGATGGGGGGTTTTGGCCATGCCAAATTGCCCCTTAGTGTCCCGAGATGCACAGGTTAGGGGGATTAGCAGGGGAATATGTGGGGCTACGGGGATAGGGTCTCAGCAAGATGCTCTGTTGGAGAGTCGGTGCAGACTCGATGGGCTGAATGGCCTCCTGTTGAGATTCTGTGATTGATTCTGTCTCTATCTTTCATTTTCAGTCCCTGATTTGAATTTACTACTCTGACGTTTGCTGATTCCGACTCTTGTGCTGCTCATGAATAATTCTTCAATCTGGTGGGTAAAGGAGATATACAACTTCTTACCGGGTGCCCCAAATGTCCTGTAGAGGGGTCATGCCCGTCTGGTTTTCTAATGTTCAGTAAGTTCCAGTGCAGATTCCCATAGTCTGTGGGCAGTGCAATGAATGCAGTTTCTTCACCACTGTGAACACGTTCCAGATGTTTTGTCATCCAGGGAGCTCTAGCTTTGTCTGCTCTTCCTTTCCCCGTTGTGGCAATGTGTCTAGTCTGAACTCAAAACATGTGTTTGAAGGTGTCTGATTGGTTATTTGCTATTTAACCTGCCCATCTTTGATTCCAGTCCGCTGAGCCAGATCCCTCTTTGACGCCTTGAAATTGAAGTTGTCCAAGGCGGCCTTCAAGATGCATGACAACACAGAATCGCCGAGCAGACATAATAGTCAAGTTCCGCACGCATGAGAACGGCCTCAACCAGGGTCTTGGGTTCATGTCAACCCCCACCATTTGGCCTGGGCTTGCAAAATCCTACTAACTGTCCAGGCTTGAGACAATACACAACTCTTTAACTTGTGATTATCCCTCTCTCCACTCGCACTGTCTGTAAAGACTTGATTACCTGAAAAGACTCGCATGCCAACCATTATCTTGCAATTGTGTCACTGTATATATATGCCGTGTTTGTGAAACCTATCTCTCCACTCACCTGATGAAGGAGCAGCGCTCCGAAAGCTTGTGATTCCAAATAAACCGGTTGGACTTTAACCTGGTGTTGTGAGACTTCTTACTGTGCCTTGAAATGAGCCCTTCTCCAGTTATTTTCACATTTGACTTTCATAACCACTCTCAACCAAAGGATAATCACTGTTCCCAAATCCTCTCCCAATGGAGCAAGCTTCACTTGTGCCACCTCATTCCCAGGACTAGATCCAGTCCGGCATCTTTCCTCTTTGGTTTGGAAACATAGCAATCAAGAAAGTTCTTGTTTGCGTTTCAGGAACTTCTCCAACTCTTGGTCCTTTACACTGTTACTTTCTCAATCTATACTAGGATAATTGAAGTCACCAATTATCACTACACTCAAGTTCTTGAATCAGTCATTTGCTACATGATCTCCTTCCCACTACCTGGTGACCTAAAGTACACACCTATAGGACCTATAGGAGATTGTCATCGACTTCAGGAAGCGTAAAGGAGAACATGCCCCTGTCTACATCAACAGGGACAAAGTAGAAAGGGTCAAGAGCTTCAGGTTTTTAGGTGTCCAACTCACCAACAACCTGTCCTGGTCCCCCCATGCCGATACTATAGTTACGAAAGCCCCACCAACGCCTCTACTTTCTCAGAAGACTAAGGAAATTTGGCATGTCAGCTACGACTCTCACCAACTTTTACAGATGCACCATAGAAAGCATTCTTTCTGGTTGTATCACAGCTTGGTATAGCTCCTGCTCTACCCAAGACCTCAAGGAACTATAAAAGGTCGTGAATGTAGCCCAATCCATCACGCAAACCAGCCTCCCGTACATTGACTCTGTCTACACTTCCAGCTGTCTCGGCAAAGCAGCCAACATAATTAAAGACCCAACGCACCCCGGACATTCTCTCTTCCACCTTCTTCCTTCGGGAAAAAGATACAAAAGTCTGAGGTCATGTACCAACCGACTCAAGAACAGCTTCTTCCCTGCTGCTGTCAGACTTTTGAATGGACTTACCTTGCATTAAGTTGGTCTTTCTCTACATCCTAGCTATGACTGTAAGACTACATTCTGCACTCTCTCGTTTCCTTCTCTATGAACGGTATGTTTTGTCTGTATAGTGTGCAAGAAACAATACTTTTCATGTATGTTAATATATGTGACAATAATAAATCAAATCAAATCAAATACCCAGCAGCATAATATTTCCTCTATTGTTTCTTAATTTTAACTAACTAGATTCTGCCTTTGAACCCTCACATACATTATCCCTTTCTATCAGTATCTTTAACCAATAGTGCCACCCTATCTTTGATTTGATTTGATTTACATAGAACATAGAACAGTACAGCACAGTACAGGCCCTTTGGCCCTCGATGTTGTGCCGAGCTTTGTCCGAAACCAAGATCAAGCTATCCCACTCCCTATCACTCTGGTGTGCTCCATGTGCCTTTCCAATAACTGCTTGAAAGTTCCTAAAGTGTCCGACTTGATTTATTATTGTCACATGTATTAGTATACAGTGAAAAGTATTGTTTCTTGCGTGCTATACAGACAAAGCATACCGTTCATAGGGAAGGAAAGGAGAGAGTGCAGAATGTAGTTTTACAGTCATAGCTCGGGTGTAGAGAAAGATCAACTTAGTGTGAGATAGGTCCATTCAAAAGTTTGATGGCAGCAGAGAAGAAGTTGTTCTTGAGTTGGTTGGTATGTGACTCAGACTTTTGTATCTTTTTCCCGATGAAAGAAGGTGGAAGAGAGAATGCCCGGGGCTTGTGGGGTCCTTAATTATGCTGGCTGCTTTGCCGAGGCAGCGGGAAGTGTAGACAGTGTCAATGGATGGGAGGCTGGTTTGTGTGATGCACTGGGCTATGTTTACGACCTTTTTGTAGTTTCTTGCAGTCTTGGGCAGAACAGGAGCCATACCAAGCTGTGATACAACCATAAAGGATGCTTTTCTATCTTTCCTGAATATATTTTAGCCAGGAATATTAAATACCCATTCCTCTTCTTGTTCCAGCCAGGTTTCTGTAATTGTCCTGACATCATAACCCCATGTGGGTCACTGCCCACAGTTCACCAGCCTTATTTACACCCAAGCACTCTGAACTCAGCCAATCTCTCTCGTATTTCCCCTCTTATTTGACCCCTCTATTTCTAAACAACTCTTTATTCTGATGCTGTTTGTCTCTCCCAGTGTACCTGATCTCAACTTTCTCCTGCATCATCAAGATGCACCTACCCCTGCCAATTTGTTTAAACCCTTACTGTGAAGACTTTGTTCCTAGCTGTGTTGTGGTACAACCCATCCATCTTGTACCAGCCCCTCCTGCCTCAAAAAGCTTGTTCCAATGCCCCAGGAACATGCAAACCATCCTCCTGCAATATTTCTCCAGTTTCATGTTAACATACGTGTGGGTTTCCTCCGGGTGCTCCGGTTTCCTCCCACACTCCAAAGATGTGCAGGTTAGGTGGATTGGCTATGCTATATACACACTCAGTGCACGGTTTTCTGGCCACGCTTGCCCCCAAGGCAGGAAATTCCCGCCCAAGGTCAACGGACCTTTGCATGGTCTGCCCCCGCCCGCTACGATTCCCGTGGCAGACGGATGGGAAAATTCAGCCCTTAGTGTCCCAAGATGTGTAGGTTAGGGAATTAGCAGGGTAAATGCATGGGGTTACGGGGTTAGGGCTGGGTGTCGGCCTGGGTAAGATACTTTGTCAGAGGGTTGGTGCAGACTAGATGGGTGGAATGACCTCCTCTGCACCGCAATGATTCTATGTTTCTATACCCCATCTTACTGCTCCTATACTCATGGTATTGGGATTACTAGCTCCTTCCTTGGCTCCTGAAAATCTGTGTATAGGACCTCAACCATTTTTCCACCTATGCTATGGTTTTGTTATGGGTCAGGGCAGAAATTTCAAAGTGTTTTATGAAGTTTGTCTGAAATCTTTTACATTGAATTTGGCTAGGATAAGCATGATATGTTCCCCTTCAGGTGTGATTCAAAAGATTCACTAGGGAGCTTTTATCAAACACAGTTTATTTAAGAATATAGTTAACATGTATAGTAAGAAAATTAGCAAGAACTTTTAACAATTACAAACAAAAAGAAAAGAACCACACTAATCTATAACCCTTAACCAATATACATCAGATGTTCCAATCAAAACCAATATCCAATAAGCAAAACCCTTGAAACAGATTTATCACTGCACAGGTTAAAGTCCACATAATACTGGAATCCAGTTCTCTGGGTTGAAAGCTGATTTCAAATGATCTTGAAAACTCAGGGCAGTTTGTAGTCATCAGCTCCCCAAAACACAGATTCTTTACTGCAGGATGGCAAACTAAATGTGCTTTCAGCTAACTGGTAAAATCTTCAAAATAAAAACAGAGAGAGAGCGATGCTTTCAGCTCTGCTTCTAACATGGCAGCCAAAACTAAACTAAAAGCTGAAAAAACGGCTGTCACCTGACCTGCCCACGGGTTTTCTCCTCCCACAATGACATCACCTAAGGCTTTGCTACAGAGAGCATGTTTAAAATAAAAACCTTAAAGGTGCACTAACATCACAGTTTCAACATGGACCATGGCTGGTTCCCCTTTCATTCAGTGATATCCCTTACCCTCACACTAGGGAGACAACACGCCATGCAAGATTTACTTTGGAGGTTGCAGAAATATCTATCTATTCCCCTGACTATCGACTTCCCTATGTCAAATATATCTCTATACCTTACTGTGCCCTGGTGCTGTCATCTGCCCCCCACTGCCATGGATGTGCCAAGACTGTACTCCCGGTGCTGACACCCTCATTTGGGGTATTCAGCATGAAAACTACTTTGCAAGAAGTGAGGTCCCTGTGGCTTCCTGTTCTGCCTGCTTATTCCTGCCCTGTTGGGAGGTTACTATCCTCCTGAATTATTTTAGCTCCAGGGTGAACACCTCCTGTGCATACCTGGGAATTCTAAGCCTCCCTGCTGCACTGCAGCAACTCGAGCTCAGAAAGCCTGGGCTCGAGTTTGAATACCTGCAGGCACTTCCTGTGCATGTGGCTATCAAAGACATGCAAAATTTTTCTGGAGTTTGCAAATGCTACAAGAACCACAGGCAACGGGTCTAATCTCCCCCACCATAGAAGCATTGATGCACAGAAAATTCACACAGCTTCACGTTTTCAAGAGCTTCACGTTTCTATGTGTCCAGATCGTCAACAACCTGTCCTGGTCCCCCCAACACCGACATCATAGTTAAGAAAGAAAGAGTTTTTTCAATATATAAAAGGTAAGAGAGAGGCAAAAATAGATATTGGACCACTGGAAAATGAGGCTGGAGAAGTAATAATAGGAAACAAAGCAATGGCAGAGGAACTGAATAGTTACTTTGCATCAGTCTTCACGGCGGAAGAAATCAGTGGGATGCCAGAGCTCCAGGAGAATCAGGGGGCACAGGTGAGTGTAGTGGCCATCACTAAGGAGAAGGTTATGGGGAAACTGAAGGGCCAATGGTGGATAAATCACCTGGACCGGATGGACTACACCCCAGGATTCTAAAAGAGATAGCTGAGGAAATTGTGGAGGCATTGGCAGTGATCTTTCAGGAATCACTGGAGGCAGGGAGGGTACCAGAGGACTGGAAAGTAGCTGTTTAAGAAGCGAGGGAGGCAGCAGACGGGAAATTATAGGCCAGTTAGTCTTTCGGTCATTGGCAAGATTTTAGAGTCCATTATTAAAGATGAGATCGCAGAGTACTTGGAAATGCATGATAAAGTAGGACTGAATCAACACAGCGTCATCAAGGGGGGTCATGTCTGACAAATCTGTTAGAGTTCTTTGAGGAGGTAACAAGGAAGCTAGATAAAGGAGAACCAGTGGACGTGATTTATTTAGATTTCCAGAAGGCCTTTGACAAGGTGCCGCATAGGAGACTGTTAAATAAGTTAAGAGCCTATGGTGTTAAGGGTAAGATCCTGGCATGGATGGAGGATTGGCTGACTGGCAGAAGGCAGAGAGTGGGGATAAAGGGGTCTTTCTCAGGATGGCAGCCGGTGACTAGTGGTGTGCCTCAGGGGTCGGTGCTGGGACCACAACTTTTCACAATATACATTAACGCTTTGGAAGAAGGAACTGAAGGCACTGTTGCTAAGTTTGCAGATGATACAAAGATATGTAGAGGGACAGGTAGTATTGAGGAAGCAGGGGGGCTGCAGAAGGACTTGGACAGGTTAGGAGAGTGGGCAAAGAAGTGGCAGATGGAATACAATGTGAAGAAGTGTGAGGTTATGCACTTTGGAAGGAGGAATGGAGGCATAAACTATTTTCTAAATGGGGCAATGCTTAGGAAATCAGAAACACAAAGGGACTTGGGAGTCATTTTCAAGATTCTCATAAGTTTAACGTGCAGGTTCAGTTGGCAGTTAGGAAGGCAAATGCAATGTTAGCATTCATGTCGAGAGGACTAGAATACAAGAGCAGGGATGTACTTCTGAGGCTGTATAAGGCTCTGGTCAGACCCCATTTGGAGGATTATGAGCAGCTTTGGGCCCCGTATCTAAGGAAGGATGTGCTGGCCTTGGAAAGGGTCCAGAGGAGGTTCACAAGAATGATCCCTGGAATGAAGAGCTTGTCATATGAGGAATGGTTGAGGACTCTGGGTCTGTACTCATTGGAGTTTAGAAGGATGAGGGGAGATCTTGTTGAAACTTACAGGATACTGCGAGGCCTGGATAGAGTGGACATGGAGAGGATGTTTCCACTAGTAGGAAAAACTAGAACCAGAGGGCACAACCTCAGGCTAAAGGGACGATCCTTTAAAACAGAGGTGAGGAGGAATTTCTTCAGCCAAAGAGTGGTGAATTTGTGGAACTCTTTGCCGCAGAAGGCTGTGGGGGCCAGGTTATCGAGTGTCCTTAAGACAGAGATAGATAGGTTCCTGATTAATAAGGGGATCAAGGGTTATGGGGAAAAGGCAGGAGAATGGGGATGAGAAAAATATAGCCATGATTGAATGCCAGAGCAGACTTGATGGGCCAAGTGGCCTAATTCTGCTCCTATGTCTTATGGTCTTATGGTCTTAAAGACCTCCTATGCCCCTATTTTCTCAGAAGACTAAGGAAATTTGGCATGTCAGCTACAACTCTCACCAAGTTTTACAGATGCGTCATAGAAAGCATTCTTTCTGGTTGTATCACAGCTTGGTATGGCTCCTGCTCTGCCCAAGACTGCAAGAAACTGCAAAGTGTCGTGAATGAAGACCAGTCCATCACGGAAACCAGCCTCCCATCCATTGACTCTGTCTACACTTCCCGCTGCCTCGGAAAAGCAGCCAGCATAATCAAGGACCCCATGCAACCCGGACATTCTCTCTTCCACCTTCTTCTGTCGGGGAAAAAGATACAAAAATCTGAGGTCACCTACCAACCAACTCAAGAATAGTTTCTTTCCTGCGGCTGTCAGACTTTTGAATGGACTTACCTCACACTAAGTTGATCTTTCTCTACACCCTAGCTATGACAGTAACACTACATTCTGCACTCTCTCCTTTCCTTCTCTATAAACAGTATGCTTTGTCTGTATAGCGCGCAAGAAACAATACTTTTCACTACATGCTAATACATGTGACAATAATAAATCAAATCAAATTAGTCCTTCCTGCCTGTGCTAGCCGAGGAGGAGCTATTCAACTGAATGCCATTTTCCAGTTTGTTGCTAGCTCTTTTGGTTACAGCACTTCAAGAACACATCCAAATATTTATTTCAATACACTGGGGCGGTGGGGCGGGGGCGAGGGGTGTTTTGTCTCTGCCAATCTTTCAGACAGTGAGTTGCAGACTCCCTGCCACCTTCTGGGAGAAAGAAATCCCCCTCAAACCCCCTCTAAACCTTCTGCCAATTATGTTAAATCTTTGTCACCCCGGTTATTGACCTCTCTGCTAAGGCAAAGAGGTCCTTCCTCTCCTATCCACCGTATTTAGGCTCTTCATCGTTTTATACACCACAATAAAACCTCCCCCCAGCCTCTGTTCCAAAGAAACCAACCCCAGCCTCTCCAATCATAGAATCCCTACAGTACAGAAGGAAGTCAGTTGGCCCATCGAGTCTGCACTGACTCTTCTCCAAGGAGAACAGTCCCAACTTCTCCAATCTATCTGTGTAACTGAAGTTCCTCTTCCCTAGAACCATTCTCACGGGTCTACTCTGCACTCTCTCAACATCTTCACAATTTTCCTTTAGTATGGTGTCCAGAACTGGTGCAATACTCCAGTTGAGGCCAAACCAGCATTGGATACAATTTGAACATAACCTCTTGTCTCCATGTGCCTAAGGTACTGTATGTTCTAATTATTTGTATATGTATTTACTATTTAACGCCCCTCACCCCCTTTACCCCGATGTCCCTCTCCAAATTCTCATTGTTTAACAGGTCCATCCACCTCTGATCAATTTCTTCACCCAGAGGGTAGTCAATGTGTGCAATTCACAGCCGCAGAATGTAGTTGAGGCCAAAATGTTGTGTGATTTCAAGGAGAAATTGGATATAGTTCTTAGGGATGAAGGGATCAAGGGATATGGAGGGAAGTGGGGAGCAGGATATTGAATTCGATGATCAGCCATGATCAAAATGAATGGCGGAGCAGGCTCGAAGGGCCGAATGGCCTACTCCTGCTTCTATTTTTCTATGTTTCCATCTCTTTTCCATCACTGGCTTCAAACCTGCACCTGGTTGAAAGGCTGAGAGTTTGGTGTAAGTACGAACATTTATTCACTGATTTGTTTGACAGTAACCCGGGTCAAGTGAAGCAGTAACCAGTTACGTCTACTCCACAAAACCATTTTTTTAAAGCTCAAACTGTATCGATATTAACTTTTATTTTGACCGGCTTGAGGGAATAACAGGATCTGTTGGTGTTAAACTTACATACATGAAAAAATGTCTACATTTGTAAACACATTACAATTAAATGCTTGATAAACACTGTAATATCAGTTTAAAGTGAACTGCACACGGCTTTTCTAAATAGATTTAATAGGGAGTGTCATAGAATCTCATAGAATCTCATAGAACAGTACAGCACAATACAGGCCCTTCGGCCCACGATGTTGTGCCGAACCTTTTCCGAAACCAAGATCAAGCTATCCCACTCCCTGTCATCCTGGTGTGCTCCATGTGCCTATCCAATAACCACTTGAAAGTTCCTAAAGTGTCCGACTCCACTATCACAGCAGGCAGTCCATTCCACACCTCAACCACTCTCTGAGTAAAGAACCTACCTCGTACATCCCTCCTATATCTTCCACCACGAACCTTATAGTTATGACCCCTTATAGTTATTTCCAGCCGAGGAAATAGTCTCTGAACGTCCACTCTATCTATCTCCCTCATCACCTTATAAACCTCTATTAAGTCGCTTCTCAACCTCCTCCGCTCTAAAGAGAAAAGACCTAGCTCCCTCAACCTTTCCTCATAAGACCTACCCTCTAAACCAGGCAGCATCCTGGTAAATCTCCTTTGCACTCTTTCCAGTGCTTCCACATCCTTCTTATAGTGAGGTGACCAGAACTGCACACAATATTCCAAATGTGGTCTCACCAAGGTCCTGTGTCACCATGAGGATGGTCAATTTAATCATAATTATGCGGGGGGTGACACAGTGGCACTGCTGCCTCACAGCGCCAAGTACCTGGGTTCGATTCTGGCCTTCGGTGACTGTCTGTGTGAAGTTTGCACATTCCCCCCGTGTCTGCGTGGGTTTCTTCCGGGTGCTCCGGTTTCCTCCCACAGTCCAAAGGTTAGCACCGCTGCCTCACAGCACCAGGGACCTGGGTTCAATTCTGGCCTCGGGTCACTGTCTGTGTGGAATTTGCACATTCTCCCCGTGTCTGCGTGGGTTTCCTCCGGGTGCTCCGGTTTCCTCCCACAGTCCAAAGACGTGCTGGTTGGGTTGATTGGCCATGCTAAATTGACCTTAGTGTCAGGGGATTAACAGGGTAAATACTTGGGTTTACAGGAATAGGGCCTGGGTGGATTTGTGGTCAGTGCAGACTTGATGGGCCGAATGGCCTCCTTCTGCATTGTCGGGATTCTATGATTCTAAGTGCGGGTTAGGTAGATTGGCCGTGCTAACTTGCCCCTTAATGTCCCAAGATGTGTAGGTTGGGTGGATTGGCCATGCTAAATTGCCCCTAAGTGTCCCAAGAGGTGTAGGTTAGATAGGTTGGCCATGGAAAATGTGTGGGGATTACTGGGATAATGCAGAGTAGAGGACCTGGGTAAGATGCTCTGGTGTGGTGTGACACAGATGCCATCATCTCACGTGAGAACACCATCCACCAGGTACACGATACACACTCTTGCAACTCGGCCAACGCTGTCTACCTGATACGCTGCAAGAAAGGATGTCCCGAGGCATGGTACATTGGGGAAACTATGCAGACGCTGCGACAACAGATGAATGAACACCGCTCGACAATCACCAGGCAAGACTGTTCTCTTCCTGTTGGGGAGCACTTCAGCGGTCACGGGCATTCGGCCTCTGATATTCGGGTAAGCGTTCTCCAAGGCGGCCTTCGCGGCAAACGACAGCACAGAGTCACTGAGCAGAAACTGATAGCCAAGTTCCACACACACGAGGACGGCCTCAACCGGGATATTGGGTTCATGTCACACTATTTGTAACCCCCACAGTTGCGTGGACCTGCAGAGTTTCACTGGCTGTCTTGTCTGGAGACAATACACATCTTTTTAGCCTGTCTTGATGCTCTCTCCACTCACGTTGTTTTGTTTCTTAAAGACTTGATTAGTTGTAAGTATTTGCATTCCAACCATTATTCATGTAAATTGAGTTTGTGTCTTTATATGCTCTGTTTGTGAACAGAATTCCCACTCACCTGAAGAAGGGGCTTGGAGCTCCGAAAGCTTGTGTGGCTTTTGCTACCAAATAAACCTGTTGGACTTTAACCTGGTGTTGCTAAACTTCTTAAGATGCTCTGTCAGAGAGTTCGTGCAGATTTGATGGACTGAAAGGCCTCCTCTGCTTTCTGGGAATTCTATGATAACGATGGTTAATGTGAAGTTTGGATTTTTTGCTTTTATTGTCCAGTGAATCCTCAGAGTACTGAGTTACTGGCTTGGAAATCACTTATTCTGACAGCATAAAGAAATGAAGTTACTAATTGATACTATTATTAATCGAGTTCGCTTGAGTTTTAACCTTTGTTCCATCCGAGTGTCCAATCCGGGGTTGCAGCCCGAATGATCTCACACTGATCTGTGACCCTTAACAAACGAGGGGGTTCTGACGAGGGGGTCATTGTAAATGTTGTTAAGTCTCTCTTCCTCCCCAGGCAGCTGCCCTGCCCCAATGTTCTCCGGTGTGCTTTCCTTGTTACGTGAGAAGGAGAGGTCACCTGGCGACTGGTGAGCCAGTGCCCTGCAGGTCAGAGAGCCATGTGGAAGGTGTTCCTCTCGCAGGTTCGCAGGTTCCCTTGGCTCTCCAATGTGGTCTGGTACAGCTGCATCTTCGCCGCGGGGGACCTGGCCCAGCAGAGACTCTTCAAAGCCGACAAAATCGACCTGAAGCAGACCAGAAATGTCGCCCTCCTGGCTTTGAGTTTCCACGGGAACTTGTTCTACCTGTGGCTGCGGTTCATGGAGAGAATATTCCCCGGCAAGGGGCTGGGCAACGTCCTGCGGAAGGTGGCGTGTGACCAGCTGGTGGTGACTCCCACTGGCATCAGTGCCTATTACATAGGTAGGTACACAGTGAGTGCCTAATTGTGTCACCGCACACTGTGTGTCCATCTCCAACAGATTGGGAATGGGTCATTTTAACCCCGGAGCTAAGCTGTGTTTGTTTAGATTTGTGTTGAAATTGCAAATAATTGAGCGATGGGAATTATTCTGATAGCAATGCCCAAAGAAATCCTAATGTGTCTTCAATGGCTTTAGAATCCGAGGGTGGGATTTTAAAGTTAAAAGTTTATTTATTTGTCACAAGTAGGCTTACATTAACACTGCAATGAAGTTACTGTGAAATTCCCCGAGTCGCCACACTCTGGCGCCTGTTCGGGTCAATGCACCTAACCAGCATGTCTTTCAGACTGTGGGAGGAAACCGGAGCACCTGGAGCAAAGGCATGCAGATACGGGGAGAATGTGCAAACTCTGCACAGACAGAGACCCAAGCCGGGAATCGAACCCGGGTCCCTGATGCTGTGAGGCAGCAGTGCTAACCACCGTGCCGCCCCAAGAACGGAAAATCGCACCCGAGGTCAACGGACTTTTGCATGGCCCGCTATGATCCCTGTGGCGGGTGGGACGGGAAAATTCCACCCATATAATCCTTACAGTACAGAAGGAGACCATTCGGCCCATCAAGCCTGCACCAACAACACTCCCACCCAGGCCTTATCCCTGTAACCCCACATATTTACCCTGCTAATACCCCTGACATTAAGGGGCAATTTATCATGGCCAATCCACCTAACTCACATCTTTGGATTGTGGGAGGAAACCCACGCAGACACGGGGAGAACGTGTAAACTCCACACAGACAATGACCCAAACTGGGAATCGAGCCTGGGTCCCTGGTGCTGTGAGGCAGCAGTGCTAACCACTGTGCCACTGTGCCGCCCCATTTTCTAACACTGATATTTCTAAAGCACAACTGCAACATAAGCAGCAGATTAGAGAAAGTGTACAACCCTTTCAGGGCAGTATGTATTTGGCTTTATTATTTAAATGCAGTCAGAATTTTGGATGAAAACGGAGGCCAGTAAATCCTCCACCAAAAGAAAGCTTTGAGCCATATTTACTGCAGCGTTGGGTTACAGATATATAGTCAAAGGAGAAATTCTCAGAGATTGATATCACTCAACTTGATGCACAAGGTACAGAAGGCCGATTTTGCAAATCATTTAGTTGGCTGTTAGTATTTGATTTGGAGTTGGGAACCAAGTGTCGTGTGTCAAAATTTGCAGATGACACTAAGATGGGTGGAAGAACAAAGTGTGCAGAGGACGCTGAAAGTCTGCAAAGGGATATAGATAATCTACGTGAGTGGGCGAGGGTCTGGCAGATGGAGTACAATGTTGGTAAATGTGAGGTCATCCATTTTGGTAGGAATAACAGCAAAATGGACTATTATTTAAATGGTAAAAAATTGCAGCATGCTGCTGTGCAGAGGGACCTGGGTGTCCTTGTGCAGGAACCTCAAGGAGTTGGTTTGCAAGTGCAGCAGGTAATTAAGAAGGCAAATGGAATTTTGTCCTTCATTGCTAGAGGGATGGAGTTTAAAAACAGCGAGGTTATGTTGCAGCTGTATAAGGTGCTGGTGAGGCCACACTTGGAGTACTGTGTACAGTTTTGGTCTCCTTCCTTGAGAAAGGATATACTGGCACTGGAGGGGGTGCAGAGGAGATTTACTAGGTTGATTCCGGAGTTGAGAGGGTTAGCTTATGAGGAAAGACTGAGTAGACTGGGGCTATACTAATTGGAATTCAGAAGAATGAGGGGAGATCTTATAGAAACATATAAGATTATGAAGGGAATAGATAAGATAGAAGCAGGGAAGTTGTTTCCACTGGCAGGTGAAACTAGAACTAGGGGGCATGGCCTCAAAATAAGGGGAAGCAGATTTAGGACTGAGTTGAGGAGGAATTTCTTCACACAAAGGGTTGTGAATCTGTGGAATCCTGTCCAGTGAAGCAGTTGAGGTTACCTCATTGAATGTTTTTAAGGCAGGGATAGATAAATTTTTGAACAGTGAAGGAATTAAGGGTTATGGTGAGCGGGCGGGTAAGTGGAGCTGAGTCCACAAAAAGATCAGCCATGATCTTATTGAATGGCAGAGCAGGCTCGAGGGGCCAGATGGCCTACTCCTGCTCCTAGTTCTTATGTTCAAAGGTAGATCAATAGACAAAAAATGGAACCAAATGTTACTATGGTTACTAAAGCAGGAGCAAAGGTTATACAACTGGGTGCAGAGTAACAGAAACCAGAATATCTTCAAAGTAAGTTAGGTTTTCTGACAGTTAAACAATTATGATTGGATTAAGTTGGAATAAAATAAAGATAAACTGACTTTTTTTTGAAAAACAATGGAACTTTTTTTTACAGATTTGGAGATGTACAATATGGGCCTCTCTGGCCCAGTGAGGCTGTGCGGCAGTGATTACGAATATCGTATTCCATTAAAACCCAGTTATAAAACTTTATTCAACAAGGTGTAACTTTGTCTCAAGTGTTTCACAGCGAGACTAAGTGTAAGGGAGTGGAATATTACAGCAAGGAGGTTTTGCTGCCTCTGTACAGGGCCTTGGTGAGACCACACCTACATTACCGTGCACAGTTTTGCTCTCCTTATTTCAAAGATGATGAGTGAGATTCTCCGGCCTCCAGCTGCGTGTTTCCCGCCAGCGGGAGGTGGCGCGTTGTTTGTTAGCAGCGGGATTTTCTGGTCCTGCTGCTTTCAATGAGAATTCCCATTGACGTCACTGGCCCATCCCCAATTGCCCTTGAGAAGGTGGTGGTGAGCTGTCTTCTTGAACCACTGCACAGTTCATGTGGTACATCCACAGTGCTGTTAGGGAGGGAGCTCTGGGTGGGGGTGGGCTGCCGGAGACCGGAGAATCCCGCGAGCATGAACGGCTGGAGGATTCTGGCCCATATAATTGTGTTAGAAGCAACTCCGCGAAGGTTCACTCAACTCCTTTCTGCTTACCTCATGAAGAAAGGTTGAACAGTTTGGGCCTATACCTTTGGAGTTTAGAGGAAAGAGGGATGATTTTGTTGAAACAGATAAGATCCTAAGGGGACTTTTGAGGCTGGAGGATGTTTCCTCTTGTGGGGGAAGATCAGAACTAAGGCGCACAGTTTGAGGCCTCCCATTTGAGACAGAGATGAGGAGAGGCTTTTCTCTTCCCTCTTAGAGAATTGTCGAATTCTCTTCCCAGATTTATTCAAAGCTGAGCTAGACACATTGTTGATCGACAAGGAAGGTGAGGGGGTTGGGGGGATGGGGAGAGAGGGGGGATTGGGCAGGCAGAAAAGTGGAGTTGAAGTCACAACCAGATCGGCCATGACCTTATGGCAGAGCAGGCTAGAGGGGCTGAATGGCCTACACCCGCCGTTGATCCCTATGTTTATATGTTCCTAATGGTTTAAGATGGAAGTATCCATCAATTTCAGTTGATTTTCATTGATAGAATTCTAGTGGTGCCTCAACAGTACAGAAGAGGCATGGAATCAAAATGGGTGGATACAGGACTCTGTCAGTGGAGCTGTTCTTTATTCTCGTCCGAATACAATTTTGTTTAGGTATGAGCGCAATGGAAGGGAAAGAAAATATCCTTGGTCTCTGGAGAGGAACATTCTGGAACACATATAAGGTAAAAACAAAACTGAAAGCGCCAGCATGGTGTGTTTGTCAGTGAAACTGAGCCCACAGATTATCTTGCCCTTGCTTTTCGAGTGTAGTTGCCATATAATTTGGTAAAGATTAAGGTAAGGCCAGTATGTAACTAAATAAATTCAGAAAGTGCTGGATATGTTCAGCTGGTCTGACAGCATCTGGAGAGGGCAAAAGAGTTAACATTTTGAGACAAATATGACTCTTCGCCTGAAGAAGGGTTATATTCGACTCAGGACATTGGCCGGAATTCTACCGGCATGCCCGCCCCCGAACCGGTAATCGCAGAACGGAATTCTCCGTTGGCCTCAGGCGGGATTTTACGAGCCTCGCCCGAGTGAGGCCACTAACTCTGTTTTTCTCCACAGATGCTGCCAGACTTGCTGAGTATTTCCTGCGCTTTCTGTTTTTATTTCAGATTGCCAGCATCTGCAGTATTGTGCTTTGACAACACTTAACTGAAGTCAGATTGTAAGGTGGAGTTACTTCCAGAAACCAGTGGTATTTTGGCTCAATTAAGTATTAAACACATTTTATTGTTACATTCACCTCTTTTGTGATCCAACCTAATCACATTCACTACCTTACTTCATTTCTCCTCTTGCCACATGTCATTTACACCGCATAAAACAATAAGTGGGTGACCAATGTCAATTGCAATTTTTGCAACTTTCATTGGAGGACCCCCCCTCTCCCTCCCCCTCTCCCCTCCATCCCTCCCCCTCACCTCCCCCCCTCTACCTTTCCATAAAGCCCCAGCTGGGGTTTGGAATTCACTCTCTGATGTATTAAAAGTGAAATATAGTTCAATTCCATCTCAAACATATTGACCTGGATTTTGCAAGGTCAATCGCAACTGGTTTGCCTCGTGGCGCAGTGGGTAGCGTCCCTGCCTCTGAGCCAGAAGCTCTAGGGTTCAAGTCCCACCCCAGGACTTGATGGCCAAGGCAGCTGTGTTTATAACACGGCCAAACAGGTTGAGTGTCAACCTGCAAAATCCTTCCAAACATGCCAATGGCTTGGCGGTAAGAATGAGAGAGACTCCTGGTCAGCCATTCTTGATGTGGAGTGGTGCCCCTCACGCTATAAGCACCTTGGTGACAGACTAGTGACCTGTTCTGGGAATTACTAGCTATGGAAACAGATAGAAGTCTGCCTTAGCGCGCCACTAGATGTGGGAAGCAGCAATGAGGGCAGCAAATAGGTAATTAGCCAATTACACTGAGGAATTCTTATAGCAAACAGGAAGTTAAAACGGGTAATATCCTTCGCATTTAATTCACATCTTCAGGTAATTAAACAATAATTACAATCAGATTAAAATAGAATAGAACAAAGATAAACAAACTTTTCAAACAAGATTATTTTATTCTTTAAAAATATGTGGAACTTACTATTCTGGAGAAATGTGACATTCCACAAATATAAAATTAGCTTCTCAGATCCAGTGAGGATGCCTAGCAGTAATTATAAAGTTATTGCACGATTAAAAACCCAGTTACATCTCATTCAGAAAGATGTAACTTTTACAAGGAGTTTTACGGTGAAGCCAATCGGATAAGAGCAGAAGTTCTCATCAGCTGGTGAAGTGCAGAATCACATTCAGCAACCTCTTTCCACATAATTGAACACGTCTGGACTTCACGGGCCGGATTCTCCGACCTCGCCCCCGGCAGGGAATCTCCAGTCCTGCTGCTGTGAATGGAGATTTAGCTGAGTGCCAAATTCTCCGGCCCAGAAGTTGTTGTCAGTTTCAGTGGAGTAATGTCAGTGAATGCTGACAGTTTCGCTGCTATTATCACCACAGTGTATAAATAACCATTGTACTGTATACAGTCTGATAGCACTGTATAATACTGAATGATATGTTATTGGTCTTAGCTATTGTTTTACATGCCATTTTTAAAAATGGTTTGTGAGCTTTGCGAGCTAGGTCAGTATTTATTGCCCATTCCCAATTGCCCTTGAGAAGGAGGTGGTGAGCTGCCTTCTTGAACCGCTGCAGTCCACGTGGTACATCCACAGTGCTGTTAGGGAGGGAGTTCCAGGATTTTTACTCAGTGACAGTGAAAGAACAGCGATATATTTCCAAGTCAGAATAGCGAGTGAGCTGGAGGCGAACCTCCAGGGGGTGGTGTTTCCATGCCTTCGCTGCCCTTGTCCTTCTAGATGGTAGAGGTCACGGGTTTAGAAGGTGTCATCTGAGAAGTCCTGGCATGTTCATACAGTGCATCCCGAAGATGGTACACAAGGCCACTACTCCACATCAGTGATAGAGGGAATGAATATTTGTGGATGGGGTGCCAATTAGGCTGCTTTGTTCTGGATGGTGTCGAGCTTCTTGAGTGTTGTTGGAGCTGCACTCATCCAGGCAAGTGGGGAGTATTTAATCACACTCCTGACTTGTGCCTTGTACATGGTGGACAGGCTTTGGGGAGTCAGGGGGTGAGCTACTCACCACAGGATGCTCTGGTGGCCAGAGTTGCTGGTCCAGTTCAGTCCCAGATCATGGTAACCTCCAGGACATTGATAGTGGGGGATTCAGCGATGGTAATGCCATATCCTTCAGTCTCCTCATTAACACTTGATTAGAAACCATCTTCTGCACTCTTTCCCACTGTCTCACCCTGTTTTAAAGTGAGAAATTATTCAATAATATCTATAATATTTCAACAACATTTAATAATTAAATGTAATATTTAATATTAATGCAATAATTTGATATTTAACTTTCAATATTAACAGATGGAATTATGGGGAAGTCTTTCAGAACAAACTATTCTCATCAATGTTATAATAAAACGATTAAGGGGAAGTGATGGCATAGTGGTATTATTGTTAGACTATTAATCCAGAAACTCAGCTAATGTTCTGGGGACCCGGGTTCAAATCCCGCTCACAGCAGATGGTGGAATTTGAATTCAATAAAAAATACCTGGGATTAAGAATCTACTGATGACCATGCAACCATTGTCGATTGTCGGAAAAACCCAACTGGCTCACTAATGTTCTTTAGGGAAGGAAATCTGCCGTCCTTACCCGGTCTGGCCTACATTTGACTCCAGAGCCACAGCAATGTGGTTGATTCTCAACTGTCCTCGGGCAACTAGGGATGGGCAATAAATGCTGGCCCAGCCAGCGATGCCCATGTTCCATGAATGAATTGTTAAAAATCAGCTCGGTGTATGTACTGGCCAGTGCTACCCCAGGACCTCATGTTTCTGAGATGCAGCTGACTGAAGATTATTTTTAAATTAAATTTGTCCTGCCTAAAATTATACAATACCAGCCGCAAAGATCTGCATATTTTGCTACACTTGGTTTATGCGGTGTATGCTTTCAGAAGCAATACAGAAAGGCAAGTTGAGAAGGTCTCCCTCATTAGTACATAGAAACACATAGAATCCCTACAATGCAGAAGAAGGCCATTCAGCCCATCAAGTCTACATCGACAACAATCCCACCCAGGCCCTATCTCTGCAACCCCACACAATATTCCCGTTAATCCCTCTAACCTACGCATCCCTGGACACTAAGGGGCAATTTAGCATAGCCAATCAACCTAGCCCGCACATCTTTGGACTGTGGGAGGAAACCGGAGCACCCGGAGGAAACCCACACAGACACGGGGAGAATGTACAAACTCCACATAGACAGTCACTCAAACCGGGAATCGAACCCAGGTCCCTGGAGCTGTGAGGCCGCAGTGCTAACCACTGTGCCACCATGCTGCCCATGTCCTGGGCTTTATTAATAGTGGCATAGAGTACAAGAGCAAAGAGATTGTGTTGAGCTTGTATAAGGTACTAGTTAGGGATTAAAATGAGCAGCTAGTTTCTTTTTCCTCTTTTCTGGCTGGCGCAGACCCAATGGCCTCTTTCTGCACAATAACCTTTCTAATAAACACTACAGGGCTAATGTTTGCTTCAGCTGAAGAAACAAACCTGTTAGCTGTTCAATCAGGAAATTGAAGATGCAATGCCTCTAATCTTGAATCTTTTCATTTTAACATGGTGCATTAATAAAAGCATCCCTTATGAGTTGAATGTAATTCAATATTCAGGTGCTAGAGGAGATATAGACATTTTCAAAAAGAGCCAGCTATCAGATGCCATTAATGTCCTCAGCTCATCCATCTTCAGCCTCTTGCTCAATGATCTTCTCTCCAAAATAAGGTCAGAAGTGGGAATGATTGCACAATGTTCAGCACTATTTCTAACTGCTCAGATACTGGAGCGATCTGTTCCTGCATGCAGCAAGCTAGCATGAACAACACAAGTGGCAAGTAACATGCATGCCATCCAAAAATCAGGCAATGACTATCTCCAAGAGTAGAGACTCTTAACCATCACCCCTTGAGGTGTGATGACATTTCTTAAGACCCAGGCCTAACTCCAAGGTGTCTTATGAAGTTAGCCGAGACCTTACGTTTTACATTTGATTTTGGCATGGCTGAGCATAAGGGCCGGAATTTTGCCGTCCTGCCCGCCACGGGAATCGGAGCGGGCAAGGGGTGGACAATGGAAAGGTCTGTTGACCTCGGGCAGGATATGGGCAACACGGTGGCCATTGGTTAGCACCGCTGCCTCACAGCGCCTGGGACCCGGGTTCGATTCCTGGCTTGGCTCACTGTCTGTGCGGAGTCTGTACATTCTCCCCATGACTGCATGGGTTTCCTCCGGGTGCTCTGGTTTTCTCCCACATTCTGAAAGACGTGCTGGTTAGGGTGCATTGACCAGAACAGGCGCCGGACTGTGGCGACTAGGGGAATTTCACTTCATTGCAGTGTTAATGTAAGCCTTACTTGTGACTAATAAATAAACTTTAAAACTTTAAACTTTTAAAACCTCGGGCGGGATGTTACAGTTTCAGGATGAGCAAGGCTGTAAAATTCCGCCGAAGTGTTTCACTCCAGGTATGATTGAAGTGACCCACTAGGAAGCTTTTATCAAACAATGCGCAAGAAACAATACTTTTCACTGTATGTTAATACATGTGACAATAATAAATCAAATCAAATCAAATCAAATCAAATGATGTCAGCCTAGACCATAAGTGTTGCAATTTGAATTTGGCGAGGGTAAGCATGAGATGTTTCACTTTTGGTATGCTTCAAATGACCCACTAGGGAGCTTTTATTAAACAAAGTTTATTTAAGAATACAGTTAACATGTACAGAAAGAAAATTAGCAAAAGCTTTTACAATTACAAACAAGAAAAGAAAATGTAACCACCCTTAACAACTAAATGCACTGTTCCAACACAACATAGAACATAGAACATTACAGCACAGTAAACAAACCTCCTTATAAACATACACCTGCCCCAGGTTTAACCCAGAAAATAAGAATGCTCACGTGACACTGGAAGTTGCAGTTCTGCAAAACCTGCTGTGAATTAGCCCTTTGGTTGGAGAATTGAAACTCTGATTTCTCCGTTCAGGAATCCCAGCACCTTGAGGTAGAGATAATGCCTGTCTCTAGCTAGCAGGCCGACAGCAAAGCTTTCACACCAGGAAGGCAAGAAAACCTGCAAACAACTTGCCAGCAGAATTTCCAATACCAGCGAGGAACACAGAAATACTGCTTTTCAGTCCGGAGTCCAACAGCTTCTAACAAGCCAGCAGCCAAAACGGAAAGTGAAAGAACTCCTGGGAGAGAAAAAAAAATACTGTCCCACCTGACCTGTCAATCAATCTTCCCACAACAATTCAAAAGGTGGTAAACTCCCAGACACTGCATTAGGCCCTGATTAAGAATAAACAAAACCCCATTTAAACCATTTAAGCAGCAATAAAAGGACATCTAAGCAGGCAGCCAGTGCCACAGTGAAAGGAAAATCCCCTGACAGATGCTGCCAGACCTGCTGAGATTTTTCAGCATTTTCTCTTTTGGTTAGAGCTTGCTCATAAGCTGCAGAGAACATGATTAAATACATTTCTTAAAGGCACACTAGCATCACAGCAGATGCCCTGCAGCAACTCAACAAGACTCCTTTGATAACATTTCCCAAAGTCATGACTTGTACTACCTAGAACAATAAGGGCAGCAGGTGCAAGGGAACAGCACAACCAATAGGCTTTCAATTTGATTTTTTGACTTGATTTATTATTGTCACATGTATTAACATACAGTGAAAAGTATTGTGTCTTGTGCGCTGTACAGACAAAGCATACCGTTCATAGAGAAGGAAATGAGAGATGCAGAATGTAATGTTACAGTCATAGCTAGGGTGTAGAGAAAAATCAACTTAATGCGAGGTAGGTCCATTCAAAAGTCTGACAGCAGCAGGGAAGAAGCTGTTCTTGAGTCAGTTGGTACGTGACCTCAGACTTTCGTATCTTTTTCCCGACGGAAGAAGGTGGAAGAGAGAATGTCCGGGGTGCGTGGGGTCCTTAATTATGCTGGCTGCTTTGCCGAGGCAGCGGGAAGTGTAGACAGAGTCAATGGATGGGAGGCTGGTTTGTGTGATGGATTGGGCTACACTCACGACCTTTGGTAGTTCCTTGCGGTCTTGGGCAGAGCAGGAGCCATACCAAGCTTTCCTCCAAGTCGCACGCCGTCCTGATTTGGAACTATATCGCCATTCCTTCACTGTTGCTGGGTCAGAACCCTGGAACTCCCTAACGGCACTATGGGTGTACCTACACCACATGGACAGCAGTCGTTTCAAAAGGCTTCTCACTGCTGTCTTCTCAAAAACAATTAGAAGTGGGCAACAAATAAATTCCTCGTCAGTCACGATCATATCCTATGAACAAATAAAAATAAATAAGTCCAAATCTATTGGTAAAATATTTAGTAATTTATTAATTCATTTTTCATGTTTTGTTATCAGGCTGCTGTGATATATTGGCCTTTGGTGCAGGTATGTTTCATTGCAATCAAGAGTTTGATTTTAATTTTCCACATTTTTGCTACGTTACAGAGTTATGATGCATTTCTGTCTCCTTGCAGATAATCAACTATAGCCTGATACCAGTCTCCTTCAGAATGGCCTTTTTTGGCTGCTGGGGTTTTGTATGGGTTATTTTCATGTCCCACTTGAGACAGCGTCAACACAACAGAACCTGAATTTGGACCATTGCGTACAGTCAGGAAGTCACAGTCTGTGAATAGATAGGATAATTTTAAAACATCTTTTATTTGAAATAAATTGCACTTATATTCTGCCTCACAATTTTAATGCCTTTTTATTTAACCGTGCGCAGAGTAAGGATTCAGGTGTAACAATGCACCTGGGTGTTCCAGCAATTGACAAATTGCAACAGTGAATTGAAGGTTTTGCATTGTGGTCGGAGGACTGACTACAACAACAATTACAACAACAACAACAACGCCAATATTTAGCCCCAAGATCAACAGTGACAGAGAGTCAAGCATGCTGGGAACTTTGGTCAAGTTATAATTAAACACAGATGCTGGTTAGAAGGCGGCAGTGATTCGTGACCTGGTCTGTGAGCTGTGACCTGACACTGCCTGTGTTGACCAAATAAGGGTAGTTGTTTGGGTTATCCCAGACGTCTTGGCACCAAGATTTCCCACCATGTTATTTATATGGGTTAAAGCTATGTGACCTACGTGCAGTTATGGATAAGCACTTTGGAGTTGTTTCTGAGTAACTTCATTGGCTCTGACTGAACAATCTGATCATAGAATCCCTACAGTGCATGAGGAAGCCATTCGGCCCATCGAGTCTGCACTGACCACAATCCCACCCAAGCCCTATCCCCATAACCCCATTCATTTACTTTAGCTAGTCCCCCTGAGACTAAGGGACAATTTAGCATGGCCAATCCACCTAACCTGCACATCTTTGGCGTGTGGGAGGAAACCGGAGCACCCAGAGGAAACACACGCAGACACAGGGAGAACGTGTAAACTCCACACGGACACTGACCCAAGCTGGGAATCGAACCCGGATCCCTGGTGCTGTGAGGCGGCAGCGCTAACCACTGTGCCACTGTGCTGCCCGGTTTTCAATAATATCATTCGGCGGCTCGGAAGATTGGGAAAGTTTGGGGATAAAGAGCTGTGCTTCAGCCTTTGTCTCCAGCGATGACTTAAGACCAACCATCACAAGTGTGCCCTGAAGAACATCTTCAGAGAAGAACCACGAGGGCGAATGTACATTGGGAACGGACTTGGCCATTTCGTTCTGAAGTGGATAGTATCCGATTTTAGTTAAAGTTAAAGTTCAGTTAAAGGGGGGAATTTTACCATTTTGAGCCTAAGTGCTGGACCTGGGCGCCAAATGGATCCGCGCCTGGAATCCTCTTTCCAGCGCGCCCATACGCGTTTTGCCGGCTCCGGTCCGATCCGCACTGTGGGCGGGGCTTAGCGCTGGCGGACCAATCGGAGCTCTGAACTGCGCATGCGCAGTTCAAAAAAAATCTGACAGAGCGCGCCCGGGTGGGGAGAAAAAAAGCAGAAAGCGGAGAGAGCGGCTCTCCGACGATCATCCTCTGGTTGCGGGGGGAGGGTGGGAGGGGTGGGGGTGTGACCGATCATCTTCTGGGGGGCGGGGGGGGAGGGGAGGGAGTGTGACTGATCATCCCCTGGGGGTGGTGGAGAGGAGGTGTGACCGATCATCCCCTGTGGGGGGTGGAGAGGGGATGTGACATATCATCTCGGGGGTGGAGGGGGGGGGGGGGGAGGAGAGGGGGTGTGACGTCTCATCCTCTGGTCAGGGAGGTTCTGCTGCCTGTCTGCGGCCGATCCCTCCTGGCACCATCACTGTTCACTACCAGCCACAGCCATCTCTCCCGCTCTCTCGCACCTGCAGGGAAGAGTAATCTGCGGGTGGTAGTGGACCAGTGATGGTGCCAGGAGGGATCGGCCGCAGACACGCAGCGGAACCCCCCCCGACCAGAGGATGACCTGGGTCAGGGAGCCGTTGCAGTCTCTGACCCCGCTCTTCGGAGGCTGCAGCGGTGACTTCAGACTTTTATTCTGCAGGTCGGTTACAGCGCGGACGCGGATCGGGCCAGAAGACGGTAAAGTGGGATTTGGCGGTAGAGTTGGGCGCGCGGTTCATTAAGTCGATTTAAATGCATGCAAATCCATTTAACTCATCGGGCCGCCCGATTCGGGCGTGGGCCGGACCCGCGCCCGAATCAGGTGTCGGTAAAGCCGCGATCTGCTCGGAATCGGGTGCGGATCGCGGTATAGGCCCGACGCCCAACTTTACCGCGATTTTGGGCCCGAAAACGGGCGCGAAGTTTTGGTAAAATCAGGCCCAAAAGAGTTAAAGTTTCGGTTACAGAGTTAAAGTTACAAGTTGAAGTGAAAGAGTTAAAGTGTTGCAATTGTTGTAAGTTTGAGTTTGGTACCTAAAGTGTTAAACAGATGTTTGTTGAAGTGAATTTGTGTCGACTACTGCCCTTTGATTTGTAATACTAAACTAAGTACCTGGAAAGTAGTTTAAGTTTAAAGATAACAACACTGAATCAAGAATTAATTAGCTTTACAAGAACACAATGCCAGCTCATAGGAGACCAATCAGACCACCCACAACGACTTTTGAATTACAGTCACAGCTGTAAGGCAGGTATGTCTTTGATATTAAAACAAAATGTTCTACAATTTAGAAATTTCTGACCAAAAAAATTGCAAATAGATGGTCAGGGCTCAATTTTATGAGAATGATGTGTCCATCTAGTGTGAAAATGGGAGAGTTCCTGATCTGTTTTTTGGACGAGTTTTCACACCCAATCTTACGGACTTAGTCATTGGAAAAATAGTGTAGCTGTTTCTAGTACTGCAGGCAGTGAGCTGGGCTTAACCCACCAGCCAGCCTGCAGAGGGAGCTACTGTGCATGTGCTCACCTCTGATGCTGCACATGCGCAATTTCAGCAGCAGGGGTCTGACAGACAGAGCGAGAGTTGTCAGGCCCCTGCTGCTGGAGCCAGCCTGAACCAACCACTCCTCCCCACCGCAATCGTGGGGGCCCGTGACTGATCACAAGCCCCACAATGCATGGGCACTGCCTGGAGATACGGCTGGCTTTCGATGTATATTAACCAATCTGAAACTTTACTTTAGAAATATGAGGGGTGACTTGATTGAGGTGATCAAGATTATGAGGGGCATGGACAGGGTGGATAGGGAACAGTTGTTCCCCTTAGTTGAAGGGACAGTCACGAGGGGACACAAGTTAAAAGTGAGGGGTGGGAGGCTTGGGGGGATTTAAGGAAAAACGTTTTTACCCAGAGGGTGGTGAGGGTCTGGAATGCGCTGCCTGGGAGGGTGGTGGAGGCGGGATGCCTCACATCCTTTAAAAAGTACCTGGATGAGCACTTGGCACGCCACAACATTCAAGGCTATGGGCCAAGTGCTGACAAGTGGGATTAGGTGGGCTAGTCAGGGCCTTTCATGCATCGGTGCAGACTCGATGGGCTGAAGGGCCTCTTCTGCACTGTAATTCTGTGATGATATGGAATTGAGTCTCACTGTCTAAATATAAACTTTATTTCTGCAGGCACAGAGCTTTGAACATAGGAATGAATATCGGAAATACATTGAGAACTGTATTTGTTCCAGGAAACTATTTGGTCAGTGGCGTTAGCTCAGACATTGTACAGTGGAATGTCCGCATAGTCATAAATAAATTACACTGTGCATTTATTGTTCATACTGCACAACTTGTTCAGCTGCTCATCACCAGATTTGGTTCGATCAGATCAGCACCTTGTTCTCTGTCATCCAGTATTGTCCAGGAAGATGAAGGTAGTCCCAGGCTTTTCACTATTAACAAACAGTCCCTTAAATCCTCTCTCTTGCTCCCTTCATCCTCACCTCCAACAAGTGCAAGGAACACAGGACTTCTTAGTTGCTAAGATTGAGGCTGTTTTGTTGAGTTGTCTTTGCAACATCCCTCGCCCAGCAAGCCGAATTCCACCTCCTTTATTCATTCATGGGGTGTGGGCATCGCTGGCTGGGCATTTATTGCCCATCCCTGAGGGCAATTAAGAGTCAACCACATTGCTGTGGGTCTGGAGTCACATGTAGGCCAGACCGGGTAAGGACGGCAGATTTCTTTCCCTAAAGGACATTAGAGATTTACAACGATGTTGCCAGGACTCAAGGGACTGAGTTACAGGGAGAGATTGGGCAGGCTAGGACTTTTTTCTTTGGAACGTAGGAGACTGAGGGGTGATCTTATAGAGGTGTATCAGATCATGAGAGGCATGGATAGGGTGAATGCACTCAGTCTTTTTCCCAGGCTTGGGGAATTGAAAACTAGAGGGCATAGGCTTAGGTTAAGAGGGGAAAGAATTAATGGGAACCTGAGGAGCAACTTTTTTACACAGAGGGTGGTATTTATGTGGAATGAGCTGCCGGAGGAAGTGATTGAGGCAGGGACATTTAAAAGGCATTTGGACAGATACATGGACAGGACAGGTTTAGAGGCCAAATGCAGGCAAATGGGGTTAGCTTAGATGGGCATTTTGGTCGGCATGGACCAGTTTGGGCCGAAGGGCCTGTCTCTATGCAGTAAATTCTATGATTCTAAAGTGAACCAGATTAGTTTTTCCGACAATCGACAATGGTTTCATGGTCATCAGTAGACTTTGAATTCCAGATTTTAATTGAATTAAAATTTCACCATCTGCCGTGGTGGGATTTGAATCAATCCCCAGACCTTGAAAGTTCCTGCCTCGTCTCCAACCTCCCTTCTCCAAAGTCCTGGAACATATTGTCACTTCCCAAATGCTCATCTTTCCTGCAATTCCATGTTTGGGCCTCTCCACTCCGATTCCTGTCTCCGTCGCAGTACTCAGATGTTCCTGAGCAAAGTCACTGATGTCTGTGAGTGAAATACTCTATCGCTTCACCGTCCGTCACCACTCTGCAGCCTTTAACTTGGATAATCTCAGCATCCTCCTCAAGCACCTTTCATGCGTTCTCTGGATGAGTGGGACTGCCCTCTGACCTTACCACTGCCTTACCAACCGCCAGTCCTGGATGAACCAACATTTCCTCCAATTGAAGACTGGGGAGGCCAAAGCCTTTGGTTTGCACCATTCGCTTCTGTTCCTTACCCACCAATATCATCTCTCTGTCCGGCAACAACTGTGTGAGGCTGAGCCAGACCCTTTGCAAAGATGCTGCATTTGACTCTAAGATGAGCTGCTAACCCCAGGAAGAACATCCAGCTCAGTAACGTCACCTGTCTCAACACATCTGCTGCTGAAACCCTCATCCATGTTTTTGATACCTCCAGCCTTCACTATTTCAATGCCAACCTCTCACCTTCTGTTCTCTATAAACCTCAACTTAAAATTAAGCAGTAATCTGATTTAAGAATTAGAATAGAATCATAGAATTGTAGAATTCCTACAGTGCAGAAGGAGGCCACTCGGCCCATCGAGTCTGCACCGACCACAATCTCACCCAGGCCCTATCCCCATAACCCCATGCATTTACCCTAGCTAGTCCCCTGACACTAAGGGTCAATTTATCATGACCAATCCCACCTAACCCGCACATCTTTGGACTGTGGGAGGAAACCGGAGCACCCGGAGGAAACCCACACAGACACGGGGAGAACGTGCAAACTCTACACAGACAGTGACCCAAGGCTGGAATTGAACCGGGTCCCTGGCACTGCTAGGCAGCAGTGCTAATCACTGTGCCACCGCACTGCCCGCCCCCTCTCCCCCTTCCATGTTCTTTTAAGCTGTCAGGACATATTTACTTTGGTGCCTTCAGGTATGAAGGCTGAACACAGTCCAAAGATGCACAGGTTAGGTGGACTGACAATGCTAAATTCCCCCTAAGGGCAATTGCCCTTAGGGCAATTTAGGGTTTGTAGGTTAGGGGAATTAGCGGGCTAAATACATGGGGTTACAGGGTTAGGGCGGGAGTGGGATTCTCTGTTAGAGAGTCTGTGCAGACTCGATGGGCCGAATGGCCTGTTTCTGTGTTCTAGGGATTCGATGATTCTATGAGATGGAGAAGGAGCCCAATTCTATGGGCAGGATTTTAGGGCCTCTCTCGGGCGAGACTGGAAAATCCTGCCCGAGGTTAACGGAGATTTCCGTTGCTGGACCCTCGCCCGCCGATTCTGTGGCGGGTGAGGTTGTAAAGTTCAGGCCTATGTTCTTCGAATGCCTTGGGGCAAATCGTTACAAGTCAGGTTGGATATTTCAAGGTGTTGTATGAAGCTTGCCTGACCTGTAACGTTTTACGTTGAATTTGTCTAGGGTGAGATTGAGAGATTTCACTTCAGGTGTGATTCAACTGACCCACGAGGAACTTTTGTCAAAAACAAAGTTTAATTAAGAATATTGTTGAGATGTACAGTAAGACACTTAGCAAGAACTTTTAACAATCACAAACAGGAAACACGACAACCACGATCATGTCTGACTCTTAAGGAAATATCTCTAATGTGTTCCAACCAAAGCCAACATCCAATACACAAAACCCTCCAAATAAACACAATACAGCATAGGGTAGTGCCCACGTTACAGGAATCCCGCCTCCTGGATTCCTTGCGGAAAATCCCTTGTGAAGAAACTCAGAAGAGGTTGCAGTCGAATCTGTTTCCCAAAACAGGGAAACAACTGGGGGATTTTCACTGTAACTTCATTGCAGTGCTAATGTAAGCCTACTTGTGACACTAATAAATAAACTTTACATCTTTGGATACTAAGGGGGAATTTAGCATGACCAATCCAGCTAACTTTTTGAAAAAAAATCATGCTTGCATTAGTGGTGAAAAGAAAGGGCAGCACGGACAAGTTGGGCTGAAGGGCCTGTTTCCGTGCTGTAAACCTCTATGATGTAGATCGGTTTCCTTCCACATTCTGAAAGACGTGCTGGTTAAGTAGCATTGACCCGAATAGGCGCCGGAGTGTGGTGACAAGGGGAATTTCACAGTAACTTCATTGCAGTGTGTTAATGTAAGCCTTACTTGTGACTAATAATTAAACTTTATTGGCGAGATACTCTATGGGAGAGTTGGCGCAGCCTTGATGGGCCGAATGGCCTCTTCTGCACTGTAGGGATTGTAAGAAGCATTTGGGAAACTCTCCCTCTCCACAGATGCTGCCAGAACTGCTGAGATTTTCCAGCTCCCTCTGTCATTCTGCCATTGATTGGCAGCGGTGTGTGTTCTTGGAACAATTTCCGGGAGAAGGCAGCTCGCTGTAGGTAATCTCCAGGCTCCGGAGCATCTCTCTTGCGGAAGGCTGGATGTGGGGATGTGCTTTGGGAATTCTATACATGCGCACTCACCCCTCGCTCTCTCTTCCCACCTCCCCGGCTCGAAGCGCTGACATCAGCGGAGAGGTGGATCTGAATCGAGGGATGGAGTGAGAGGGACAGAGAGAGAGAGACAGAGGGAGCAGCGCTTCACACACACACACAGAACCATGGAGGTGCAGAGCTCACCCACGGCATCAATGGGCAGCAGGAGATCATTGAGGAGCTACGGGGCTGTACAGGAGACGGAGTGGAACAGACTGACTGTGGCCAAAGGCAAGTACTTTGTTCCCCACTGCCAGTGTGTGAGGGTCCCTCTTACTGAGACAGCACACAACCTGAGAGGGCGGTTGAGCCAGTCAGCCTGGTAAGGCAGAGGAAATGCATGTTTCTGCAGAATTCAACAGCAACCTCTGATTTCCCAGAGATAGTTACGGTGGGGGAATATATATATATATATATAATATAGTATTACAGTACAGGATTGTCTATCAATGAACAAAGCTTGGGGCAGTAGGGGAATGAACTAGGAACAGCAATCTAAGATACAGATTTGAACTTGTTTTAATTGCTGTGGGGAAATTGCAGTCTAAATTCGACCGGTTCTTTTTTGCAACAACAAAGCCTTTTGACCAATGTTTGGTTTGGGCAAAATATTGCAATGCTTGGAATCGGTTCTTTTTCACATCCATCATCTCTGTATATCCAAGTTAGAATGATAATTTGATTGCTAAATGCTGTGTTACAATATATTTTAAAAACTCTAAACTGGGGGGCGGGATTACGAGTGTACAAAACCTCCCCCCAGGATAGTTGTTTCAAGGCGGAATTAAAATAGAATATTTAAAATGAAGATAAAAGCAAACAGCAAAAATTATTGCAGGAAATACGCATCAGGACCAGCTGCGTTTGGAAAAGCAAGGTTAATGTTGCACGGTTACACATTTCCATTGCTCAGAAGGAACACTATATCTTCATGGAAACCGACATTTCACACACACACACACACTAATAATTGAAAGGAACGGCTGGATTTCCAACATCCTTGTTCACATTATGCAATCCTAAAACGGCCAAAGCGTTCAGCAGCACTGGATGAGTAGGAAGCGTACCTGAGTCAACAATTACCAGCCCCCATTTAAAATACTGGCACGCTCCATGAATAATCCATCCACACAGTCAATTCCCTGAAGGGGATGTGCTGTAACCCGGGGCACCATACATCAAATAAAATAGGAAGCAAATAATTGCTTGAGTGAAGAGGTGTATTTGTTAAATCCGATGGCATCTTGATAGAACAATAAGAGTTTTACTTTGAGAGAGTTGTTTTCCAACGGATTGTACAGCAATGAATTACTAGGCATTCAATCAAATATTAAAATGGCCAGCTCAACTGATTCCACATCCTTCTGGAACACAGTATAATAGAAATATGGAATTACTTGCTAACTCTATTTTGTAAATGATCTTTGTGTTTATTTACACCAAATAGAATGTTAGGCAAGTGTGATTTTTTTTTACATAAGTGGAGATGTTTTGGATTGCTTGTACATGATACATTTTACATTAGGTGGATTCCTTTGTAAATTTGTCAAGAACCCATTCAAATAAAATTAAGTGTAATAACACGTGCCTGTGTGGATTTCCTCCGGGTGCTCCGGTTTCCTCCCACGATCCAAAGATGTGTAGGTTAGCTGGATTGGCCATGCTAAATTGTCCCTTAGTATCCAAAGATGTGCAGGTTAGGTGGATTAGCCATGCTAAATTGTCCCTTAGTATCCAAAGATGTGCAGGTTAGGTGGATTAGCCATGGTGAATGCGTGGGGTTACGGGGATAGAGGGGAGGGCCTGGTGAGATACTGTTTCGGAAAGATGTGCGGACTCCTTGGGCTGAATGGCCTCCCGCACTGTAGGGATTCTATGGTTTTATGGTTCTATGTGCAGTAGATCTCTCACAATGCATTATTTTTGCCTATGGTGGCTTTATCTACATGTCTCTATCTACACAGTTTGATTACAGTAAAATAATTGCAGCTTTTAATAGCAGATGTTTTTCATTATTTAATCTCCTCAAATTGTTAGACAACGCTGCGTGGTGAGGCTGCGTGGTGAGACAGGCGATGATCAATTGTTTCATGTATTCAGGCTGGATTATTCTGGAACATGATATGAAGTTTGTAGTTTTGAATGTATCATCAGGTATTATCTCATGAAAGTTCACTGCCTTTTAATGTTTTGATGTAGAAATCACATTTCGATATTTGAACAGAAAAACGAAAATTCTCAGTACAGAATGAAGCCATTTGTTCTAGAACAAGGGTCATAGATATTGGCTGGAATTTTACCGCCCCGTCCGCCACAGGAATCGGAACGGGTGAGGGGCAGACGATGGGAAGGTTGTTGACCTCGGGCGGGATTTTATGGTTTCGAGACGAGCGAGGCCGTAAAGTCCCACCCACTGAGTGAGAGGAGGTGGGTTCAAAACTAAGATGAAGGGAAACGACTTCTCTCGGAGGGTTGTGAATCTGTGGAACTCGCTGCCCCAGAGCGCGATGGAGGCAGAATCGTAGAATCCTACAGTGCAGAAGGAGGCCATTTGGCCCATCGAGTCTGCACCAACCACAATCCCATCTCGGCCCTATCCCTGTAACCCCACTTATTCACCCCACTAATTCTTCTAATCTACACATTCTGGGACATTAAGGGACAATTTTAGCATGGCCAATGCACCTAACCCACACATCTTTCGGACTGTGGGAGGAAACCGGAGCACCCGGAGGAAACCCACGCAGACACAGGGAGAACGTGCAAACTCCACACAGATTCAAGAAAGAGATAGATATGTTTCTGATGAAAAGTGGGATAAAGGGATATGGGGAACAGGCAGGAAAGTGGAGCTGAGACCAGGATAAGATCAGCCATGATCGTGTTAAATGGCGGAGCGGGTTCGATGGGCGGAATTGCCCACTCCCACTCCTAATTCCTGTGTTCCTTTCTGCTGACCAATGAGGAGCTACGGAGCCGAATCCTGTTTGTGCTGACCAATAAGGAGCTATCCAGCTAATCCCGCTTCCCTGGTACTGGTCGAGAATGAGTTTCTTTACAAATCTTCACGTACTTATCCCTTTTCTAAACACAGTGATGATTCCTTCCTCTGCCATCCTCTCAGACAGTGAATTCCAAACATCAACCTTCCAAAATGCCCAAATAAAATGGAATAATCTTTCTTAAGGAGGCTGGTTAGTGCAGTTGGTTAGGTGGCTTGTATGTGGCTCAGCATAATACCAAGGACATGGGCTTGCTTCCTGTGTCCATTGAGGTAAGCTCGAAAGCTGCCTTCTTACCCTGCCTCTGAGAGTGAAGGGCAATGGTGAACCACCGCTAACAAAAACCGCCAAGAAAACGGCTCAGGATGAAGCATAGATTGTTTGGGAGTATCATAAATTCGCAGACGTTTACAGCACAGAAGGAGGCCATTCGACCCATCATGTCCACGCTGATCAACAAAGCTCTGATTACACACAGTCCCATTTTCCAGCACTTGGCCCATAGCTCTGGACGTAACGTAACAGCAGCGCAAATGAATATCTAAATACTTCTTAAATGTTACGAGAGTATCTGACACAGTCACCCTTCCAGGCAAAGAGTTCCAGACTCCCGCCACCCTTTGGGTGAAAAAACACAGTAAGAAGTTTAACAACACCAGGTTAAAGTCCAACAGGTTTATTTGGTAGCAAAAGCCATACAAGCTTTCGGAGCTCCAAGCCCCTTCTTCAGGTGAGTGGGAATTCTGTTCACAAACAGGGCATATCTTACATATCAAACAAACAAGCTCCGAAAGCTTGTGTGGCTTTTGCTACCAAATAAACCTGTTGGACTTTAACCTGGTGTTGTTAAACTTCTTACTGTGTTTACCCCAGTCCAACGCCGGCATCTGCATATCATGAAAAAACATCAGCAGACAGTGAACAAAGACCCTCCCTCTGGACAGAGCCTTCATGGAATGGAATCTATTTTGTATATAATTGATAACAGATAATCAGTAGCAAAGTCAAGGAACATATTTATATGATCTACTTAAATGAGGGGAGATAATGGCATAGTAGTATTGTCGCTAGAGTCGTAATCTAAAGATCCTGGGTAATGCTCTGGGGACCCCGGTTCGAATCCCAACACGGCAGATGGTGAAATTTGAATTCAATAAAAAATATCTGGAATTAAGAATCTACTGATGACCATAAAACCATTGTCTATTGTCGGAAAAACCCATCTGGTTCACTAATGTCCTTTAGGGAAGGGAATCTGCCATCCTTACCTGGTCTGGCCTCCATGTGACTCCAGCCCCACAGTAAAATGCCCTCAGGGATGGGCAATAAATGCTGGCCCAGCCAGCGACACCATATCCCATGAATGAATTTAGAAAATCATTGACGGCTTTGGTCAAAACTCACATGGTGGGCCAGAAGGTTCAGGTCCACCCCGAGACTTGAGTACAAAAATCAAAGTTAACTCCCCAGGGCAACGTTCACCAATGGTCCTTCTAAGCTGCATGGCAGTGCAGCACCCAACGGGCCTCGCAATGGGCTGGGCACATGTTGGCTCCTTCACATCATCATTAAAGTAGAAGTTAAGGGTGGCGAACACTTAAACAAATTGCCCATGTACTCTGGGGCGGCACGGTGGTGCAGCGGTGGCACTGCTGCCTCACAGCGCCAGAGATCCAAGTTCAATTCCGGCCTTGGGTCACTGTCTGTGTGGAGTTTGCATGTTTCCCCGTGTCAGCGTGGGTTTCCTCCGGGTGCTCCAGTTTCCTCCCACATTCCAATGATGTATGGGTCAGGTGGATTGGCCATGCTAAATTGTCCCTTAGTGTCTCAAGATGTGTAGATTCGGGGGATTAGCGGGTTAAATACATGGGGTTATGGGGATAGGGCCTGGGTGGGATTGTTGTCGCTGTAGGCCGATAGGCCAAATGGCCTTCTTCTAGGGATTCTATGAAACCTATTGGCCGGAATATTGGTACTGTGGGAGTTCTGCTGTTGGACTTTAACCTGGTGTTGTGAGACTTCTTACTGTGTTTACCGCAGTCCAATGCCGGCATCTCCACATCATGCATGCTGCATTGTCAGAGATGCCATCTTTTAAATGGTATGTTAATCTGAGGCTTAGTCTGCTTTTCAGGCAGATGTAAAGAGATCCCATGGTACGATTTCCAAAAGGAAGCTGAGGGATTATTTCTGGTGTCCTAACCAATCAAACTTAACCCTCAACCACCATCACCAAAAGAGATCGTCTGATCCTTATCCCATTGCACTTTGGGACAGTCGGAGATCCTCAAAGACACAAGTCTTTCTTTCCTGATAACATTTCTTATTCACTCACTTCTCGGCCTTTTGGCTGGGATCGAGTGTGGTGTGGTCGGCAGCCCATGGTCGGCCGCACTTGGTTGGGGTCGTTGGGTTGCAGTGGAGCTTCATGTGTTTCATATGAAGCAATTTTTTAAAGCGGCATCTCGGCCTTTTGGCTAGGATGCAAATGAGCTCAAGTCTTGGAGGAGGAACCTCCCCCTTCTCCAATCAGCTTGGCTCATGTAGATCGGGCCCAGGACAGGGTGGTTTGGTCACTCGCCCTGTCTTGTCAGCCTGGATCTGAAATGTCTCAACTTGTTGAGACTCTGAATTGGATTTGATTTGATTGAATTGGAAAATTATATATAAAAAAAATAATTTCTTATTCACCTCCCTCAGTAATAATATATATTAAGAAAAGCAAAACCGGAATATTATCGACAGTCAGCTGGTGGTTTTGATCTTGTGCTTTGTGTTATGTCTTTTAAAAAATTCATTCGTGGGACATGGGCATCGCTGGCTGGCCAGCATTTATTGCCCATCCCTAGTTGCCCTTGGAGGGCAGTTGAGAGTCAACCACATTGCTGTGGCTCTGGAGTCACATGTAGGCCAGACCGGATAAGAATGGCAGGTTTCCTTCCCTAAAGGACATTAGTGAACCAGATGGGTTTTTCCGGCAATCGACAATGGTTTCATGCTCATCAGGAGATTCTTAATTCCCAGATATTTTTTGTTGAATTCAAATTCCACCATCTGCCGTGGCGGGATTTGAACCTGTGTCCCCTGGAACAGTTTCTGGATTAATAGTCTAGCGCTAATACCACCAGGCTATCGCCTTCCCTCATCTGCCTCGTCTATCTTCTGAATAATTGCTTTCATTGTTTCTGATAAGGACATTAGTTTACATTAGTAGTTTCTGATATGTATTAGCCAGTAAGAAGCCACAGTGCATTGCAGTGCATAATTACATGATGAATCAGGCAAAGTACCGTCATTACTTCAAAGAGTAGCTGAACGGTCACTCCCTGTACAGCTGTTAAGAAAATATATTCACTTGCCTATATCTTGAACATGCAGCTTGCTGTGGAGCAAAAGTGTGTTTCCTTTGGATGCTCCGGTTTCCTCCCACAGTCTGAAAGACGTGCTGGTTAGGGTGCATTGGCTGTGCTAAATTCTCCCTCAGTGAACCCAAACAGACGCCAGAGTGTGACGAATCGGGGATTTTCACAGTAACTTCATTGCAGTGTTAATGTAAGCCTACTTGTGATACTAATAAATAAACTTTAAAACATATCCATGAGGTACACACTTCTTATAACAAATATTAATGTCAGAGAAATCCCCGAGCCTGGTTGTGAGGAAGACACTGAGATAATTCCTCAGTAGAGATGGAGGGCTTATTTCTCCAATCTAACACAATCTCCTCCCAATACTGGCTGACCCTGCCTTATATACATATCTGCATATTATTAACTAATCATTAGCCAACACCAGTTCACCTTATAGAGTCATAGAGGTTTACAGCATGGAAACAGGCCCTTCGGCCCAACTTATCCATGCCACCCTTTCTTTTCTAAAACCCCTAAGGTAATCCCAATTGCCCGCATTTGGCCCATATCCCTCTATACCCATTGTACCCATGTAACTAAATGCTTTTTAAAAGACAAAATTGTACCCGCCTCTACTACTACCTCTGGCAGCTTGTTCCAGACACTCACCACCCTCTGTGTGAAAAAATTGCCCCTCTGGACACTTTTGTATCTCTCCCCTCTCACCTTAAACCTATGCCCTCTAGTTTTAGACTCCCCTACCTTTGGGAAAATATATTGACTATCTAGCTGATCTGTGCCCTTCATTATTTTATAAACCTCTATAAGATCACCCCTCAGCCTCCTTCGCTCCAGAGAAAAAAGTCCCAGTCTATTCAGCCTGTCCTTATAACTCAATCCATCAAGTCCCGGTAGCATCCTAGTAAATCGTTTCTGCACTCTTTCTAGTTTAATAATATCCTTTCTAGAGTAGGGTGATCAGAATTGCACACAGTATTCCAAGTGTGGCCTTACCAATGTTTTGTACAACTTCAACAAGACGTCCCAACTCCTGTATTCAATGTTCTGACTGATGAAACCAAGCATGCCGAATGCCTTCTTCACCACTCTGTCCACCTGTGACTCCACTTTCAAGGAGCTATGAACATGTACCCCAAGATCCCTTTGTTCTGTAACTCTCCCTAACTCCCTACCATTAACTGAGTAAGTCCTGCCCTGATTCAATCTACCAAAGTGCATCACCTCGCATTTGTCTAAATTAAACTCCATCTGCCATTAGTCAGCCCACTGGCCCAATTGATCAAGATCCCGTTGCAATTGGAGATAACTTTCTTCACTGTCCACTATGCGACCAATCTTGGTGTCATCTGCAAACTTACGAACCATGCTTCCTATATTCTCATCCAAATCATTAATATAAATGACAAATAACAGTGGGCCCAGCACTGATCCCTGAGGCACACCGCTGGTCACAGGCCTCCAGTTTGGAAAACAACCCTCTTAAACCACCCTCTGGATTCTGTCAAGAAGCCAATTTTGTATCCATTTAGATACCTCACCCTGGATCCCGTGAAGTACCTTTATTACCTTAAACTACTAGGTACTTAACATCCATGAATAGAACCTATTGTTTTGATATCTAGAAAGGAAAGACTTAAAAGCACAGTTGAAATAAATGGGTCTTTCTCTCGTTGGCAAGGTGTAATTAGTAAGGTGCCACAGGGTTCAGTCCTCAGGCCCTAACTATTCACAATCTATATTACTGACTTAGATACAGGGGTAGAAGGCATCACAGCCACATTTGCAGATGACACTAAAGTAGGTGGGATAGTAAGTTGCAAATGGATATGAATAGGTTGATTGAATGCTGCAACATTTAGCAGATGGAGTTTAGCATGGATAAATGTGAAGTTATCCATTTCAGTAGGAAAAATACTAAG
The DNA here is from genome assembly GCF_964213995.1 of Mustelus asterias. NCBI lineage: Eukaryota > Metazoa > Chordata > Chondrichthyes > Carcharhiniformes > Triakidae > Mustelus > Mustelus asterias. Next base: position 69,311,666 of record NC_135823.1, read on the forward strand.
GCAAATTATTATCTAAATGGAGAGGAACTTTGGAGTGCTTTGGTGCAGAGGGATCTAGATGTCCTTGTCCATGAGTCACAGAAAACTAGTATGCAGGTACAGCAGGGAATTAGGAAGGCAAATGGAATCTTTATTGTTAAAGGAATAGAACACGTGGTGGCATAGTGGTTAGCACTGCTGCCTCACAGCGCCAGGGACACAGGTTTGATTCCCGGCTTGGGTCACTGCCTATGCGGAGTCTGCACGTTCTCCCCGTGTCTGTGTGGGTTTCCTCCAGTTTCCTCCCACAGGCCGAAAGATGTGCTGGTTAGGGTGCATTGGCCATGCTAAATTCTCCCTCTGTGTACCCGAACAGGCGCTGGAGTGCGGTGACTGGGGGATTTTCACAGTAACTTCATTACAATGTTAATGTAAACCTACTTGTGACACTAATAAAAATAAACTATAAGTAGTGAAATGTTGCTTAGCATATTATGCACAGTTTTAGTCTCCTTACTTGAGGAAGGATGTAGTTGCATTGGAGGAGGTTCAGAGGAGGCTCACGAGATTGATTCCAGAGATGAGGGGTTTATTCTACGAAGAGAGATTGGGCAGTTTAGGCCGATAATCTCTGGAGTTTAGAAGATGAGAGGAGATCTAATTGAAGTGTACAAGATGATAAGCGGGATTGACAAATTGGACATGGAGAGGATGCTTCTTCTTGTGGAGCAATCTAGAACACGTGATCATCGTTTTATGATAAGGGGTGGCAGATTTAAAACAGAGATGAGCAGAAACTACTTCTCTCAAAGGGACGTGAATCTGTGGAGTTCACTACTCCAGGGTGTGGTGTATAAAACCATAAGACATAGGAGCAGAATGAGGCCACTTGGCCATCGAGTCTGCTCTGCCATTCAATCATGGCTGCTTTTTTTCTCATCCCCATTCTCCTGCCTTTTCCCCATAACCCCTGATCCCCTTATTAATCAAGAACCTATCTATCTCTGTCTTAAAGACACTCAATGACCTGGCCTCCACAGCCTTCTGCGGCAAAGAGTTCCACAGATTCACCACTCTCTGGCTGAAGAAACTCCTCCTCATCTCTGTTTTAAAGGATCGTCCCTTTAGCCTGAGGGTGTGCCCTCTGGTTCTGGTTTATCTTACTAGTGGAAACATCCCCACCACGTCCACTCTATCCAGGCCTCGCAGTATCCTGTAAGTTTCAATAAGATACCCCCTTCATCCTTCTAAACTCCAACGAGTACAGACCCAGAGTCCTCAACCATTCCTCATACGACAAGCTCTTCATTCGATGGATCATTCTTGTGAACCTCCTCTGGACCCTTTCCAAGGCCAGTACATCCTTCCTTAGATATGGGGCCCAAAACTGCTCACAATACTCCAATGGGGTCTGACCAGAGCCTTATACAGCCTCAGAAGTACAGCCCTGCTCTTGTATTCTAGCCCTCTCGACATGAATGCTAACATTCCATTTGCCTTCCTAACTGCCGACTGAACCTGCACGTTAACCTCAAGAGAATCTTGAACAATGACTCCCAAGTCCCTTTGTGTTTCTGATTTCCTGAGCATTTTCCCATTAAGGAAATAGTCTTTGCCTCCATTCCTCCTTCCAAAGTGCATAACCTCACATTTTTCCACATTGTGTTCCATCTGCCACTTCTTTGCCCACTCTCCTAACCTGTCCAAGTTCTTCTGCAGCCCCCCTGCTTCCTCAATACTACCTGCCCCACTACATATCTTTGTATCATCTGCAAACTTAGCAACAGTGCCTTCAGTTACTTCCTCCAAATCGTTAATGTATGTAGTGAAAAGTTGTGGTCCCAGCACTGACCTCTGAGGCACACCACTAGTCACCGGCTGCCATCCTGAGAAAGACCCCTTTATCCCCACACTCTCTGTCCTCTGCCAGTCAGCCAATCCTCTATGTGTGCCAGGATCTTACCATTAACATCATGGGATCTTAACTTGCCGGGATATTGAGTAAATTTGTTTTACTATTAATCCTTAATTAGTAAGCGTCTGAAGGGCAGTGGAGAATGGGCAGGTAAGTGGAGTTGAGGCCAGGATGAGATCAGCCATGATCGTATTAAATGGCGTCCTTCTGTGCTGTGCCAATAAAGCGGGGCTGCTTTGTCCTGGATGGTGTCAAGCTTCTTGAGTGTTGTTGGAGACAATGATGAGTGTTATTGTTGTTGGAGATCTGGAGCTCACTTTCCTGAAAGGCGATGGACAGTGGGTCAGTTCAAATTTCAAGGCACTGCTTGATAATGTTTGTTACGTTAGGGACCAGATCAGAAACTCCAAGATTTTTATGAAGTTAGCCTGGACCCTAACTTTATTTGATTTTGGCATTAGGGTGAATATAAGGTGTTTCACTCCAGGTATAATTCAAGTGACCCACTGGATAGCTTTTATCAAAACAAACTTTATTTAAGAACACAGTTAGAATATGACAAATATAACTTTTAGCAATTAAAATATTTAAACATGATAAAGTATAATTCTTAGCAGCTATCCATCTCTATAGTTCCAATTTAAGCAATATTCCCATCAGCATACATCCTTCTTCAGAACCAACTAGCATCAAAAACATATGCTTATGTGGATGCTAGATTTCTAACCCTTTAACTCCTCTGGACAGATATAGAAAGACACTTGCCTTCTGACTCCCATACAGCAGTTTTCAGAGAAGGATATATCCTCAAAAGGCAGAACTGCGGAGAAATAAACCTAGCTTCTGGCAGATCGCAGTGTCCAGACCACAGAGAGACACAGAGCTAGTTCTGCTCTTTTCAGATCCGAACAGCAACTGATTTGATTTCTCTCTGTGAGCCGAGCCCTGCCCAGTCACCCGACCTTACTTGTCAACCAACCGAATGAAGCCCCACTTTGAAAAATCCCAGAGGAAAACAGTAAAATAACAACACTGCATTAGTCCAGGTTAAAACAAATGTTTTAGCAGTTAAGATCAATTATGCTGCTGCAGTAGCAACAGGGGCTACCGAATCTAGATAAAACGGCACCAATAATAAAACAAATTGCTAAATAAAATCCTGCACAAGAAACATGACCCAAATACATTTCTTAAAGGCACAGTATCGTCACAGTTATGTTGGTGTATCGAGGGATCTGGAACGCAGGCAGGTGGTAAGTAGAGTCGAGGTATAGCTCAGCAATGAACAGGCTCATGAGGCTGAATGTTCCTATTTTAAACTCCTTGGACTGATAACATTAATATGCTTTAAGTTTGCCCACTTCCACTGCTTATTCCTAATTAGTTTTCATGTTTGTTATATATAAATCAAACTATTTTGATGGCACCCTAATGTCTGGAATTTGAAACTATTGTGAAGATTACTGCTTATAATTTTGCTGTTTGTAAATCATAAAACCATATGTAATTACTGTTGACTCATGGTCCATTAGAATGGGTTCTAGTGGAGTTATATTTTTCAGAGAGTTGGATGCTTTGGTAGTTTTATATTTCAGTACAAATATGGTTAAAACTTTTTGGGATCAAAATAGCAAATATATAAACAGTTTTCTAAATTCTCACTGTTTGTGTGCATGGCAAATTGTGATGACTTTTCAGGGATTACATATACATATTATCTTAAATTATGGTACCAGGTCCTCTTGGGATTGGATTGTTTTGCTATGTCTATCTTGGGTAATTGTTGAGAAGTGCTTTCCACACTGTGCAAAGTCTTTTGTTGTTTCTACTCATCATAGTTGCAGATGGTATACTTAATTGTACCCTTTCCTTACATAATCACTGTTGTCTTACTTAGCCTCATGAAAGTCGCAAAAAAGTTAGAATCTTTACACCTAGACTTTAACTGGTGATTAGTATCCATAACAATCATAGTGGCATTATTTACCATCAATCCCAGCACTTCCATGTGTATGCAGATACATGGGGGATGCAGTGGTGCAGTGGTATTGTCACTGGAGTAGTAATCCAGACGGGACACAGGTTCAAACCCCACCCTGGCAGATATCTGGGATTAAAAGTACATGAAACCATTGTCGATTGCTGTAAAAACCCATCTGTTTCACTAATGTCCTTTAGGGAAGGAAATCTGCTGTCCTTACCTGGTCTGGCCTACATGTAACTCCAGATCCAAATGTGGTTGCCTCTGAAATACACTTGGTTCAAGGGCAATTAGGGATAGGCAATAAATACTTGCCCAGCCAATGATGCCCAGTGATGAATGGATAAAAAAGTCTCTGGGCGCAATCGGCATGGCAAGGCGGTGAGATGGAGCGAGGGGTGAAAGATTGGGTTCGTACCCTGTTTCTCACCTCTCGTGATCTTGCTGGCCCTGTTTTGCCGATTTCAATATTAATGATATGTTTTAAATGCTATTAACGAGCCCCAGATGTCTGGGCTCAGTTACCTTAAACATCCCCCCCCCAACCGCCCCCCCCCCCCCCCCCCCCACCCCCCCACCCCACCCCCCCCCCCCCCCCCCCCCCCCCCAACCTCCCGAGTCCTCACCAGCAAGGATCACAAGTAGACCCACCAATGGGGACCAAACACGATGGCCTACCTGGTGGGACCGGAGGCCATTGAGGCCCCTCCCCCAAGTGTTCAGGGACATGGCCGGGCAGTGCCCATGGGCAGTGCCAGCTTGGTACTCTGCCATTGCACTGGGGATGGGGCCTGAGGGGGTGGAGTCTGAAGTGGGGACACAGTGGGGTAGAGGTCTATAGAATGGGAGGAAAGGGGAAACTCTGCAGGAGGGATTGATCGGGGGTGTGGGGATCAGGGGGAAATCGGAGGAGTGGGGGCAGCCACCAGGGGAGTGGGGGGGGGGGCAATCGTCCGGGGCAGCAACCGGGTCGGGAGGGGGTGGGCGATGTCATTGGGCGATGTCCGTGGGGAGGGTGGGTGACAGATCTCTGTGTACACAGTATACTGGGAGATTGGGGTGCCTGCGCAATGGCGCCCTTAGTGCTCAGCAGCCGGCTTATAGGCCAGCTGAGGTTCCACCCCCTCCCCCTCCCGATCCGCCCCTACTGATGAGATTCGCATTATGGCTTCTGTATCGCAGAGGATGACGTAGCTCCCCTTCACTTCCCTCGCTGTAAGAACTGACACTTGGAATGTTTGTGAGAAAATTCCGCCCCGTTGTGCAATGAGAAATTAATCAGAAAGTTGTTCTGTTTGGTAAAAGTGAAGTTCACCTTTCACTGACTGAAATTACATGCACATTCTTTTTGAATGTAAAGCTCACCTGACTTGCTTCGATTTATTGGCGCAAAATTTTAAAATATTTCGAGCTATGGGTTTTTCTTTACCCCGCCTTTGAATCATTTCCATACAATCGGAGCTGTACAGAGGATGACAATGGTGGTTTTGTTTCATCCACTTGGTACTTGCCATTAACTGGAAGCAGGCGACTGATTTTAGCTCATTTTGCCAATCAAAATGTTAAACCAAACCTTACCTCACACACATCGGCACGACTGGAACTTTCCAGTTCTTTACCTCTATAAAGACATGTTGGTTCCCACACTAAGAATTATCCCTGAATATTTGGTTGCCAAGATAAGATTTTTGGATTTATTATTAATTGATGTACGATGACCTATTGTGTTGATTGTGTTGAGTTTCTGAGAAGCTGCCTCAGTGTTACAGAGGCTTATCTAACTTCATTATCTTGAGACTATAAACCCCATAAGAGTCCAACACAATTGCCAAGGATATTATTTCTTTTTTCCCTTGTGCATCTTGGCAGCCCCGATTGCATTTATAAGATTGTATCTGTATATTGCATCTTTCCTAGTTTTTGAATATATACCTCGATTTCTATTAGTATTCTGTTCCATTTTTGAGCTTTACATCAAACCATCACAGCCCCAGTTTTGAAAGCTCTGCACTAGCAGAATGAAGGGGGCATCAAAAGATTCTTTCAGCTAACACGTTGTCAGAATACTCCCTTTACTTGCTGGCTAATTAGCATTCACTCGTCGTACATTCGTAACCTTTTATTTTCAGAATATCTGTTAAATCCCCCTTTGTGCAATGAAGTTTTAGGTTTAAGTTTTTTAAAAACATGCCCACGTAATGCTTGAAGCAGAACGCACAGAGGTACTCCGAAGACTACCTATAGTATTATTTTTAATCAAGGGGCATCAATCTCCCTGGGTTTGGAAGAGCAGTGGCCACAAAAGTAGTGAGGAAAGCCCCATCGGGACAACTCCCCATTGTGATCCTTCCTCTGGACCGGGGATTGGCAATTACAGGCGTCAGCAGCCCATTCTTTGGAGGCATTGAAACCGATTAAGATCTAAATTGATAAATGCGTAGTGGTCCATTTTGGCAGGTCAAATGGGATCTAGGAGTACAATATAAAGGGAAAGACTCTTAGTACTGTAGAGGATCAGAAGGACCTTGGGGTCCGGGTCCATAGGACTCTAAAATCGGCCCCACAGGTGGAGGAGGTGGTTAAGAAGGCGTATGGTGTGCTGGCCTTTGTCAATCGAGGGATTGAGTTTAGGAGTCCGGGGATAATGATGCAGCCACATAAGACCCTCGTCAGACCCCACTTGGAGTACTGTGCTCAGTTCTGGTCGCCTCATTACAGGAAGGATGTGGAAAAGATTGAAAGGGTGCAGAGGAGATTTACAAGGATGTTGCCTGGATTGAGTGGCATGCCTTATGAGGATAGGCTGAGGGAGCTCGGTCTTTTCTCCTTGGAGTGACGTAGGATGAGAGGAGACCTGATAGAGGTATATAAGATGTTGAGAGGCATAGATCGGGTGGATTCTGAGGCTTTTTCCCAGGGTGGAAATGGCTGCTACGAGAGGACACAGGTTTAAGGTGCTGGGGGGTAGGTACAGGGGAAATGTTAGGGGGAGGTTTTTCACACAGAGGGTGGTGGGCGAGTGGAATCGGCTGCCGTCAGTGGTGGCATGAGTACATGGGACTTAATAGGATGGAGGGTTATATATAGTAGGCCTAAAAGGTAGGGATATGTTCGGCACAACTTGTGGGGCCGAAGGGCCTGTTTTGTGCTGTAGTTTTTCTATGTTTCTATATAAGGAGGCGATGGCCTAGTGGTATTAACGCTAGACTAGTAATCCAGAAACTCAGCTAATGTTCTGGGGACCCAGGGTTCAAATCCCGCCACGGCAAATGGTAGAATTTGAATTCAATAAAAAGTATCTGGAATTAAGAATCTACTGATGACCAGGAAACCATTGTCAATTGTCAGAAAACTCCATCTGTATCTAATGTCCTTTAGGGAAGGAAATCTGCCGTCCTTACCTGGTCGGACCTACATGTGACTCCAGAGCCACAGCAATGTGGTTGCCTCTCAACTGTCCTCCAAGGGTAACTAGGGATGGGCAATAAATGCTGGCCAACCAGTGACGCCCATGTCCCACAAATGAAAAAATAAAAATAAAAAAGCAAAAATATACATTTCAGAATCAACAAACTTAGAATTCAGTGAAAAGTGACAATGATTTTATGTTTCAAAATAAGTTAACAATTTCAAGGCTGACATATTAAAACTTTTTTTTATTCGTGGGACATGGGCGTCGCTGGCTGGCCAGCATTTATTGCCCATCCCTAGTTACCCTTAAAGAGCAGTTGAGAGTCAACCACATTGCTGTGGCTCTGGAGTCAGATGTAGACCAGACCAGGTAAGGACAGCAGATTTCCTTCCCTAAAGGACATTAGTGAACCAGATGGGTTTTTCCGAAAATCGACAATGGTTTCATGGTCATCAGTAGATTCTTAATTCCAGATATTTTTAATTGAATTCAAATCCCACCATCTGCCGTGGCGGGATTCGAACCCGGGTCCCCAGAACATTAGCTGAGCTTCTGGATTAATAGTCTAGCGATAATGCCACTAGTCCAGTCAGAAAATATCTTTATACAACATTGCCCATTATGTTAATGTAGAATTTGCCTTCAGTTATTTAATTAGTATTAAAATGAGGAGACGCGAATTACTCCATTCACCATTTAATTGATAATGCCTTTTATATGTGATGCTTTTGAGCTCCTCATTGTTATTCAATGCCTTCTCTGTTTTGTGCACAGTCTCTCCCTTTAGCATTTACACTTCAGAAGGCTACTCAAACATTCACTATAAACCTTTTATCCTGAGAACTATCTTGCTGCTCAAGTTACAAAGATTGTTGAGCTGAATGGAAAGAAATGGCCAGCAGAAATCTGCATTATCTTCCCATAACTTCAGGATATCTGAAAAGGCTGGGGAGGTTTTGTGGCACAGTGGGTAGCTTCACTAGAAGCTCCGGGTTCAAATCCAACACCAGGATTTGTTGGTCACAGAAGCGGTGTTTGTAATGTGGTTCAATGGGCTGACAATCTGCTCAGGAATCCTTCAACCTATTTCCCAAAGGGGAAAAATGGGTATGTGAAGGTGCTGCGGCACGGTGGCACAGTGGTTAGCACTGCTGCCTCACAACGCCAGGGACCCGGGTTCAATTCCAACCTCGGGTCACTGTCTTTGTGTGGAGTCTGCACGTTCTCCCCGTGTCTGCGTGGGTTTCCTCCTGGTGCTCAGGTTTCCTCCCAAAGACATACTGGTTAGGTGCATTGGCCATGCTAAATTCTCCCTCAGTGTACCCGAACAGGCGCCGGAGTGCGGCGACTAGGGGAATTTCACAGTAACTTCATTGCAGTGTTAGTGTAAGCCTTACTTGTGACTAATAAATAAACTTTACTTTTTATATGCTTTTAAAAAAATCTGAAAGAGCTTTACTTCCAATGAATTATTTTTGAAGTCTAGTCACTGTTTACTGGCAAAGTGGCACAGTGGTTAGCACTGCTGCCTCACAGCAAGAAGTCTCACAACACCAGGTTAAAGTCCAATAGGTTTATTTGGTAGCAAATACCATAAGCTTTCGGAAAGCTTATGGTATTTGCTACCAAATAAACCTATTGGACTTTAACCTGGTGTTGTGAGACTTCTTACTGTGTTCACCCCAGTCCAACGCCGGCATCTCCACATCATGCCTCACAGCGCCAGGGACCCGGGTTCGATTCCTGGCTTGTGTCACTGTCTGTGCGGAATCTGCATGTTCTCCCTGTGAATGCGTGGGATTCCTCCGGGTGCTCCGGTTTCCTCCCACAGTCTGAAAGACGTGCTGGTTAGGGTGCATTGGCCATGTTAAATTCTCCCTCAGTGTACCCGAACAGGCGCCGGAGTGTGGCGACTAGGGGATTTTCACCGTAACTTCATTGTAGTGTTAATGTAAGCCTACTTGTGACACTAATAAATAAACTTACAAGGTTATCAGAACAATTTGTGTTCCTCTTCAAATAGGAAATTTTGGTCAAAACTTTCTGAGACCCAAAGAGTTAATTGAATGGAGTTATAACTTCTTAAATAAACTTTTGTTAAGCAGTGTGGTCATGCTGACGATCTCACTTGTCCATATGATAGAAAGATTTGAAAAAAAGTCTAAATTTTGCTAAATGTACTAAATGTAAACTAAATAAATTTCCAAACCGTGTAAAAACTGTTTGATTTCTTTGTGATTTGAGGCAGATGAAACTTTCTCAGGGAAGTCAACCTTGCAAAATGATTTGAGTAAAACATAAATAGCATTGTGGAATGCAAATGAATTTGCTTTTTTAAAATTAATTTGTGGGACATGGGTGTCACTGGCTGGCCAGCATTCATTGCCCATCCCTAGTTGGCTGAGGGCAGTTGAGAGTCAACCACATTGCTGTGGCTCTGGAGTCACATGTGGGCCAGACCAGGTAAGGATGGCAGATTTCCTTCCTTAAAGGGACATTAGTGAACCAGATGGGTTTTTCTGACAATCGACAATGGTTTCATGGTTATCAGTGGATTATTAATTCCAGATATTTTTTATTGAATTCAAATCTCACCATCTGCCGTGGTGGGATTCGAACCCGGGTCCACAGAACATTAGCTGAGTTTCTGGATTACTCGCCTAACGATAATACCAGTAGGCCATCACCTCTCCTAATTTTGGTTCAGCATTCTGATCTTACATGTAGCAAGACGATTTTGCTTGAAATTACAGCTCTCTTACCGCTCAGTCAAAGTAGCCATAGTCCAACTTGGAGCTACACTGTACACACCTGTCGGCCCCTGATTGTTTCTCTGTCATCGAGAACCAGGATGTTAGCGAGTATCTCCAGAGAATCAGCAGAGATTGGGTCAATAAGGAAATCATTTGCCCCGCCTCTAAGCAACACAGCATGGCCTGGAAAAGATATTAATGGAAACTTAAAAGAAAAGGCCTTTGTTGATATCCTTGAGAAAATAACTTTAAAACATTCGTGCAGAAACCTTAAGATACAGGCAAAATCCTGCAGATGCTGGATTCTGAAACAAAAATAGAAAATGCTGGAAAATCTCAGCTGGTTTGACAGCCTCTGTGGAGAGAGAATAGAGCCAATGTTTTGAGTCTGGATGACCCTTGACTCAAGACGTTGGCTCTATTCTCCCTCCACAGATGCTGTCAGACCTGCTGAGATTTTCCAGCAATTTCTGTTTCATGCAGGAACCTCTCTCCCCGTGTCCAGAGTGGGGTGGATCTGGTACCTGCCCCATTAAGGCAGCATCATTGACTTCAGGTGGATTCGAATTACATATGAATCTTGATTTGATTTATTATTGTGACATGTATAATGAAAGGTTTACAAGATTATGAGTGGCACGGACAGAGTGGATGGTCAGATGCTCTTTCCTAGGGTAAAAAAGTCAAGTACGAGGGGACATAGGTTTAAGGTGCGTGGGGAAAAGTTTAGAGGAGATGTGTGAGACAAGTCTTTTTACACAAGTCTGGAACGCACTGCCCGGGGGGGTGATGGGTGCAGGTACGATAGCAGCATTTAAGGGCCAACTGGACAAATACATGAATAGGATGGGAATGGAAGGATACGGACTCCGTAAGTGCCAACGGTTTCAGTTTAGGCAGGCATCATGATCGGCGCAGGCCTGGAGGGCCGAAGGGCCTGTTCCTGTGCTGTACTGTTCTTTGTTCTTTGTGTTCTTTGTACTTGTGCTATACAGACAGAGCATACTGTTCATAGAGTACATAGGGGAGAAGGAAAGGAGAGGGTGTAGAATGTAGTGTTACAGTCACAGCTAGGGTGTCGCCAAATCTGTAAGAGGCTGAAATACAGCATTGTTAGAGAGTTTATGACAGTTAGAGTACAGTTTTAAAAGCATGGAATGACAGTAAAAGATAGAATTATAGAGCATGCTGGGGACAGCTCACAAGAAGTCGCCACGCTCAGGGTACCTTAACTTGGAACTACAGCCTTCATTTATAGACAGCCTGATAATCTAATTTATAATGTAACAGAGGAAGAAAACATCTGCCTCAGTCTAATGGTGATTTATGTCACTCACATTATTTAGCGTCAATTTAGGGGAGAGAATGTACTGTCTGCAGTTTAATATGTGGCAGTTGGTGAAGCTGTTTTGATTTGGCATCTGTCAACATTAGTGAACGAGTGGCTCCCAACACACACGATAAAGAGGGTGGGAATGGCTAGAGTTGTAATGTTTACATTTCTACTGCTGTGCCCTCACTCTGTGTCCTCACTCTGTGTCCTCGCTCTGTGTCCTCGCTCTGTGTCCTCGCTCTGTGTCCTCGCTCTGTGTCCTCGCTCTGTGTCCTCGCTCTGTGTCCTCGCTCTGTGTCCTCGCTCTGTGTCCTCGCTCTGTGTCCTCGCTCTGTGTCCTCGCTCTGTGTCCTCGCTCTGTGTCCTCGCTCTGTGTCCTCGCTCTGTGTCCTCGCTCTGTGTCCTCGCTCTGTGTCCTCGCTCTGTGTCCTCGCTCTGTGTCCTCGCTCTGTGTCCTCGCTCTGTGTCCTCGCTCTGTGTCCTCGCTCTGTGTCCTCGCTCTGTGTCCTCGCTCTGTGTCCTCGCTCTGTGTCCTCGCTCTGTGTCCTCGCTCTGTGTCCTCGCTCTGTGTCCTCGCTCTGTGTCCTCGCTCTGTGTCCTCGCTCTGTGTCCTCGCTCTGTGTCCTCGCTCTGTGTCCTCGCTCTGTGTCCTCGCTCTGTCCTCACTCTGTCCTCACTCTGTGTCCTCACTCTGTCCTCACTCTGTGTCCTCACTCTGTGTCCTCCCTCTGTGTCCTCGCTCTGTGTCCTCGCTCTGTGTCCTCGCTCTGTGTCCTCGCTCTGTGTCCTCGCTCTGTGTCCTCGCTCTGTGTCCTCGCTCTGTGTCCTCGCTCTGTGTCCTCGCTCTGTGTCCTCGCTCTGTGTCCTCGCTCTGTGTCCTCGCTCTGTGTCCTCGCTCTGTGTCCTCGCTCTGTGTCCTCGCTCTGTGTCCTCGCTCTGTGTCCTCGCTCTGTGTCCTCGCTCTGTGTCCTCGCTCTGTGTCCTCGCTCTGTGTCCTCGCTCTGTGTCCTCGCTCTGTGTCCTCGCTCTGTGTCCTCGCTCTGTGTCCTCGCTCTGTGTCCTCGCTCTGTGTCCTCGCTCTGTGTCCTCGCTCTGTGTCCTCGCTCTGTGTCCTCGCTCTGTGTCCTCGCTCTGTGTCCTCGCTCTGTGTCCTCGCTCTGTGTCCTCGCTCTGTGTCCTCGCTCTGTGTCCTCGCTCTGTGTCCTCGCTCTGTGTCCTCGCTCTGTGTCCTCGCTCTGTGTCCTCGCTCTGTGTCCTCGCTCTGTGTCCTCGCTCTGTGTCCTCGCTCTGTGTCCTCGCTCTGTGTCCTCGCTCTGTGTCCTCGCTCTGTGTCCTCGCTCTGTGTCCTCGCTCTGTGTCCTCGCTCTGTGTCCTCGCTCTGTGTCCTCGCTCTGTGTCCTCGCTCTGTGTCCTCGCTCTGTGTCCTCGCTCTGTGTCCTCGCTCTGTGTCCTCGCTCTGTGTCCTCGCTCTGTGTCCTCGCTCTGTGTCCTCGCTCTGTGTCCTCGCTCTGTGTCCTCGCTCTGTGTCCTCGCTCTGTGTCCTCGCTCTGTGTCCTCGCTCTGTGTCCTCGCTCTGTGTCCTCGCTCTGTGTCCTCGCTCTGTGTCCTCGCTCTGTGTCCTCGCTCTGTGTCCTCGCTCTGTGTCCTCGCTCTGTGTCCTCGCTCTGTGTCCTCGCTCTGTGTCCTCGCTCTGTGTCCTCGCTCTGTGTCCTCGCTCTGTGTCCTCGCTCTGTGTCCTCGCTCTGTGTCCTCGCTCTGTGTCCTCGCTCTGTGTCCTCGCTCTGTGTCCTCGCTCTGTGTCCTCGCTCTGTGTCCTCGCTCTGTGTCCTCGCTCTGTGTCCTCGCTCTGTGTCCTCGCTCTGTGTCCTCGCTCTGTGTCCTCGCTCTGTGTCCTCGCTCTGTGTCCTCGCTCTGTGTCCTCGCTCTGTGTCCTCGCTCTGTGTCCTCGCTCTGTGTCCTCGCTCTGTGTCCTCGCTCTGTGTCCTCGCTCTGTGTCCTCGCTCTGTGTCCTCGCTCTGTGTCCTCGCTCTGTGTCCTCGCTCTGTGTCCTCGCTCTGTGTCCTCGCTCTGTGTCCTCGCTCTGTGTCCTCGCTCTGTGTCCTCGCTCTGTGTCCTCGCTCTGAGTCCTCGCTCTGAGTCCTCGCTCTGAGTCCTCGCTCTGAGTCCTCGCTCTGTGTCCTCGCTCTGTGTCCTCGCTCTGTGTCCTCGCTCTGTGTCCTCGCTCTGTGTCCTCGCTCTGTGTCCTCGCTCTGTGTCCTCGCTCTGTGTCCTCGCTCTGTGTCCTCGCTCTGTGTCCTCGCTCTGTGTCCTCGCTCTGTGTCCTCGCTCTGTGTCCTCGCTCTGTGTCCTCGCTCTGTGTCCTCGCTCTGTGTCCTCGCTCTGTGTCCTCGCTCTGTGTCCTCGCTCTGTGTCCTCGCTCTGTGTCCTCGCTCTGTGTCCTCGCTCTGTGTCCTCGCTCTGTGTCCTCGCTCTGTGTCCTCGCTCTGTGTCCTCGCTCTGTGTCCTCGCTCTGTGTCCTCGCTCTGTGTCCTCGCTCTGTGTCCTCGCTCTGTGTCCTCGCTCTGTGTCCTCGCTCTGTGTCCTCGCTCTGTGTCCTCGCTCTGTGTCCTCGCTCTGTGTCCTCGCTCTGTGTCCTCGCTCTGTGTCCTCGCTCTGTGTCCTCGCTCTGTGTCCTCGCTCTGTGCCCTCGCTCTGTGCCCTCGCTCTGTGCCCTCGCTCTGTGCCCTCGCTCTGTGCCCTCGCTCTGTGCCCTCACTCTGTCCTCACTCTGTGCCCTCACTCTGTGTCCTCACTCTGTGTCCTCACTCTCTCCCCTCTCTGTGTCCTCGCTCTGTGTCCTCACTCTGTGTCCTCACTCTGTGTCCTCACTCTCTCCCCTCTCTGTGTCCTCGCTCTGTGTCCTCGCTCTGTGTCCTCGCTCTGTGTCCTCGCTCTGTGTCCTCGCTCTGTGTCCTCGCTCTGTGTCCTCGCTCTGTGTCCTCGCTCTGTGTCCTCGCTCTGTGTCCTCGCTCTGTGTCCTCGCTCTGTGTCCTCGCTCTGTGTCCTCGCTCTGTGTCCTCGCTCTGTGTCCTCGCTCTGTGTCCTCGCTCTGTGTCCTCGCTCTGTGTCCTCGCTCTGTGTCCTCGCTCTGTGTCCTCGCTCTGTGCCCTCGCTCTGTGCCCTCGCTCTGTGCCCTCGCTCTGTGCCCTCGCTCTGTGCCCTCGCTCTGTGCCCTCGCTCTGTGCCCTCGCTCTGTGCCCTCGCTCTGTGCCCTCGCTCTGTGCCCTCGCTCTGTGCCCTCGCTCTGTGCCCTCGCTCTGTGCCCTCGCTCTGTGCGTCCTCGCTCTGTGCGTCCTCGCTCTGTGCGTCCTCGCTCTGTGCGTCCTCGCTCTGTGCGCCCTCGCTCTGCGCGCCCTCGCTCTGCGCGCCCTCGCTCTGCGCGCCCTCGCTCTGCGCGCCCTCGCTCTGCGCGCCCTCGCTCTGCGCGCCCTCGCTCTGCGCGCCCTCGCTCTGCGCGCCCTCGCTCTGCGCGCCCTCACTCTGTGTCCTCTCTTACAGATCAGCTTGACATCATCTCAATGGCTGACTTAACGATGACGCCAGAGGAAATTGAATTAGAAATGACGCGAGTGCAGCGGCTCCGAGAGGTGTTGGTCAGGAGGGAATCGGAACTCCGCTTTATGTAGGTATTTGCACGTTTCATTCACTGTGAAACCGAGTGAATCGTGGCTGTATTATTTGTCCACAACATTCTGAGTGCAACATTTTAAAAGTTTAGATGGATTAATATTGATATTGGGATGGCACAGTGGGTTAGCACTGCTGCCTTACGGCACCAGGGACCCAGGTTCGATTCCCGGCTTGGGTCACTGTCTGTGTGGAGTTTGCACATTCTCCCCGTGTCTGCGTGGGTCTCCTGCGGTTTCCTCTCATGGTCCAAAGATGTGCGGGTTAGGTGTACTGGCCATGCTAAATTGCCCCTTAGTGTCAGGGGGACTAGCTAGGGTAAATGTATGGGGATTGGGCCTGGGTGGGATTATGGTCGGTGCAGACTTGATGGGCCAAATGGCCTCCTTCAGCACTGTAGGAATTCTATGATTCAAAGAGTTACTGTGAAATGATGGAACATGAGATTTTAAAGTTTATTTATTGGTGTCACAAGTAAGGCTTACATTAACACTGCAATGAAGTTAATGTGAAAATCCCCTAGTCGCCACATTCTGGCACCTGTTTGGGTCAATGCACCTAATCAGCATGTCTTTCAGACTTGATTCGGATTCAGATCATGACGGTAATGCGTACAGTTTGACATACTCAGCATTGAATGGAGTCCATGTGTTTCCCTGAATAGAACTAAGGAAAGGAAATTAACTGTTGAATATGAAGAAATGTTCCAAAATTTACTTAAAAAAATAAAATGCTCCAACAATTAAGCAAAAGGTGTTTTAGATGTATTGTTTGAACATCGTTATTTTGCTTACTGATGTATTAATGCCTCATATGTCTCAGAATTGAGGGCAGGCCCACATAGCACCGAGGTGAGGAGGAATTTCTTCACTCAGAGGGTGGTGGATTATTGGAATTCTGTTCCCCCGGAGGATCAGTCATTGGGTATGCTCAAGGCTGAGATCGATAGATTTCTACATGTTAAAAATACCAAAGGATAGTGCAAGAAAATAGGAGATCAGCCTTGATCTGACTGAATGGCGAAATGGCTTCGATGGGCTGAATGGTCTACTCCTGTTCCTACGTCTTATGCTGCCACATCAAATCATGGTATTCTTTATCCTGACTGAAGCAGCTAGATTTAACACTGATGTATTTTTTAACCTCATCCATAATGAATAGGTTTGCATATAATTCAAAATCAGCTTCTTATTTGGCTATCTTGGAGTTCAGCCTTTGAGAATGTTCAGATTTTGTAATTCTGGTTGAAAGAAAAGATTGAAACAGAAAAAGAACAAACTAAAGTTAAAACAGCTCTGCTGCAGCCTACTTTAACATGGTCCAGATGTCTAATTGTACGCATAAGCCTCGATTTATTTAGGTGTCATGAATAGTAATCACATAGTGTAGTAACGCTTCTGTTAATGTGGAGAGGAATTTGTAGAGTAACATCGCTCTCAATAATTTCCAGAGTTTTTGTTTCACTGTGGGGCAGCATGGTGGCACAGTGGTTAGCACTGCTGCCTCACAGCGCCAGGGACCCGGGTTCGATTCCTGGCTTGGGTCACTGTCTGTGTGGAGTTTGCACGTTCTCCCCGTGTCTGCGTGGGTTTCCTCCAGGTGCTCCGGTTTCCTCCCACATTCCAAAGATGTGCGGGTGAGGTGGATCGGCCGTGCTAAATTGCCCCTTAGCGTGAGGGGGACTAGCAGGGTAAATATATGTGCAACCCGTGCTTAACCCTCTCTCCACTCACATTGTCTTTACCTTTAAGACTTGATTACCTGTAAAGACTTGCATTCCAACCATTATTTTGTAAATTGAGTTTGTGTCTTTATATGCCCTGTTTGTGAACAGGACTCCCACTTACCTGACGAAGGAGCAGCGCTCCGAAAGCTAGTGGATTTTGCTACCAAATAAACCTGTTGGACTTTAACCTGGTGTTGTTAGACTCCTTACCAAATATATGGGGATAGGGTCTGGGTGGGATTGTTGTTGGTGCAGACTCGATGGGCCGAATTGCCTCTTTTTGCACTGCAGGATTCTATGATTAGGAATATTTTATTCATTGGCAGAATTTACACAATTGCAGGATTTATGTTGCCTTGTCAGTGTAAACAGCGCAATCAGTTCAGATGCTAATCTTGAGTAAACAAACTGAATCTGTAAAATTGTAATTCTTACAAAAATATTTTTATGAGTTTTGGGCCTTGCCGTAGGGATTCTCTTGGGCTGGTCAATCACTCTGTCACCTTGTGTTCAGAAGTGTGCCTCGACTGTACAGTATTTCATACAGTAATGTAACGCAAGGCAGGGTATAACAGTAACACAGCTGTGTGGCTTCATTGCGGCTTCTCGACATGTGCTCATGCGTGCTGCTCTAACCGTCTGCAGATAGACCAGGAGGCGCTTTGTCGTCTGATGCCAGAAACTGAACATTAAGCTGCTTTATCCTGCAGGCAGCAAGGGAATCGACTGAGTGACAATCAAAGCTCATTTCACTTTTGCTTCACTCAGTCTATGATAAACCAGGTGCTCTGTCCCTTTGGTGAACTGGTTGGCTTGATTAACTTTCTTTATGCACAATATCTAACTGAATCATAGAATCCCTACAGTGCAGAAAGAGGCCATTCGGCCCATTGAACCTGCATCGACAATAGTCCCACCCGTAACCCCACGTATTTACCCTGCTAATCCCCCTGAAACTACGGGCAATTTAGCATGGCCAATCCATCCTAACCTGCACATCTTTGGACTGTGGGAGGAAACCGGAGCACCCAGAGGAGACCCACGCAGTCACGGGGAGAACGTGCAAACTCCGCACAGACAGTGACCCGAGCCGGGAATCAAACCTGGGTCCCAGGCGCTGTGAGGCAGCAGTGCCGGCACTGTGCCACCGTGCCGCCGTGTTTTGTCTTTGTTTTCTGCTTTGCACAGAATCACTTTGCAATTTGTGTTTGTTCGGACATGGATATTTGAGCCACAAATGCTCAGTATCCATTCGGTTCATTAGGTTCATTTCCATTCTCTGGGTGCAGTTATTCCGGATATTCCCACCGCATTGTGTTTGTCAGTAGCCTCAGCAGCCTCTAGTCCCAGTGTTCATGTGTCTGCATCTTACTATAGATTTACCTCCTCACATGATCCTCAGTGCCTACTTGCTCCTGGAGATGGTTTGAACCAAACCCACCCACCTGGAAGCTGGCAGCAATGTGACCCGAGGCTAGAATTGAACCCGGGTCCCTGGCGCTGTGAGGCAGCAGTGCTAACCACTGTGCCACCGTGCCGCCCGGGTCCCTGGCGCTGTGAGGCAGCAGTGCTAACCACTGTGCCGCCCGGGTCCCTGGCGCTGTGAGGCAGCAGTGCTAACCACTGTGCCACTGTGCCGCCCGGGTCCCTGGCGCTGTGAGGCAGCAGTGCTAACCACTGTGCCACTGTGCCGCCCGGGTCCCTGGCGCTGTGAGGCAGCAGTGCTAACCACTGTGCCACCGCTGCAAAGACTGAATTTCTGCATTTTAGCTTCTGAGCCTGGCATCGAGAGCTAAACTTTGCATTGTGTCCTTTAGAACCTGATTACATCCATTTGTCATTCCCTGTCTGTTTCTAGCCAGGAGAGGGTTGCTAAGCTAACTTTCCCTCCGTTCATCTGTTGTTATTCTCAAAGTGAATGGGACTGTTTTGGATAAGAGTCCTTGTATCAATTTAACACAGATTGTGAGCTGTGAATTTCATTAAACTGCCTGACTCTAATACACATCTTCGATGCCTGTGGCTTTTTAAAAAAAAGAAAACTCCACTTTGATTCAAAACGTTTAACATTAAACAGAATTCAGCTCCAAAGTCCTATCGCATCAGAGAATGGTTACAGCATTAAAGGAGGCTATTCGGTCCATCATGTCTGTGCTGCTCTCTTCAAGAGCAATTCAGCTCATCCCACACTATGGGTGGCACAGTGATTAGCACTGCTGCCTCACAGCGCCA
This sequence comes from Mustelus asterias, assembly GCF_964213995.1. Classification (NCBI taxonomy): domain Eukaryota; kingdom Metazoa; phylum Chordata; class Chondrichthyes; order Carcharhiniformes; family Triakidae; genus Mustelus; species Mustelus asterias. The sequence goes on from NC_135823.1 coordinate 69,330,663, forward strand.
GGGACCCGGTTCGATTCCTGGCTTGGGTCACTGTCTGTGTGGAGTTTGCACATTCTCCCCGTGTCCGCGTGGGTTTCCCCCGGGTGCTCCGGTTTCCTCTCACTGTCTGAAAGACGTGCTGGTTGGGTGCATTGGCCATGCTGAATTCTCCCTCAGTGTACCCAAACAGACGCTGGAGTTTGGCGACTAGGGTATTTTCACAGTAACTTCATTGCAGTGTTAATGTAATCCTGCTTGTGACACAAATAAATAAACCTTAAATTTAAGAAACCTCCATCCTTTCCCTTTAGCCCTGCAATTTTGTTTCTTCTGTCCATTCACCAGCTATATCCTCCTGAAGTCTCTCACTCTCCTCCTCACTGTTCACCATGATCACAAGTTTTGTGCCAACTGCACATTTTGAGATTGTGGCCCGCGCACCAAAGTCTTGATACTTCATATCGATGAAGAAAGGCAGAGGTCCTAGTCCCTGAAGATTATCACTGTGTACCTTCCTCCAGTTCACCAGCACTCTCCTCTCTGTCACTCTGCCATGCTGTTAGTGTTCATTTTATTCCATAGGCTTTTAACCTGTTGATAAACTTGTAAACTGGCACCTTATCAAACACCTATTGAAAATCCATGTGCACCTGATTGTTTTAAGATGCTCTGTGTAGTTCCATAAGGTCAAATAAAAGGCTCATATAGTCGAACAGAAAGTGTTTACTGACTACTTGTAACCATATCCATCTTTACAGTGTAAGGTCTAAGCTAGGAGTAGTCTCCTTGCTTGGCTCTACACATGTCTCTGTTCAGTGACTGCCCATTAGACTCAGTTCATGTGTTCCTTTACATCTGGTTGTGGGTCGTACTCTGCCCAGTTCCACATTAATGCTTTAATACCAGACATTTATCTACTGCATTACTCTCATCCGTAATCTCATCATAAAACAGTCAAGATAGCTAAACACGATTTGCCTTTAATAAATCTGTGCTGGCTTTCTTGCCAAGTGAGGTGGCATGGTCACAGTGGTTAGCACTGCTGCCTTACAGCGCCAGGGACCCGGGTTCGATTCCCGGCTTGGGTCACTGTCTGTGTGGAGTCTGCACATTCTCCCCGTGTCTGTGTGGGTTTCCTCCGGGTGCTCCAGTTCCCTCCCACAGTCCGAAAGATGTGCTGGTTAGGTGCATTGACCATGCTAAATTCTCCCTCAGTGTACCCGAACAGGCGCCGGAGTGTGGCGACTAAGGGATTTTCACAGTAACTTCATTGCAGTGTTAATGTAAGCCTACTTGTGACACTAATAAATAAACTTTTTAAAAAAATGACAGTGAAGAAAAAGATTGATTAAACTTCTTCATCTATGGTTCAAACTAAATTGTACCTTTTTAAAATCCAAAGCACAGAGGCTTTAACGTGTAAATTGTTTTAGACAATGAGCACAAGATCCAGCTCAGAAACTGTCGATATTTTTGTCAGTTTCAGTGAGAAAACCGGTGTGTAGCTCTCCAGCGGTACAGCCGGGTTTTCTCTCCAGATTCTCTGACACTCAGTACGTGTAACACTGGCGGGAGCCGGCAACACCCGCACCACAGAAATCTTCAAGGGGTGACCCCAATCTGCATTTGAAATAAACTCCCCACCCCAAGCATCGGGACGGGGGCCCCATAAGCACCAGGGCAATCCCCCCAACCCCAAGAATCGGGGCATCCCCACTCCTACAATCATTGGGCCAATTCCCTCCCCTCCATGCATTCGGGTGACCCCCTCACACAGAAGGAGAAACACACCCCCATGGCAGTGATTTGATTTGATTTGATCTGATTTATTATTGTCACATGTATTAACATACAGAGAAAAGTATTGTTTCTTGTGCACTATACAGACAAAGCATACTGTTCATAGAGAAGGAAAGGAGAGAGTGCAGAATGTAGTGTTACAGTCATAGCTAGGGTGTAGAGAAAGATCAACTTAATGCAAGGTAAGTCTGTTCAAAAGTCTGACAGCAGCAGGGAAGAAGCTGTTCTTGAATCAGTTGGTACGTGACCTCAGACTTTTGTATCTTTTTCCCGAAGGAAGAATGTGGAAGAAAGAATGTCCGGGGTCATGGGGTCCTTAATTATGCTGGCTGCTTTTCCGAGGCAGCAGGAAGTGTAGACAGAGTCAATGGATGGGAGGCTGGTTTGCGTGATGGATTGGGCTACATTCACGATCCTTTGTAGTTCCTTGCGGTCTTGGGTAGAGCAGGAGCCATACCAAGCTGTGATACAACCAGAAAGAATGCTTTCTATGGTGTATCTGTAAAAGTTGGTGAGAGTTGTAGCTGACATGCCAAATTTCCTTAGTCTTCTGAGAAAGTAGAGTCGTTGGTGAGCTTTCTTAACTATTGTGTCAGCATGGGGGACGAGGACAGATTGTTGGTGATCTGGACACCTAAAAACGTGAAGCTCTCGACCCTTTCTACTTCATCCCCGTTGATGTAGACAGGGGGATGTTCTCCTTTACGCTTCCTGAAGTCGATGACAATCTCCTTTGTTTTGTTGACATTGAGGGAGAGATTATTGTGACCGCACCAGTTCACCACTCACTTGGTTTGAGTATCTCAACCAAGTGACTGTTGTAAGTCTGGACAGTGAATGTGGACTGGCTATTCAACCCTGGAGCCATCACAGCCAGCCCTCTGCCCGTCTTCATGCAGCAGCTGCACACACTCCCCGTGATTGAGAGTAAGCTGATCTGCTTTCCGTGAGGAGAGCCGAGACCAATTGCATCTTATCATTCAGCAGGGATGCCGTAACCCAGCACTGAACGGATTGAAGTTGGACCTCATTCATCACATGATTCAGCAGCTTATTACCTTAAATAACGGAGCGTGTGTAGGGAGAAGACCAGTGAATCATTGCGTCGTGATTTCAACTACTGCACAATATGTTTACCACCAAATGGCCATATATTTCCTTTTGCTCGGAGCAGCCCGACTTTCATCACCAATTTAGAAACGTAAAAACTAGAAGCAGGAGGAGGCCATTCGGCCCTTTGAGCCTGCTCCACCATTCATTTTGTTCATGGCTGATCATCGAATTCAATATCCTGATCCTCCCTTCCCCCCATATCCCTTGATCCCTTTAGCCCCAAGAGCGACATCTAATTTCTTCTTGAAATTACACAAGGTTTTGGCCTCAACTACTTTCTGTGGTCGTAAATTCCACACATTCTCCACCCTCTGGGTGAAGAAATTTCTCCTCACCTCAGTTCTAAAAGGTTCACCCCTTATCCTCAAATTATGACCCCTAGTTCTGGACTCCCCCACCATCGGGAACATTCTTTCTGAATCCAACCTGTCTAACCCTGTTAGAATTTTCTATGAGATCCCCTCTCACTCATCTAAACTCCAGTGAATATAATCCTAACTGACTTAGTCTCTCCTCATATGACAGACCTGCCCTCCCAGGAATCAGCCTGGTAAACCTTTGCTGTACTCCCTCTATAGCAAGGACATCCTTCCTCAGATAAGGACACCACAACTGCACACAATACTCCAGGTGTGGCCTCACCAACGCCCTATACAATTGCAGCAAAACATCCCTATCCCTATACTCAAATCCTCTTGCTATGAAGGCCAACATCCCATTTTCCTTCTTTACTGCCTGTTGTACCTACACGCTTACTTTCAGCAATTGGGATGGCACGGTGGCACAGCGGTTAGCACTGCTCCCTCACAGCACCAGGAACCTGGGTTCGATTCCCAGGTTGGGTCACTGTCTGTGTGGAGTTTGCACATTCTCCCCGTGTCTGCATGGGTTTCCTCCGGGTGCTCCGGTTTCCTTCCACAGTCCAAAGATATGCGACTTAAGTTGCTTGGCCATACTAAATTGACCCTCGTGTCAAGGGGATTAGCGGGGCAAATATGTGGGGTTAGGGGAATAGGGCCTGGGTGAGATTGTGGTCGTTGCAGACTTGATGGGCCGAATGGTCTCCTTCTGCACTGCAGAGATTCTATGACTAATGCACGAGGACTCCAAGGTGTTGTTGAGTATCCACCTCTCAATTTATTCTGGTTGTTCTTATTTTAGTTGCACCTTGAATGAATATTACCAAGGAAGTCTGCATGTTGAAATTTGGTGGAGACCAGTGATAACTGGTCTAGCAATTCAAAGACCCAGATTAATACCCTCGGGACATGGCTTCAGATTCCACCATGGCAGCTGGTAGAATTGAAATTCAATTAACAAAATATGGCTAGTGTCAGTAATGGTGACCATAACAACTATCATCAATTGTTATAAAAAACCCATCTGGTTCACCATTGCCCTTTAGGGAAGGATATCTGCCAACCTTACCTGGTCTGGCCTTCATGTGGTCTCACAACACCAGGCTAAAGTCCAACACGTTTATTTGGTAGCGCAAGCTTTCGGAGTGCTGTTCCTTCATCAGGTGAGACTCACTTGGTGTTTTGAGACTACTTGCTGTGCCCACCCCAGTCCAACACCGGCAACTCCACATCATTTTCTTTATGTGACTCCAGAGCCACAGCAATGTGGTTGACTCTTAACTGTCCTCTGAAATGACCGAGCGAGACACCCAGTTCAAGGGCAACTAGGGATAGGCAACAAATACTGGACTTACCATGAAAGAATAATTTAAAAGAAAAATTGACTTATGTGAAAGTGTTTCTATGGCTGCCCATAGCAATTGATTATCTTGAAGATGATCAAAATGCATGAATATATGAAATGCAGAATGGTTAATTTGTATATTGGGGTGAATGTGTGGACATGAATAATAAGGCCACCATTTAATGGAACCAAGATTAAATTAGTCAAATTCACTAGAATTAACTGCTGTATGTGTGAACAAGAGTTGGTTAAGCGAACACAGAGCTTTATCGACACAGATAATGTTTCCTGAGTTGAATCGTTAGGTACAGAAACTGATAGGAACAAACTGCGAAATCTAGATATGGAGCTGGTTATGGAGACGACAAGATTAGATCCACAGTCGATGGGTAGAAAATCCAGCCCTAATTTAATCTCTCCATGCAGCTGGAAAGCTGCAGTCTGTTGGTTAACAAGTAGAAAATGTTTGTACTCATGAGTAGCTGATTTATGAAAGAAAATAATTAATCTTGTAATAGTGAAGGAACCAGATGGTGAGTTAATAAAGTATGAAAGTAATCATCCAAAATGTACGGCGTGGAGTATAGCAGCAGCTGATTTGATCTGATTTGATTTATTATTGTCGCATGTATCAGTATACAGTGAAAAGTATTATTTCTTGCGCGCTATACAGACAAAGCATACCGTTCATAGAGAAGGAAAGGAGGGGGTGCAGAATGTCGTGCTACAATCATAGCTAGGGTGTAGCGAAAGATCAACTTAATGCGAGGTAGGTCCATTCAAAAGTCTGGTGGCAGCAGGGAAGAAGCTGTTCTTGAGTCGGTTGGTACGTGATCTCAGACTTTTGTATCTTTTTCTCGATGGAAGAAGGTGGAAGAGAGAATGTCCGGGGTGCGTGGGGTCCTTAATTATGCCGGCTGCTTTGCCGAGGTAGCGGGAAGTGTAGACAGAGTCAATGGATGGGAGGCTGGTTTGCGTGATGGATTGGGCTACATTCACGACCCTTTGTAGTTTCTTGCGGTCTTGAACAGAGCAGGAGCCATACCAAGCTGTGATACAACCAGAAAGAATGCTTTCTATGGTGCATCTGTAAAAGTTGGTGAGAGTTGTAGCTGACATGCCAAATTTCTTTAAGTCTTCTGAGAAAGTAGAGACATTGGTGGGCTTTCTTAATGATCGTGTCTACATGGGGGGACCAGGACAGGTTGTTGGTGATTTGGACACCTAAAAACGTGAAGTTCCCGACCCTTTCTACTTCGTCCCCATTGGTGTTTTTTTTATTCATTCATGGGACATGGGCGTCGCTGGCTGGTCAGCATTTATTGCCCATCCCTCGTTACCCTTGTTCTGAGGGCAGTTGAGAGTCAACCACATTGCTGTGGCTCTGGAGTCACATGTAGGCCAGACCAGGTAAGGACGGCAGATTTCCTTCCCTAAAGGACATTAGTGAACCAGATGGGTTTTTCTGACAATTGGCAATGGTAGATTCTTGATTCCAGATATTTTTTATTGAATTCAAATTCCACCAACTGCCATGGCGGGATTCAAACCTGAGTCTCCAGAAAATGAACTGAGTTTCTGGATTAATAGGGTAATGATTATACCACTAGACCATCACCTCCCCTAAGATGTAGACAGGGGCATGCCATCCACGAGGCTTCCTGAAGTCAATGACTGGGCAGAGCTCTAACGTGTTAACTTAAGACAAAGTATACCAGCTTTCAGCCAAAAGGTTCTTGCCCTTCACAGGAATGATTCAAGTTATTTTATGCCATTTATCGCTTTATCTAGTCTGTAAATACCGATACTTGGATTTATAGGTCTCTTTAGTAAACACGGTAATGAGAATTTTACAGCAGGTGATTAGAAGTACAGAAACTTCAAAGTTCAAATACTTGGACTGGCTTAATGTTCCAATACGGCAAGGCATGCAGATATGGATGGGTAAAACTATTGACTGCAACTGAGCAATGGAAAAGCAGGGAAGGGAATGGCGGGAGTGGGAGTGGAGATTTAAACCAGGCCTGGAAAAATATAAGAATATACGGATTGTGAAAAGACCAATCAGATTATCAAGCCTACTTTTTCATGACATGCACGTTTTACTTTGCCACAGCTTCTAACTTAGTTAATCGATTATTAGCCTAACTAATGGCTTTAACTAGTAGCATACATTAGTTACTGCTGCCCAACTGTGCACTGCTGCGAAGCAGCGAAGGATTCATTCAGTTTTGACTGAGTATTTAATCAACAGCCAATATAGTTGTAAACTTCAATTCGTTCTTAATTATCTGCTTATATCTGCTCTGGGAGAAAGGGAGAGTTACACTCGGAGCCCTGTCCTTTGTGGGGAGGTGGTGGCGTAGTGGTATTGTCATTGGACTATTAATCCAGAGACCCAGGGTGGTGCTCTGGGGACCCGGGTTTGAATCCCACCATAGTAGATGGTGGAATTTGAATCCCCGCACCTTCCACCCCCCGCTCCATGCCCACCCCCCACCCCCCCAACACCCCTTAGCAGGTGAATTAGAATTTGAATTCAATAATTAAAAACTCGTTAATTAAAAGTCTAACGATGACTATGGAATGATTGTCGTAAAAATCCACCTGGTTCACTAATGCCCTTTAGGGAAAGAAATCTGCTGTCCTTACCTGGTCTGGCCTACGTGTGACTCCAGAGCCACAGCAATGTGGTTGACTATTAAATGCCTCAGGGTGGCTAAACAACTACTCAGTTCAAGGGAAATTAGGGATGGGCAGCAAAAGCTGGTCCAGCCACTGTGCCACCATGCCAGCGGCACAGTGGTTAGCACTTCTACCTCACAGCGCCAGGGACCCATGTTTGATTCCAGCCTCGGGCCACTGGCTGTGTGGAGTCTGCACGTTCTCCCCGTGTCTGTGTGGGTTTCCTCCGGGGGCTCCGGTTTCCTCCCACAGTCTGAAAGACGTGCTGGTTAGGTGCATTGGCCATGCTAAATTCTCCCTCAGTGTACCCGAACAGGGGCCAGAGTGTGGTGACTAGGGGATTTTCACAGTAACTTCATTGCAGTGTTAATGTAAGCCTACTTGTGACTAACAAATAAACTTTAAATCTGATGCCCACATTCTGTAAATGAATATCAGAATGAGTGTGTGCCTTTCTCAATTAAACACGTTCCCAGGTCGTATCCCCGTGGCAATGACTTGATGAATCAGAGTTGACCTGCCTGATTTGAATTTAAACAAAAGCTTGATGGTTCCCTGATTCATTCACCATGGCAACACCTCTACCAATCAGAGTCCTTTCGTCAACTAATCAGCAATCCCTTCTCATGCCGTACAAATTGTTGTTCCTTTCAGATTTTGGGTGGGATTTTCCACCCTCGCTTGTCCTGAAACTATAAAATCCCGCCCGAGGTCAACGGACCTTCCCATTGGGGCGGCACCGTGGCACAGTGGTCAGCATTGCTGCCTCACAGCGCCAGGGACCCGGGTTCGATTCCCGGCTCGGGTCACTGTCTGTGTGGAGTTGCACATTCTCCCCGTGTCTGCGTGGGTTCCCTCCGGGTGCTCAGGTTTCCTCAAACAATCCAAAGATGTGCGGGTTAGGTGGATTGACCATGATAAATTCTCCCTCAGTGTCAGGGGGATTAGCAGGGTAAATATGTGGGGTTACGAGAATAGTGCCTGGGTGGGATTGTGGTCGGTGCAGACTTGATGGGCTGAATGGCCTCCTTCTGCACTGCAGGGGTTCTATGACTCTATGATTGTCCTCCCCTCACCCGCTCCGATACCTCTGGCAGGCGGGGTGGGAAAATCTGTCTGTTGGTGTTGCTGCACATCTGTCCTGGGAAGTGCAAGATAAAAGGTTTCGGCACGCTGTCTCGTTTCTCCTGCAGTCTTCAAGTTTATTTTAATCCTCAGCACAACGCGAAGCTTCTCAATTTTATATCTGGTTCCTGTTGTTTGGACAGGAAAGTAACCTTTTTTAACTAAAAAACAGAAAATGCTGGAAATCCTCAACAAGTCTGGCAAATCGTGGAAAGAGAAAGAGACTTTATGGGAATTCTCCCATCCCATCTGCCACTGGAATTCTAGCGGGGGCGGGGGGGGGGGGGGGGGGGGCGAAGAATCCCGCCCAATGATTCCTGTCGATGACCTTTCACCAGAACTGAGAAAAGTTACAGATGTAACAGATTTTGGACATGATGTGGAGATGTCGGCGTTGGACTGGGGTGAACACAGTAAGTCGTCTCACAACACCAGGTTAAAATCCAACAGGTTTATTTGGAATCACGAGCTTTCAGAGCACTGCCCCTTCATCACTCACCTGACACGGGGAGAATGTGCAGACTCCGCACAGACAGTGACCCAAGCCGGGAATTGAATCCGGGTCCCTGGCACTGTGAGACAGCAGTGCTAACCACCGTGTCGCCGTGTCGCTGTGAGACAGCAGTGCTAACCACTGTGTCACCGTGTCGCTGTGGGGCAGCAGTGCTAACCACTGTGTCACCGTGTCGCTGTGAGGCAGCAGTGCTAACCACTGTGCCACCATGCCACCCCTGGCTAGATCAGACTCTTTGCAGATGACTGCCTGGTCTACAGAACCATTACTGAAGCAGCAGGGGACATTATCCCCCAAGATTATCCCCCAGATAAACTCATCAAAACGCGCCAATATATGGGAATGAAATTCAACATAGAGAAATGCAACAGCACGCAAACCGGTTGTAATTAATTTCCATCAATGACCAATTCCACAGTGCATGATTCCCCCATCTTTACAGTTACAAAAGAATCCACATCCAAAATGGAGTATATAAAGTCAACAAGTAGCAGCCCAGGCATCCAAGGTGCTTGGCTTCATGAGAGAGAATTTCAATCCCCTGTTCAACTACAGTGAAGGAAATGTCGTACCAAGCACAAGTCAGATCACACCTCGAGGACAGCGCAGCTACTTGGGATACGTGCTGCTAAAACTATTGCCCTCCCCGCGAAGGTTCAATGCCTGGCTTTGTTACAATTACCCACAAGGTACCAGGATCTCATGGTTGGTAACGTCAGAACCAAAGAAAGGACCATAGGTTGACATGCCCCTTGCAATTCAATATTTCTAAGTAATATATCAAGTCCAAAGACTTCTCAACAACAGTTCCAACGGTACATATGACAACATGCTTTCTTTGCTAACTCCACCCCTCCCTATACCCCAACACTTTAAGGTTATCAGTTGGACTCACAATACAACTTTGATTTTGATTTATTATTGCCACATATATTAGTATACAGCGAAAAGTATTGTTTCTTGCGTGCTATACAGACAAAGCATAGCAAAGCTCACTTACTCTTCATAGAATCTACGGCACAGAGACAGGCCCTTTAGCCCAAACTGGTCCATGCCAACCAAAATGCCCATCTAAGCTAAGTAAGAAGTCTCACAACACCAGGTTAAAGTCCAACAGGTTTATTTGGCAGCACAAGCTCTCGGAGTCTCAGGCTCCTTCATCAGGTGAGTGGGAGTTCTGTTCACAAACAGGGCATATAAAGACACAAACTCAATTTACAAAATAATGGTTGGAATGCGAGTCTTTACAGGTAATCAAGTCTTAAAATGTACAAACAATGTGAGTGGAGAGAGGGCCAAGCACAGGTTAAAGAGGTGTGTATTGTCTCCAGCCAGGACAGTTACATAGAACATAGAACAGTACAGCACAGTACAGGCCCTTTGGCCCACGATGTTGTGCCGAACCTTTTCTGAAACCAAGATCAAGCTATCCCACTCCCTATCGTTCAGGTGTGCTCCATGTGCCTATCCAATAACCGCTTGAAAGTTCCTAAAGTGTCCGACTCCACTATCACAGCAGGCAGTCCATTCCACACTCCAACCACTCTCTGCGTAAAGAACATACCTTGGACATCCCTCCTATATCTCCCACCACAAACCTTATAGTTATAGAAACCCTACAGTGCAGAAGGAGGCCATTCGGCCCATCGAGTCTGCACCAATCACAATCCCACCCAGGCCCTACCCCCACATATTTTACCCACTAATCCCTCTAACCTACACATCCCAGGACTCTAAGGGGCAATTTTTAACCTGATCAATCAACCTAACCCGCACATCTTTGGACTGTGGGAGGAAACCGGGGCACCCGGAGGAAACCCACGCAGACACGAGGAGAATGTGCAAACTCCACACAGACAGTGACCCGAGCCTGGAATCGAACGCGGGACCCTGGAGCTGTGAAGCAGCAGTGCTAACCACTGTGCTACCGTGCCGTGGTGTCATGGTCACTGTTCTCCTGAAGGCTCCACACAACCCTGCCACAGCAACCTCTGCAAGATGTGCCGGATCATCAACACGGATGCCATCATCTCACGTGAGAACACCATCTACCAGGCACACGGTACATACTCTTGCAACTCGGCCAACGTTGTCTACCTGATACGCTGCAGGAAAGGATGTCCCGAGGCATGGTACATTGGGGAGACCATGCAGACGCTACGACAACGGATGAATGAACACCGCTCGACAATCACCAGGCAAGAGTGTTCTCTTCCTGTTGGGGAACACTTCAGCAGTCATGGGCATTCAGCCTTGGATCTTCAGGTAAGCGTTCTCCAAGGCGGCCTTCACGACACACGACAGCGCAGAGTCGCTGAGCAGAAACTGATAGCCAAGTTCCGCACACATGAGGATGGCCTAAACCGGGATGTTGGATTTATGTCACATTATCAGTAACCCCCACAGCTTTCCCCCTGATCTTGCAGAATCTTACTGGCTGTTCTGTCTGGAGACAATACACATCTCTTTAACCTGTGTTTAATGTTCCCTCCACCCACATAATCTGTACCTTTAAGACCTGGCTGGCTGTAGAGATTTGCATTCTAATTAGTATTCTGTAACTTGATTTCTGTGTCTGTGCACTGTTGGAGAACAGAGACCACTCCATCTGACGAAGGGGCAGCGCTCCGAAAGCTTATGGTATTTGCTACCAAATAAACCTGTTGGACTTTAACCTGGTGTTGTGAGACTTCTTCCTGTGCGTATCAGGTAGACAACGTTGGCCGAGTCGCAAGAGTATGTACCGTGTACCTGGTGGATGGTGTTCTCACGTGAGTTGATGGCATCCATGTCAATGATCCAGCACGTCTTGCAGAGGTTGCTGTGGCAGGATTGTGTGGTGTCATAGTCACTGTTCTCCTGAAGGCTGGGTAGTTTGCTGCGGACAATGGTCTGTTTGAGGTTGTGCAGTTGTTTGAAGGCAAGAAGTGAGGGTGTGGGGATGGCCTTGGCGAGATGTTCGTCTTCATCAATGACATGTTGAAGGCTCCGGAGAAAATGTCGTAGCTTCTCCACTCCGGGGAAGTACTGGACGACGAAGGGTACTCTGTTCACCGTGTCCCATGTTTGTCTTCTGAGGAGGTTGGTGCGGTTTTTCGTTGTGACACGTTGGAACTGTCGATCGATGAGTCGAGCGCCATATCCTGTTCTTACGAGGGCATCTTTCAGCATCTGTAGGTGTCTGTTGCGATCCTCCTCATCTGAGCAGATCCTGTGTCTACGGAGGGCTTGTCCGTAGGGGATGGCTTCTTTAACGTGTTTAGGGTGGAAGCTGGAGAAATGGAGCATCGTGAGGTTATCCATGGGCTTGCGGTACAGTGAGGTGCTGAGGTGACCGTCCTTGATGGAGATGCGTGTGTCCAAGAATGCAACCGATTCTGGAGAGTAGTCCATGGTGAGTCTGATGGTGGGATGGAACTTGTTGATGTCATATAGTTGTTTCAGTGATTGCTCACCATGAGTCCAAAGGAAGAAAATGTCATCGATGTATCGAGTATATAGCATTGGTTGAAGGTCCTGTGCAGTGAAGAGGTCTTGTTCGTACCTGTGCATAAAGATGTTGGCATATTGAGGTTGGCATCATCTAAGCTAACCCCATTTGCCTGCATTTGGTCCATATCCCTCTAAACCTTTCCTGTCCACCTATCTGTCCAAATGCCTTTTAAGTGTCCCTGCCTCAACCACTTCCTCCGGCAGCTCATTCCACATACGTACCACCCTCTGTGTAAAAAAAGTTGCTCCTCAGGTTCCCATTAATTCTTTCCCCTCTTAAAACCTATGCCCTCTAGTTCTCAATTCCCCGACCCTGGGAAAATGACTGGGTGCATCACCGTATCCATGCCTCTCATATCTTATACACCTCTATAAGATCACCCCTCAGTGTCCTACACTCCAAAGAAAAAAGTCCTAGCCTGTCCAATCTCTCCCTTTAAATCAGTCTCTTGAGTCCTGGCAACATCCTTATAAATCTCTTCTGCACTCTCTCCAGTTTAGTAACATCTTTCCTTTAGTAAGGAGTCTCACAACACCAGGTTAAAGCCCAACAGGTTTATTAGGTAGCACGAGCTTTCACAGCGCTGCTCCTTCATCAGGTGGGTGTAGGATTTGTTTCACAAACGGGGCATATACAGACACAAACTCAATTACAAGATAAAGTTTGGAATGCGAGTCTTAACAGGTAATCAAGTCTTTACAGGTACAGACAATGTGAGTGGCGAGAGGGTTAAGCACAGGTTAAAGAGATGTGTATTGTCTCCAGCCAGGACAGTTAGTGAGATTTTGCAAGCCCAGGCAAGTTGTGGGGGTTACAGATAGTGTTACATGAACCCAAGATCCCGGTTGAGGCCGTCCTCATGTGTGCGGAACTTGGCTATCCGTTTCTGCTCAGCGATTCTGCGCTGTCATGTGTCTTGAAGGCCGCTTTGGAGATTTTGGACACACACACAGTCAGTGAAAAGGAGGTTAACTAACCCCGAGTGTACTGCCCAATATTGAGCTCTGAACCAAGATCAGGAAAACAGATTATCGGGTCATTATCACCTTTCTGTTGCTGGGAGCTTGCTGTGTACAAATCGGTTGCTGCATTACTCATACTACCCATACTACAACAGTGACTACACTTCAGAAGTACCTCATTGGCTATAAGGTGCTTTAAGATATCCGGTGCCATTTAAATGCATGTCTTTCTTATTTTTTGGAACAGTATGGTGGTGTGGGGGTGGGGTGGGGGGAGCGCTGTTGTGGGGGGGGGGGGGGGGGGGGGGGAGTGGTGTGAGGAAAGAGAGGTCAGAGTGAGGGTGGGATGAAAGTGAGAGCGAACAGGAATCTGGGGATAAGCTTGCAGACTGCACAATGTGTTCACCCGATCTGCCTTTGGTCCCCCCAGTGTGGAGGAACTGTGAGCAACAAATATCCAATACGAAATTTAACAAAGTACAAATAAGCCATTGTTTCACACAGATGGAATGTTTACGGCGCAGTATAGTCAGGAGCTGCATCTCCTACACTTGTATGGGAACATGGCAATGGAAGTGGGGGGTATTGGGGTGATTATGGAGTGGAGCAAGTTGTTCTGGAGGTAAAGCTGAGAAGGGAGGGATGGAGGAAATGTGTTTTGTGGTGGCAGTACACTGGTGATGGGCCACAGACAGCAGACACGGGGAGAACGTGCAGACTCCACACAGACAGTGACCCAAGCTGGGAATCGAACCCGGGTCCCTGGCGCTGTGAGGCAGCAGTGCTAACCATTGTGCCACACCTATGCTGGCCAGCCAGGGACGCCCATGTCCCACGAATGAATAAGAAAAACTCTCCATCATACAGAAAAGAAACCAAAGCAACTTGTATATAGCCTTTAACTTAGTAAAAAGACCCCTGGTGCATAAAAATGTCCAATTTTGAGCTTTTCATCCAACAGGAATTTAGGAAGCTGATTTCTGCCTCTGTCTGGGAAATTCAGTCAGACTCCCTGTCTGTGAATCAAATCTGGCTGGGGGCATCAACTTATTTGTTTATTCCACAACACTGGAAGCAGAGATCAATCAGACTATCCTGAGGGCTGCTTACGTTATAGCGCAAATGGCCCATAATTTACTGTCCATAAAACGACAAGAGTAACAGCATTCACAGTTATTTCTGTATGAGTGTTACAGCTCTTCAGGCGAGAGCAGATGCTTAATGAGACACTGAAATCCACAGCTACCATCGGCTGTTGGTTTAGCGAGAATAACATCTCACTCTCTGCCCCACAATTAAACTTCATGAAGATGCCGCATACGTAGGGGGGGCATGGTGGCACAGTGGTTAGCACTGCTGTCTCACAGCGCCAGGGACCCGGGTTCGATTCCCGGCTAGGGTTGCTGTCTATGTGGAGTTTGCACATTCTCCCCATGTCTGCGTGGGATTTCACCAGGTGCTCCAGTTTCCTCCCACAGTCCAAAGATGTACAGGTTAGGTGGATTGGCCATGCTAAATTCTCCCTCAGTTTCAGGGGGACTAGCTAGGGTAAATGCATGGGGTTGGGGGAATAGGGTCTGAGTGGGATTGTGGTCGGTGCATTAGAATTGATGGGCTGAATGGCCTCCTTCTGCACTGTGGGATTCTGTGATTCTATGCACAGTACATAGATGCTCAAAATGTTACAAATGTAGACCTGATCTGAAATGACTCAAGGAATCTGTTAAGGGGCCATTTAAATTCCATCCACATGGTATTTACTGAAGCCTGGATTAACCAACAGGCATTCTTTTATATTTTTTATTTTATTTTATTTTATTTATTATTGTCACATGGATATTATTATTGTTTTTTGCGCGCTATACAGACAAAGCATACCGTTCATAGAGAAGGAAATGAGAGAGTGCAGAATGTAGTGTTACAGCCATAGCTAGGGT
Source organism: Mustelus asterias (assembly GCF_964213995.1). NCBI lineage: Eukaryota > Metazoa > Chordata > Chondrichthyes > Carcharhiniformes > Triakidae > Mustelus > Mustelus asterias. Next base: position 69,345,975 of record NC_135823.1, read on the forward strand.
GTAGAGAAAGATCAACTTAATGCAAGGTAGGTCCATTCAAAAGTCTGATGGCAGCAGGGAAGAAGCTGTTCTTGAGTTGGTTGCTACGTGACCTCAGACTTTTGTATCTTTTTCCCGACAGAAGAAGGTGGAAGAGAGAATGTCCGGGGTGCGTGGGGTCTTTAATTATGCTGGCTGCTTTGCCGAGGCAGCAGGAAGTGTAGACAAAATCAATGGATGGGAGGCTGGTTTGAATGATGGACTGGGCTTATATATATTGTGGCACATTTTAAACAGGCAAGGAACAACTCCTAACTAATGGCAGATGCTATTAGATCCACTACTACAGCAAGTGGGTGGCACGGTGTCACAGTGGTTAGCACTGCTGCCTCACAGCACCAGGGACCCGGGTTCAATTCTGGCCTCGGGTCACTGTCTGTGTGGAGTTTGCACGTTCTCCTGAAGCAATTTATTTTCCCTTATCCTGCTGATGCAGGAACCTGCAGAGCACTCAATCTTAGACAAGTTGAATCTATCTACCTACACCTTTCATCCCAAAAGAGTGTCACTGCAACCTGAAAACCATGACACATTGGCTGGAATTCTCTGATCTCACCCATGGCTGGGATTCTCCAGTCCCGCTGCAGCGAATAGAGATTTGGCTGAGCGCCAAATTCTCCGTTCTTGCTGGCAGCCGTAAAGGGACACGCATGACCGGAGAGTGCTGGCCAATGTCTTAGGGAAATGACCCATGGGTTGGCACTGCTGGCTCACAGCGCCAGAGACCCAGGCTTGATTCCTCCGGGTGCTCCGGCTTCCTCCCACACTCCAAAGGTGTGTGGGTTAGGTGGATTGGCCGTGCTAAATTGCCCCTTAGCATTCCAAGATGTGTAGGTTAGGAGGATTAGTGGGGTAAATACATGGGATTATGGGGATAGGGCTTGGGTAAAATGCTCTTTTGGAGAGTTGGTGCAAACTCGATGGGCTGAATGGCCTCCTTCTGCACTGTAGGGATTCTATGATTTTGAGCAAAGAGTGGTGTGAAAAGAATGGCCTGTTTAATGGTTTCAGCAAACCAGTTAAAGGGCATGGCGGCCGTTATGATTCATCTATTTCCGAGCACTTTAATAAGTACAGGTAGTTCTGCAGATGAAAAACACCCTTTTTAATTGTTGTTTCTAACAGGATATTGGTCAAAGATATATTGCAAAATCAAATTCAGATTTTTAATTAAGCTTCACTTTGTGAAATAGTAGTTATTGGTAACAAGAGTGGAAACTACTGGGAAGAAATATAATTGGGGGAAGAAAAACTTACATTTACATAGCGCCATTCATGACCAAAGGTCATCCTAAAGCACTTTGCAACCAATTAAATACATTTGAATGAAGTCACTGTTGCAGGAAATGTGGCAGCTAATATGCGCACAACAAGATCCCACAAATGGCAATGTGATAATGACCAATAAAACTGTATGAAACTTTAGTTGGGCCACATTTGGAGTATTGAGTGCTGTTCTGGTCACCACACTACCAGAAGGACGTGGAACCTTTGGACAGAGTGCAAAGAAGGTTCACCAGGATGTTGCCTGGTCTCAAGGGTGTTGGCTATGAGGAGAGGGTGAATAAACTAGGATTGTTTTCACTGGAAAGATGGAGGCTGAGGGGAGACCTGATAGAGGTCTATAAAATTATGAGAGCCATAGGCAGGGTGGATAGTCAGAGGCTTTTCCCCAGGGTGGAAGAGTCAATTACAAGGGGGCACTGGTTCATGGTGAGACCATAAGACTATCAGACATAGGAACAGAATTAGGCCACTCGGCCCATCGAGTCTGCTTCGCCATTCCATCATGGCTGATATTTTTCTCATCCCCATTCTCCTGCCTTTTCCCCATAACCCCTGATCCCCTTATTAATCAAGAACCCATCTATCTCTGTCTTAAAGACACTCAATGAAAGGGGTAAGTTGAGGGGAGATGTTCGGGGAAAGTTTTTCACGCAGAAGGTGGGTGGGTGCCTGGAACGCACTGCCAGTGGAGGTGGTGGAAGCAGCACATTAGCAACGTTCAAGGCGTATCTTGACAGACACATGATCGGAAGGCGAACAGAGGGATAGAATCCACGTATGGGCAATAAGTAGTGGGTCTAAATAAGGATTAGGCAACGGCGCAGGCTTGGTGGGCCGAAGGGCCTGTTCCTGTGCTGTTTTGTTCTTCACATTCTTTGTTATTTGAAATGAAGTTGACCTTTAAAAGTACTTCAGATTGTAATTAGAAGGGGAGCGGTGTTGGATGTCTGGAATGTGTGGATCGATAGAAGGGGACGGTGTGATCTGCCAAACAGAGAAAAGGGCGACTGGATACCGCGTCTCCAGGAAGGGAGTGTGTTATTGAGTATTTGATCTGACAGTTGGGAATAGTGGGCACAGCTGGTTACTCTCAGCCTCATTGCAACAGGAGAACAGGGGAATCTTTTCAAACTGTTCAGAAGGATTACTCTTATTACTGCAGGAGGTTCGCTGTGAGGTGTCAGAATGCAACACACATGCTTCATGTGGGCACGATACTTTTTATTATTCTCTCTCGAGATGTGGGCATCGTTGGCAAGGCCAGCATTTGTTGTCCATCACTAATCGCCCTTGAACTGAGATTTCATTTGATTTATTATTGTCACATGTATTAGTGTACAGTGAAAAATATTATTTCTTGCTATACAGACAAAACGTACCGTTCATAGAGAAGGAAAGGAGAGAGTGCAGAATGTAGTGTTACAGTCATAGCTAGGGTGTAGAGAAAGATCAACTTAGTGCGAGGTAGGTCCATTCAAAGGTCTGACAGCAGCCGGGAAGAAGCTGTTCTTGAGTCAGTTGGTATGTGATCTCAGACTTTTGTATCTTTATCCCGACGGAAGAAGGTGGAAGAGAGAATGTCCGGGGTGCGTGGGGTCCTTGATAATGCTGGCTGCTTTTCCAAGGCAGCGGGAAGTGTAGACAGAATCAGTGGATGGGAGGTTGGTTTGTGTGATGGACTGGGCTTCATTCGCGACCCTTTGGGTCAGTCATGTCAGAGGGCAGTTAAGAGGTTCTTTTTATTCATTCATGCAATGCAGGTGTTGTTGTCTAGGCCAGCATTTATTACCCACACCTAATTTCCCTTGAGAAGGTGGTGGTGAGCTGCCTTTTTAGAAACTCTACAGTGCAGAAGGAGGTCATTCGACCCATTGAGTCTGCACCGACAACAATTCCTCCCAGGCCCTATCCCTGTAACTCCACGCATTCACCCTACTAATCCCCCTGACACTAAGGGACAATTTAGCATGGCCAATCCACCTAACCCGCACATCTTTGGACTGTGGGAGGAAACCGGAGCATCCGGAGGAAACCCACGCAGACACGGGGACAACATGCAAACTCCTTACAGACAGTGACCCAAGGCTGCAATTGACCCCGGGTCCCTGGCACTGTGAGGCGTCAGCGCTAACCACTGTGCCACCGTGCTGCCCCTGTGGTATAGGTACATCCACAGTGCTATTAGGAGGGAGTTCCAAGATTTTGACCCAACAATAGAGAAGGAACATTGATATAGAGTCAACCACATTACTGTGGATGTGGAGTCGGGCAGACCAGGTAAGGGCAGCAGATTTTGTTCCCTATTGGGGCATTAGTGAACCAGATGTTTTTTTATTGACAAACTATGGTTGCCTTTACGGAGACCAAATGGAATTTAAATTCTCCGGGTGTCGTGGTGGGATTTGAACCTGTGTACCCAGAGCAATAACCTGGGCCTCAAGATAATTGGTCTAATGGCCCTTGTTAGGGAACCAAAGCAGAAACCCCAAAGCATGTTATAAAGCCTGACTAGACCCCAACAGTTTTGTTATTTTGGCATTGGTGTGAGAATAAGGTGTTTCACTCCAGGTGTGATTCTATAGACCCACTGGGAAGCTTTTATCTAAACAAACTTTATTTCACAATACGGTATAACTATAACAAAGGAATTAGCTTAATGTGTACCAATCATAGTCCTTAAACATGACAAGATACAATTCTTAACTGCTAAGCTATTTCTATTAGTTTCAATTTAAGCAATATTCCTCTCATAAACTTGAACTCCTGTTCAAAACCAATTAGCAAACAACACAGGCTTACATGTTTTTACGTGTTACCGACAGCAGGGACTGCGGTAATTTATCACCATGGTAACCAATTTACACATCTACAAACTTTACAATACAGGACCTGGAGCCCAGGTTAATTTTAATCAAGGTCTTTCAGAAGGAAGTTTGCTGTCTTAACACCTACGTCACTTACTACACGTCATCAAAATCAAACGTGAAACCAACTTTTACAGGTGCACCATAGAAAGCATTCTTTCTGGTTGTATCACAGCTTGGTATGGCTCCTGCTCTGCCCAAAACCGCAAGGAACTACAAAAGGTCGAGAATGTAGCCCAATCCATCACGCAAACCAGCGTCTCATCCATTGACTCTGTCTACACTTCGCGCTGCCTCGGGGAAAAGCAGCCAGCATAATTAAGGACCCCACGCACCCCGGACATTCTCTCTTCCACCTTCTTCCGTCAGGAAAAAGATACAAAAGTCTGAGGTCACGTACCAACTGACTCAAGAACAGCTTCTTCCCTGCTGCTGTCAGACTTTTGAATGGACCTACCTTGCATTAAGTTGATCTTTCTCTACATCCTAGCAATGACTGTAACACTACATTCTGCACTCTCTCCTTTCCTTCTCTATGAATGGTATGCTTTGTCTGAATAGCACGCAAGAAACAATACTTTTCACTGTATGATAATACATGTGTCAATAATAAATCAATTCAATTCAAAAAAACATGGAAATAGTCAGCTTCTCTTTCGAGTTTTTGACAATATTAGTCTCGCTGTTTGAATTTCTACGCAGTCATTTAAGGAATGAATAAGTCCATTACCATATCACCATTGCGTTGTGACACATTAACTTCTGTTATAACAGCCATGTGGCCGGTAAGAGGTTCAACAAGTGGCCTCAGTGCCCTATTTAAGCAGAGTTTGTGTTACTGGTTGCCACGTGTGAATGGGAGACTAATGAATGGAATTAATCTTTAATACAAGCTAGATAACTGAATCAGGCAAAACTTCCTCCCGCAAACAGTGGTAAAAATCTGGGATTCTTCTCCCAAGGCCCTGTGGATCCTGGGTCAATTCCACTTTCAGTATTTGATTTGACTTAATTTGATTTGATTTATTATTGTCACATGTATTAACATACAGTGAAAAATATTGTTTCTTGCGCGCTATACAGACAAAACATACCATTCATAGAGAAGGAAATGAGAGAGTGCAGAATGTAGTGTTACAGTCATACTAGGGTGTAGAGAAAGATCAACTTAATGCAAGGTAGGTCCATTCAAAAGTCTGACAACAGCAGGGAAGAAGCTGTTCTTAAGTTGGTTGGTACATCTTTATCCCGACAGAAGAAGGTAGAAGAGAGAATGTCCGGGGTGCGAGCGGTCCTTAATTATGCTGGCTGCTTTTCCAAGGAAGCGGGAAATGTAGACAGAGTCAATGGATGGGAGGCTGGTTTGCGTGATGGATTGGGCTACATTCACGACCTTTTGTAGTTTCTTGCGGTCTTGGGCAGAGCAGGAGCCATACCAAGCTATGATACATCCGGAAAGAATGCTTTCTATGGTGCTGAGACAGATAGATTTTTATTAGACAAAGGGGGTCTTGTGGCCATGTGGACAATGTCCCTAACTCTGGGTCTGAAGCTTCAGGTTCAAGTTGCACCTCAAGATGTGGGTGAGATTTTCCAGCCACGCTTGCCCCAAAACCGGGAAATCCTGCCCGAAGTCTATGGACTTTTGCATGGTCTGCCCCCCCCTCGCCCACTACGATTCCCCATTGTGGGCAGGACGGGAAAATACTTTCTCGATGACCATGGAAGGTGCATGCATCCTGTGGTCAAACAGCTTGATCAGAGCGGCCTGGTAGCAGGTGGTGACGAACAGGAGAGTTTCTTGGTCAGCTACACTGCAGAAGGCAACAGCCAACCACTGCAGTGCCATGCCAAGCATCATCATCGGCCAACCACTGCAGTGCCATGCCAAGCATCATCATCGGCCAACCACTGCAGTGCCATGCCAAGCATCATCATCGGCCAACCACTGCAGTGCCCAATCCAATGGAGGTTCATGGCTGCCAATGCATTCTTAGGACATGGTACCTGAAGGGAAGGTGTCACAGGATATAGGGCCATGGTTGATGAGTTGCATTGTGATGTAGGTCAGCCAGCATCTCATTGAATGGAATAACAAGTTCAATGGGCTGAATGGCCAACTTCTGCTCCTATCTTCCTAACATCGCAAAGGATCGCAATGGAGGGGGTGCAGAGGAGATTTACCAAACATTTAACAGAGGTTGGGTAGGCGTGGGTGGTTGTCATTGGAACAGAGGAGACTGAGTGGCGACCTGATTGAAGTGTACAAGATTATGAGGGGCATGGAGAGGGTGGATAAGGAGCAGCTGTTCCCCTTAGTTGAAGGGTCTGTCATGAGGGGACACAAGGTGAGGGGTGGGAAGTTTAGGAAGAATGTGAGGAAAACCTTTTTTGCCCAGAGGGTGGTGACGGTCTGGAATGCGCTGCCTGGGAGGGTGGGGGAGGCGGGATGCCTCACATCCTTTGAAAAGTACCTGGATGAGCACTTGGCACAGCATAACATTCAGGGCTATGGGCCAAGTGCTGGCAGATGGGATTAGGTAGGAGGTCAGGGGTTTCTAATGTGTGGGTGCGGACTCGATGGCTGAAGGGCCTCTTCTGCGTTGTATGATTCTATGATTCTAACAGCAGCCCCTGTTGTTGTTCCACATCTGGATGTTGAGACACGACTGGGTGAGGTTTGCCAGTGAGGCTCCTGTGGATAACAGCAAACTGATGCTCCCTGTTTCGGTTCAGCTGCACACGGTGGCCACAGATACTTGTCTGAAGCACGGGACAGTGAGCATCACTTGTGAGCCCTTTCTGGCAGAACGTCAATGCCTTCAACAACAACAACAACAACTTACATTTATGTAGTGCCTTTAATATAATAAAACATCCCAGGACTCTTCACATGTGCTCCATAAAACAAGAGATTGAGGCGCAGAGGAGACATTAGGACAAGTGACCAAAGAATTAGGTTTTAACATAGAAACATAGAAGATAGGAGCAGGAGGAGGCCATTTGACCCTTCGAGCCTGCTCTGCTATTCATCACCATCAAGGCTGATCATCCAACTCAATAGCCTAATCCTGCTTTCTCCCCATAACCTTTGATCCCATTCGCCCCAAGTGCTATATCCAGCCGCCTCTTGAATACATTCAATGTTTTGGCATCAACTACTTCCTGTGGTAATGAATTCCACAGGCTCACCACTCTTTGGGTAAGAAATGTCCCCTCACCTCCGTCCTAAATGGTCTATCCCGAATCCTCAGACTGTGACCCCTGGTTCTGGACTCCCCCCACCATCGGGAACATCCTCCCTGCATCTACCATTTAAGCATAGCATTCAAGGCCAAGTGCTGGCAAGTGGGGTTAGGTGGGCAGGTCAGGATCTTTCATGCATCGGTGCAGACTCGATGGGCTGAAGGGGCTCCTCTGCACTGTGATGTTCTGTGATTCTGTGATCCATGTGCCAAAGGAGGAAAGCCCGATGGAGAGGGTGTGGGCGGATGTTCCAGAGCTTCGGGCCGACACAGCTGGAGGCATGCCACCAATGGTGGAGTGATTAAAATCAGGGATTCACAAGAGGCCTGAGTTAGAGGAGCACAGATACCTCAGAGAGCTGGAGGAGATTACAGAGAGAGAGGGGCAAGGCCATGGAAGCATTCGACACCAAAGAGTGCAGAAAAAACAATTGATCGGTTAAGACATTGCTAAGGCCACATTTGGAATACTGTGTACAGTTCTGGACACCCTATTATAGAAAGGAGTGCAGAAAAGATTTATTAGGATGCTACCGGGATTTGATGGTTTGAGTTATAAGGAGGGGCTGGATAGAACATAGAACAGTACAGCACAGAACAGGCCCTTCGGCCCACGATGTTGTGCCGAGCTTTATCTGAAACCAAGATCAAGCTATCCCACTCCCTATCATCCTGGTGTGCTCCATGTGCCTATCCATTAACCGCTTAAATGTTCCTAAAGTGTCTGACTCCACTATCACTGCAGGCAGTCCATTCCACACCCCAACCACTCTCTGCGTAAAGAACCTACCTCTGATATCCTTCCTGTATCTCCCACCACGAACCCTATAGTTATGCCCCCTTGTAATAGCTCCATCCACCTGAGGAAATAGTCTTTGAACGTTCACTCTATCTATCCCCTTCATCATTTTATAAACCTCTATTAAGTCTCCCCTCAGCCTCTTCGGCTCCAGAGAGAACAGCCCTAGCTCCCTCAACCTTTCCTCATAAGACCTACCCTCCAAACCAGGCAGCATCCTGGTAAATCTCCTCTGCACTCTTTCCAGCGCTTCCACATCCTTCTTGTAGTGAGGTGACCAGAACTGCACACAATATTCCAAATGTGGTCTCACCAAGGTCCTGTACAGTTGCAGCATAATCCCACGGCTCTTAAACTCCAACCCCCTGTTAATAAAAGCTAACACACTATAGGCCTTCTTCACAGCTCTATCCACTTGAGTGGCAAGACTGGATAGACTGGGACTTTTTTCTCCGGAGCGTAGGGGGTTTAGAGGTGATCTTACAGAGGTCTATAAAATAATGAGGGGCACAGATCAGCTAGATAGTCAACATCTTTTCCCAAAGGTAGGGGTGACTAAAACTAGAGGGCATAGGTTTAAGGTGAGAGGGGAGCGATACAAAAATGTCCAGAGAGGTAATTTTTTTCACACAGAGGTTGGTGAGTGTCTGGAACGAGCTGCCAGAGGCAGTAGTAGAGGCGGGTACAATTTTGTCTTTTAAAAAGCATTTAGACAGTTGCATGGGTAAGATGGGTCTTGGATATGGGAAGAGGGATATGGGCCAAATGCGGGCAATTGGGACTAGCTTAATGGTTAAAAAAGGGCAGCATGGACAAGTTGGGCCGAAAGGCCTGTAAACCTCTATGACTCTAGGAGGAAGAAAGAAAATCAATCTGCTGTTATGATTAATCCCAGATACATGTTCATAGCTCCGCAGAATGGTAGAAACAAAGAACAAAGAAAAGTACAGCACAGGAACTTAGCACGATAGCAGGCACATTTGTAACGCTTAAGAGGCATCTGGTTGGGTACATGAATAGGGAGGGAATAGAGGGATACAGACAGAGTGAGGGCAGAAGGTTTTTTTTAGATAGGGCATCATGATTGGCACAGGCTTGGAGGGCCGAAGGGCGTGTTCCTGTGCTGTACTTTGCTTTGTTCTTTGTAGGAACAGGCCCTTCGGCCCTCCAAGCCTGTGCCAATCATGATGCCCTAACTATATTTAAATAAAAACCTTCTGTCCTTACTCGGTCCGTATCCCTCTATTCCCTTCCTATTCATGAACCCATCCAGATGTCTCTTCAATGTTGCTAATGTGCCTGCTTCCACCACCTCCTCTGGCAGCGCGTTCCAGGCACCCACCACTCTCTGCATGAAAAACTTCCCCCGTACATCTCCCTTAAACTTTCTTCCTCTCGCCTTGAACCTGTGCCCTCTTGTAACTAACACTCCCACCCTGGGAATAAGCCTCTGACTATCCTCGCTGTCTGTGCCTCTCATCATTTTGTAGACCTCTATCAGGTCTCCCCTCAGCCGCTGTCTTTCCAGTGAAAACAATCCTAGTTTATTCAACCTCTCCTCATAGCCAACACCCTCAAAATACACGTGGTTGGTTACTGACCTGCCCTTTACCATCCCTTGGACACTTGGTGCCTTAGCCAATAAAATTTAAAGTTTATTTATTAGTCACAAGTAAGGCTGCAATGAAGTTGCTGTGGAATTCCCCTAGTTGCTACAGTCTGGCGCCTGTTCGGGTCAATGCATCCTAACCAGCACGTCTTTCAGACTGTGGGAGGAAACTGGAGCACCCGGAGGAAACCCACGTGGACACGGGGAGAACATGCAAACTCCACACAGACAGTGACCCAAGCCGGGAATCGAGCCTGGATCCACTGGCGCTGTGAAGCAGCAGTGCTAACCACTGTGCCACCGAGCAAGTCCATGTTGCAGTTGCTGAGGTATATAACTGAGAATGAGATCATGCTCATATAATCAACAGTGATGTCAAGTTAATGTTCTCATTGGGTTTTCCGATCCTGCTCCAGGGATGAGCAGCTTACTCTCTGACATCAGGTCTCACCGCAGTCAGTTACATTGTTCATCCTCCCTCCCAGAAAGCCTATTGCAAAACCTCAATTCAAATCAGCCAAAGCTTAATTGAATCTGCGAACGTGCAGCACGTCTATGACTTTGTACCACACTGTGATGTTCTGTCATCAACTGAGCTGTCTGGGGAGCTCATGATGCATGCCTGCATCCTTCGTGGATAAAATAAAATTGGGTTGAATGCATCATCAATTTTTATTGAAATGACACATGAACAACAGACTGAAGAAGTCCCATTTTGTCATTGCAGTTAATGAGCTGGAGCCTGGGTGCCTCATCTCAGCACCGTGCTTTCAAATAGGTTTGGAAGTAGCTAAGCTCATTAAT